>NC_061498.1:3596175-3933675 GCF_022539355.2 Hippoglossus stenolepis | reverse complement strand
GCGAGAGTGTGTTTGCGTGTGTGTGTATGTGTGTGTGTGTGTGTGTGTGTGTGTGTGTGTGTGTGTGTCCTCAGACTCTTTTCCAGTAATTTCAGACTCTGGAGAAACAAACAAATATATTACGACAACACACACTCTTGCAGGACTCTTCATGCACTGAGCAGCTTATTTGTCTCCACTGTTTTCTCTCACACCCGCTGATGCTTTACATCGTTAACTGCTAACTTTCTGCACCTTCACGTCTCTTACACCCTAAATATTGCTTTTTACAACTGTCAACAGTAAGTCCGCAACTTACTCACACAGTTTTATTTCACATATTGTGTGTGCGCAATATACATGATTCACACTGCATTGATTGTATTTTTGATTGTATTTCATTACTGCCAAATGTGCATTATTTGCGATAATTAGATTATTAATATAAATTGATGCACTTTTACTCTTTAAAACTCCAGATTTTCTACTTATTTCAGATGCTACCTATAGAAATTCCAAAATCCGTTTTTTTGATAACCTGGATAAAATAATTTCCAAATTTATCTGGCAAAAAATAATTAGACTTAAACCCTGACAACTATCTCAGCTAAACGGAGGCCTTGAACTTCCAAACTTAAAATATGACTTGTGAGCTGCACATATGAAACCTTTGATGGCGTGGATTCAGAAGATCACATACACTCGCTGCCTTAATGTTGAGAAATACCTTCACCCAGAGGCCTGACAAAACTTGCCTTTTTAAGATGCACCCATGAAAGAACTGGCAGACTAAGATACAGACAGCATTTGGGCTTCCAAATTAATTTCAGCACTAACAAGCATTGGATCTATGAAGACCTTCACACCCAACAATTTAGACACGGGCTTTAGAAAGTGATCAGGGATTGGTTTACCTGCACCAGCTATTTAATGAGGACAACCTCAAGACATTCGAGCAGCTGAAGAAGGATTTTGATCTCCCCGAAACAGATTTCTTCACATATCGACAACTGAGAACTTTTCTAACAACACACAAAGAGTGGGGAAAGCCTTTAAAACGAACCCCTTTAGAAGGGTTCTTAATAGAAATACAGACGGGGAACGAAGATAAGAAAACAATAAGTAAACTATATAACATATTTCTATCTAGGAATCTACATAATTCCCTACAGATAAAGCAGAGATGGGAAGCGGAAATTTACAAGGTCATACCACAGAATGCCTGGGAGAGGATGTGCACAGAGGCACACCTAGTTACAAGTTCAAACTTGTTTTGTTGTTGAAAATTAAATAATAAATAAGTTACAATTTTTTTTTTATTGTTTTTACTGTTGGTTTTCAAATGAAAATTATATTTTGGTCTTGAAACTGTAAATGCTTCAGTGTTTAAATAAAGTTTTATGTGGATCCCCAATGTTAAGACCTATATTTAGATCAGAGTAATTTTTAATATCAAATCATTTCACATTAAAACGGAATGGTTACATTTTTGAGAAGCCCATCAAATGTATTACTACTGATATTAGCTGTTTATGTCCTTCCTTCCGTACTTTAACCATTTGTGTTCTTGTTTTTCAGCACTTTGCTCTTTGCGTTGAAAAGTTCTCTATAAATAAAGTTATTAGGATTATTATTAAAAGTTAAATCAGTAAATTGAAACATTAAACAAACCACAATGACAAATGTGTATAAATTTGTCCCATGCATTGTGACCCAGATTCATTCAACTCTCAGCCAACCACAACTATTTTATGCACACACACACACACACACCCAAACTGTGGACATCTAATCTGCTGGTTATAGCAGATTATAGAGCAGTCAATACAATATAAACAGTTCACCACAGATTCTGAACTAGTAGAGAATGTTTTTGCTTTTCATTGTGCCCATGCGGTCGTATTCATCACGTTACACAGATATTCTGAAGCACTTGAGGATTATGTTTTGCAGGATTTAAAGTTGCAGGGTTCATGCAAATTCAATCAACTCAAGTCCATTCAAACCTTGTCCTTGTGCAGGAGATGCGGCTCAGTGACCATATAAGACCTTCGTCCAGGCTCGCTGTCAGTGTGCTGGAGTGGGATTGGCCGGCTGATGGACGGATATGATTGGTTCAGGTGTACAAACCATCATAAAGGCTCCATTGTGCAGCAGAAACATGCTGGTGCCTATAGGAATTTGATATGTTGGATCTGTCTATGCCCTGTGGCCCCCACCTGCAGCTACAGTTTGCATAATTCTAAAAAAAAAAGCCAGACAGGGGCAGGTGCAGGAGGCTGCAGTGAGCCATGAAATACATTTCATTTGAATGCTTTTCCTTTTGCATTCACGTCATTTTCAAAAGTTAATTTTGATGACTCTTCTCATTACTATGTCATTTTTCAGATTTATAAAATGACTGCACATTGATTTAAATGGGGAATGATGCGCACAGTTTCAAAAAGGAGGAGATTTTTCTATTTCTTAAAAAACATTAAACCCAATACTTGATCCAGGAACAACGATGTCCCATTGTGTGTATGTGCACTGTACGTGACCTGTGTCTCTCTGCATCTTCCTGATTCTCCCTCTCACTGGGTCACATTGTCTTCTGCACCTGCTGCTGGAATCCCAAAAATGTTGATAATGCCAGATAATGTACCAGGGATGACAGAGGTTCAGCTCCAGTTACCAAAACCAATAACTTTCTATTTTCATGTAGGAGCCAAGATGATTTCGGTGAAGGCAAAACACGAACTAGCTCCGAAAGCACAGGATCCACCACCTGCCCCCAAATTACTTATATTCTGGGGAAGCATTTGGAGAATCATGCAAGTCACTTTATCTGCAGGGATGTTGCAGCAAAATAATGAGAAGTAATCACTTGTAGCCAAACTAAGCCTCCGAGGGACAGCGAGAGGAGGTCGTCTCGTGGCTTTCCTCCTGATTCTCGCTCTTTAAAATGTCTTTAAAAATGTCTCATACCGTCCTTTTCCTATATAACCATTTACATACATATTACTAGAGCTGGTTACAAATCAAGCATCGTTGTATGAATACCTCCTCCATCAAATTCCATAATACATAGGCCTACATGCTGGCTACATGGTAGTTTATGAGATCCTCTGGTAGGACGCTGCGAGCCATTCCAAAGTCTAGGCTGTAAACCAAAGGTGACAGAGCCTTTGCCGCGAGGGACGCATCTTTATGAAGAAGCTGTCGTATGATGTCTATGCATCTTTACTACTATAATTTTTCTCTGATTGTGAGTGAATTTCATATTGTTTGACATATTATTATCGCATTGGTGTAATGCACTTTTCTTTCCTCCTGTGTGTGTGTGTGTGTGTGTGTGTGTGTGTGTGTGTGTGTGTGTGTGTGTGTGTGTGGTGTGTGTGTGTGTGTGTGTTTTGTGTGTTTGTTTGTTAAAGAAGAAAAATTAGCAAGATCTACACAGGAGAGCACAGGATCTACACACAGAACAGGTTTTGTCACATAATTAAGCAGCGCAATGATGAACCCACAACAGTGAAGCACGTGTGTGTGTGTTGTGTGCGTGCGTGTGCCTGCGTGTGTTTTTACTGGTGTCTGTTCGGTGACGAATCAGCATCAGACGTTTGAAGGATTAGAAGAATATGATGAAAGTTGTTTTAACCTACCTGAGGTGCGGCGGAGTGAAATAGTCCCAAGTTTCGGTGGCAGATCAAACTTTGTGTTGGTTTCTTCTTCTTGTTTTAATCACAAAACCTGTTGTTTCACCCACAAACTAAGAAGCTCATGTTGTCTCCATGTATCCGACTCACACACACTGAGAGAGAGAGAGAGAGAGAGAGAGAGAGATGAGAGAGAGAGAGAGAGAGAGAGAGACTGAGAGACTGAGAGAGAGAGAGAGACTGAGAGAGAGAGAGAGAGACTGAGAGACAGAGAGACTGAGAGACTGAGAGACTGAGAGAGAGAGAGAGAGAGAGAGAGAGAGATGAGAGAGAGAGAGAGAGAGAGAGAGAGAGGTGGGCGTTGTGTGAGCTCAGATGGAAATAACAAGTTCACTGCAGGGAGGTGAGAGAGCAACAACCTGTTTCACACAATGCATCACCACTGATGTAGTAACTTATTAAAGGTTTGTAATAGAAAGTGCTTTTTAAACTTTAAACTTTAAACTGCATGATATCCAGGGGAGTTGCCAGGGGGGACCCGGGGTGGGGGGGTGGAACACCAGCCCCAACTGGAATCTGATTGGCCCCTGAAGTGCCGCTATCCTAACTTGTTTGAAAATGTGCACCTTACTTAATTGGAAAATTGTGCATGGATGTTAATGTGTAATCTGTGGCCGCCAATTTAGAAGAATCACTGAGAGCCCATTCCTCCACCAAGGCTGAGGCGTTTACCTCTGACTTTAGTTCTTTGCTCTGGTGCCGCAGTTTACAATTGTGTTCAGTGCTATTTGGGAAATGCTGCAAAGGAAGTGAATCACAATTCCTGGATCTGTCATTGGATTCTTTCCTGACCCGAAACCACATCCTTCCTCCAAGTTTCGTGTTTTTCAGTAATCAGACATAATGAAAACTTTGACAGATGTTTCTCTATAATATTGTATGTTTGTGATTTTGCACTATACACATTTAATTGCACTGAATTTTTTTTTTTCAGAATATGGAAATACTGAAGTGGCTTCAAGTGTCGCTTCTCACACTATTTTAGGGGGAAATATAACATTTCCACAACATCTATGTGAAAGCTGCTTGTATTAATACTGCAGTGTTGCTGCTCTAATGGGGCCTGGCACCGAATACTTCCTCCGTCACTGATACTGAATTAGGATATCTGCATAATGAGTATGTTTCACTTCTGTTAGCTATTTAAAGTTCTGTACTTACCGTACAGAAATCTGAACGCAGGAAAATTATCCAAACATTTCTCCCACCGCTGAATAACTGTGGTGGATCCAAATCTTTTAAACCCTCATCTCTACAGAGTAAAGTCGTCAGATAAGCAAATAGCAAACAAATGCAGCAAACAGTGAGAGAGCAGCAATATTTACATCTGACTTTCATGTCCAGTCTAGTTTCATCCGTGTGTCTATTAACCTATGAAACCTCAGAAGTAGTTGTAGTATTTTGTTTTAATATTTTAATATTAATATTTTATTTCTATAATTTGATATTAGTGTTTTTTAGGCTTTACATTGTTAATGTCCTGACTTTCATAGCAGGTCATAGTATTTTGTGTCACTTTTGTATTTTCAAATTTTGTGAAATAACCATATTTAGGTAGAGGCTTTAGAATAAACTCTGGGGTTTTCTGCCTCCTCCTGCACTGTATTTTATTATTTGTCATTTTTGTATGTATTTTTCTGTGCTAAATATAAAGTATAAGCACTAAAAAAAAAAAAATGGCTGACTTATTTATGAAAATATGCAACTTTTATTTCCTGACTAGACCTCTGACCCTTAATTTGAATAAATTTTGTCCTATTTTTATCAAAGAGTGTTTTACAGCTTCGTGTTCAGTCTGCTTTTATTCACCGTCTTTGTTCTTAATAAAGTTTTTGATTCTAAATAAAGTTTTTTGGGGCAAAAACCAAAAAAAACTCCCTTGTTGTGAAAGCGGAACTAAAAGTCGCATCACGTGAGTTGCAGTCAGGACACCATTAGGGAGCGGACTGTTTACCTTCCGCTGCAGTCCGGTGTAACCGAGTAAATGTCCTGGAAACATGTTCTCTCACGGTACAGAGAGTTTGATCAAACAAGCGAGGTAAGGAAATATAAATCAAGATGAATTCCTGCTTCCGTCAACTCGTTTTTACTCCGTTTTACTCCATGTTTGCTGTTGCTATGCTAACTGGGCTAAAGGCAGCTAGCTTACCCAAACCCTGCCTAGTCCACAGTATGTTTGTGTATTTGGGTCATGACCCCGTCACAGATCCTGTGGGAAACTAAAGTCTGAACTTTTTGAGGGAAACTCAGTGACTTTGACTCATTTCTTCTTATTATAGGTCACAGAGAAAATGGTTCTCACGTCGTTTAAAGCTCCTGTCAAGCTCCATGTCCCAAATATACAAATAACAGCACTGTGAATGTCTATAAAAAACTTAATATCATCAGAGAGTTTGTTTGGTGAATCTTCTGGCACGTTCAAAACAACAATGCACTTCTTCCTTGATGGGCTCCCAGGTCATCACTGGATGCTGAGTTCAAAGAGATGGAGCATATCTGTCCTTAATTTGGATCAGAGACTTTAGATACGCTGTTTCTCATATGACTTGGTCAACATGCCAAATTTCTTAAAGATCTGTGACAGTGCAGCCAAACATGTGATGATTCTGACGCGTAATGACCCATTTACTCTTTGTCAGAGGCTTTCGGAGAACGGCAGTAGAGAAGTGAACTAATATTGTTCATCGACAATCAATCAAAAAGATGAATCGATCATCAAAGTATGATTCGTTCAGGTTTCAGCAGTAAGACTTTTCAGAGACGGCGTCATCTCGTTTCAGGGAGATCCAGGAGCCCGAGCTGCAGAAGTTTTACGGCAGATTAGTGAAGCTGCTCGTGGGGAAGGAGTTCGGTCATGAGACGATGGACTCCCTGCAGCGGCTGCACCTCATCCTCTCTGCCACCAAGCGCACCAGGACGTAAGAGCTGCAGCCCACGCCTCATATGCATATCCCATAACCGACACCGCTCATATTACTGAGCCACTGTCCACTCTGCTATCGTCTTTCCGTTCAATTTGCATTGCACACAGACTCCCCCGCTTCTCCTTCTCTAAATCCATATTGTTTATAGTTCCTATGATAAACCAAACCTTTTAATATCCAACATGAACCTCTCTGTCCTCGTCCAACCCCCTGGTCTTGTGTCTCCTCTGTTGTCCTGACCACAGGTTGCCCGCGGAGCTACACAGGAGGCTGTTATCTCTCCTCTCTTTACCAGTGGAGCCGCTTCAGGTGCTGAGCTCAGCTGTGCTCAGAGAGACACTGCCCCTCTCTGGCCAGGAACTGAACTACAACGAGGAGAACATTCAGCTGAACAGCCATTCCGCCGCCCTGCTGCTCTCACAGGTGACGTCTTCAACATAACTACCTCAACCAGGGAGATAACGTTTTCATTGGCGTTTGTTGGTTTCTTAGTTTGTAGGATTACGCAAAAACTACTGGACAGATTACAAGAACGAGTGTGGAAGGATGCAGTTTGGGTTAAGAAAGAAACGCTTACAATTTGGTGCAGGTCCGGGTCAGGGGGTATCTTTCAACATTTTCCTTGATTTCTCAGAGAATAAATCATGAATCTTCATGAGTAAAATCTTGACGATCAACTGATCAAACCATTAAGTCATTTTGCCACAACTCTTAACCCGAACTACCTGGTTTGTATTTTGTGAAAACCTCTGAAAACAGTTTACTACAACACTACTACTACTACTACTTATTATAAAACATACTTTTTGCTCTGTTGGCTTCATTTGTTTGTTTTGTTTCCAGATCTAAACTCTGTCCCACACTTTGACCCCTGCAGGCGGGATCCAGAGCCGATCTGTCATCTCTGTGCGCTCAGCTCCTTCGCAGCCTGGACAGCCGTCAACCCGAGGGTCCGACTCATTCGCTCACACACACGTTGCCCGTCCTCAACGCCGTCCTCACACACAGCCCCGAGTGCCTCAACGAAGGTAACAGACAAACCGACACCAACCACTTAAGTTCCCAGCAAATCTAAAGACAGAAAGTTCAAGTGAATTGTTAATCAATGATGAAGTTCTTTACGTGCAAAGTTTTTTAACCTTCCCTTCTCCCCACCGGACGTCCCACAGATAACGTCACCCTACTGAGTAAAAAGCTTGTCGATTGGCTGCGTTATGCAAGCATCATACAGGGAGGCGGAGCTTCTTCAGGTGGATTTTTCACAGGACCCAGGGCGCGACAGGTAAATCTACACTCCTTTTTTTAAAACCAGTCTTCAAAGCTTTCTCTTGATCCTTCAACTGTGGTATTTTGTGTTATTTACATCAGCCGGTGCCGATAGCAGAGCTGGACGGGACGGTGTCTGGGGATTTCTTCACTGTGCTGTGTGTGGGCCAAGGCTTCACCGAGGACCAGTGGATGAATGTTTACTCCTTTTCCATGCTGCATCACTGGCTTCTCACCTACCACTCTGCTCCTAGTGGCAACGCCTTCGCAGATACTGGTATGATTTTCCACTGGTGCAAACCACAAGCTTTCATCTTCCCATGCAAGAGAAGCTCATTACTTTATGTCATAGCCACAAAGTACAAACAAGGAACATCAGCCACAAAGAATCGGCCACGATGGCTGTGATACATTTAAATGGCTCCTGTCCAATGACCTGTACTGTGTTTTCATCATCTCCAGCGAACAGGCTACAGCTCAGCTTCTCTCTGTCCCACTCCCACTCCTTTTCTAATGGTAAGATTTGCGAGTTTGTTGACCTTCCCTGCATGCGCCTCTAAGAAGCTGTGACTCCTACATCTTCTGTTCTCTAACTCCGGGGTGACACAGGTCAACGCACAACTCCTGATATGATCGTGACTCACAACCGCATTTAATTCAACAGATGATCTCGAACCAGAAACCTTGATAATGGACTTTCTTAACGACACTTTCACTGGTGTGTGTGCGTCTTTCGCCCTTAACGTGAATCTTCTGATGACTCAGTAAACTTGAATGAATCACTGTGGTGAATGACTAAACGGATGCTCTGATAGTTTGTCATGTTGATACCAACTTGGATCAAATTATATTCTGTGTAATCCCGATAAATATGTGGTTTTTACTCATGTATACGTAAAATGTTGCAATGTAATATCATATTGTAATAATCTACCACCGGGGAATTTACAAGCTCTGTATTAACATCCTATCTGAGTAATCCAGTCATGATTGCACCTTAACGCCTCCTCAATGAGTCTGGGGAACCGATCACTCCGACCACATCCGGAGGTGGTGTTGGAAATGTGTCCCGATGTCCTCTGACCCGCTGCAGTTTCATAATGAACCCCAAAATATGTTTAACGCTTCTCCGTGTCCATATATTGATTTATTTGTGGCCACCGTCAAATTAACATTGAACCCGAGGTATTGATTTCCTTTTTTTAAATGGGTCAAATCTTACGCACGTTGATTTATTCAGCCCCTCCTGGCTCTGCTCTCTTCTCTTCATAACATTTCTTTCTGTAAATCATCCACTAATTTAATTTGAATGTAATCAAAAACCTTCTAACAGACGACTGATCCCCGTCCACATGTGTGGAAAAACATCATCTGACTCGTGATTCTCCTTCCTGACCTCTTGTGTTGCAGATGACCGGTCGGAGGTGGACGGCTCAGTGGTGTCCATGGTCTCGGCAACTTCCTCCTCCAGCCGACTGCTGCCTCCAAAGGAGCGTCTGAGGGAGAAGGCGTTCCAGTACTGCTTACGCCTCATCGAGCAGAGCGACCGCAGTGAGTTTGTGTTCGACCAGGAAAGAGTAACTTGTGCCGCCAGTAAAGCAGATTATAAATCAACAACTTGTGCATATTCAAGTTTGTTTGTTTTCCTTACTGTACATTATATTAAAGACTATGAAACACTATAGTAGACAACATTTTGATGTGGATTCTTTTCTGTGTCTCAGAGGCACTGAAACGGACAGACACCGAGCTGCAGAAAGCGGTGAGTCCATGTTTTATACTTGCAAATATACACTTCTTAAACGATACTTTCCTACAGGTTCTCCCAGTCCTATCCACCATATGTTTATGGCACTAATCAAATCTTATTAATAACTTAAAATCTACTTATCATCTTTTTCTATCCTCAAGTAGATGAGTATTAACAAAAGTGACCATCAAGTTCAAGAAGAAAATTTAAAATTAGTAAAAAATGAAAGAAACAGATTTGACAGAGAAAAAGTTAAAAACATCACACAAACATTTCCCTTTTACTCGAGGCAGCACTGTTAACCAGATTTTGTATCATTCCCTAGTGTTTGGTGGAGGCCGTGTGTATCCTGGACTGTGTGTGTGTGGAGGACACGTCACTGGTCTACAGAACGTTTCCGTGTGTGAAGGCCCTGTTTGGTCGTCTCAGCTCCGACCTGACGTTTGCCAGAGTCCTGCTGCCCATAGCACAATTCTACCTCAACCATGGTACGTGTATGCATCAATACACACATGGGCTCTACTTCAGCTTCTCTTTGTAAATACAGCAGTAAGAAAATGTATGTGTGCGTCGTAGTTCTCATACGTACAAAATGGCTAAATGTGAACCTGTGCAGGTGAAATGGCGGCGGTGGACTGTGAGAGCGTGTGGAAGCTGGTGTTTGGCCGGTTCCCCGCCGAGCTCTTCAACGATCCCTTTCTGGCCCATGAGCTTCTACGCTTCCTACGACTGAACCTCGGGAGCCTGCAGCTGCGAGTCCCGCAGTATCCTCGCTCATTCCCAAACCTGCTGAAGGTCACGATCACAGATTATGCATCCAAATACTCAAACACAAACATTAACTGTAAACTAATGAGTGGGATACTTTATGCTCTCTTTCTCGCTCTGTAGTTTTTAGCCTGGGACAGCCCAGCGGTGGTGGATGACTTTGTGGATCTGCTGCCCTCTCTGGTCACCGTTGAAACTGCAGTGGAGCTGCTCCACACGCTGCTCGACCTGCCCTGTCTCTCTGCCACGCTGGTCTTGCAGCTCAGGTGCGTGTCCACGTCAGAGAAAAACCTACCTACCACCCTGACGGGGCTTCAGTGCATTCACATCTTTTACCAACATCTGACTGATCCTCTGTTTGTGTGTTCTGCAGGTCGACGAGCTCGCCCATCTCCGAGCCAGGTGGACGTGGGCTCCTGTCACTGGACGCCTTCCGGAGCCCTTCGTTCAGGGGCCTTTTTCTCTACCTGCTTCGACCAGAGGCCGGATCAGGTAATCACAGGAACGCACTTAGAAGAATAGTCCGACATCTTAGAAAATGTACTTTTGCACTTACTTGCTATGAAGTTAGATTGCGTTTGTTAAGGCAATATATTCCATCTAAATACTACAAGGGAGCTTTAGGGCCATAGTGCAGAAACAAATTATGACTTTATTCATGAATTATTTCAACTTTATCATCAGATCTCACAAATCACACATTTCTTCCCCTTTCAGTGGCTCTAAATTGTAAAATACTCGCTTATCTGCTGGAAATCTGCAGCTGGTTAGCTCTTCATACAGAAATCAGGCCACAATGGTTCATATAATGTATTTATATTCATATTAAATACATTATGGTTGTAAAGATTGTCTGCTCCATCAGTCGTTTCAGCAGTTTGGTCATTGAAACTGGTTTTTCTCCCCCCCCCCCACACAGGGGACACGATCGACAGACTGAGCACGCTCCATGAGTTCCTCGCTGAGTCGGCTGATTGGCCGAGGGTTGTTCAGTGTTCCCAGACGGTCCCGGTGCTGTTGCACATTTTTTTCAACACCGTCATCACGGTGAAGACATTAAATGATCTTTCACAAATACAACCATTGTGCATTAAAGTGCTGGGTGTTTAGTTTCAGTTGGATATTCTACTACCGTGCATGTGTGTTGTGTGTAGGTGGCTGACCAGAAGCTTTTAGCCCATTTGATCCTGGTGATGCTGGAGAGAAGCAGACTCCTCCTCAACCTCCCCACATACGTCAAGGAGATACACAGGTAGAACTTCACACAGAACTTCAGTGTCACTCTGCTCAACATCTCCCCACTCGCCTCATCCCCCTCTCTCTCTCTCTCTCTCTCTTTGTTTCTGCAGGGTGTTCAGCTGCCACCTGCTGAGGCTGTGCAAGCTCCACCCCTCTCTGGTAGTGGACCAGTCTCATGTGTTGCTGGAGTTTGCTGGAACCACAGCCGGCGTTTACAGCAAAGAAGAAATCTACACACACGTGGTAATGAAACTGTGTGAACTTGTTATTGTTGCCTCTTTATGGTTTTAGCAGGAGCAGCAGATGTCATGGGGACCAAAGCCGGGTCCTCATGAGGCAGAACGTCGATCTGATGATCAATGTCCCTGACATTGATCATCAGTCTGGATCCCATTGATCTGATCCCATTGATCCCATCTCACATTTCGAGCGTCAAATCATTTCCTGAGTATTCAAATGTCTCGCACCAAAAACAATGACACCTGACTCCGGACTCCTTTTCCACTTGTTTGGCTCCCAGGTGTGGGCGCTGGGAGAATACCTCTCTGTTTCCTGCGACAGTCGCTGCTCTGTGACGCTCATCACTTCCTGTTTTGAGACGTTGGAGGCGGTGCTGTTTGAAATAACTTCATCGACCCCGCCCCCTGGGGCGTCTTGCCCCGCCCCCAGAGTCATCACCACTCTCATTAGTGCTCTCGCTAAGCTGGCGTCACGCTCTCATGACCTCATCCCCAGGTGAGTGACGCGCCTAGATATCAAACTATCTTATTATACCTCATATTATGCAATGTGGTGCAATTGTGTGTGTTTGTTCTGTTGTAGGGTTTCTCTGTTCCTCTCCAAGCTAAGAACTGTGAGCAGAGCGGGTTCAGTGGCCTGGTGCTCTGACGAGGAGGACCTGGTTGCCATAGTGACGAGGGGGGAGGAGTTGTGGTCGCTGCTGAGGACCCCCGGTGTGGCTCAGAGTGTCCTGACCCCGCCCCCGCATGTCACCACACCACAGTGGCACCGAGACACGAACTTGTCCATGTCATTGCAACTGCGAACCCTCACCAGCCTCACACACACACAGTGACACACAAACACACAAACACACACACACAGTGACACACAAACAAACATGCACAACACACATCTCAGCACCTGGATTTACATCAAATCTGCATCTCAGTGATTGTTGTTTGATTTTTTTTGCACATTACTTTTGTAAATAAACGATAATATTGAAATGAAACTTAAGGTCATGAATCATATCAACAAATCACTCATATCATTTCTCTTTTTATTACAGTGATTTCACAGACTTAACATTTTACAAAATAGATCATCTGATTTC
Source organism: Hippoglossus stenolepis (assembly GCF_022539355.2). NCBI lineage: Eukaryota > Metazoa > Chordata > Actinopteri > Pleuronectiformes > Pleuronectidae > Hippoglossus > Hippoglossus stenolepis. Next base: position 3,920,718 of record NC_061498.1, on the reverse strand, counting down.
AAAAATAAAAATCCTGAGTAAGTGCTCTGATAAAACAGATTCTGCTGAACTACTAGAGTTTAGGGAAGACCTGAAAACTGTGATCTATACAATGCTGGAAGAAGTATAAAAATAGTAGAAATTTGCATATATATATATATATATATATATATAATCTACATATATTTAATCCCCATGTGTTAATTCGTTCATTTTCAGAGGATTTCATGAAATTCTTCTTGAATCGTGCCTGCTGTCGATAGAAAAGTGCGCGAAGATAATCAGTTAAAGAGTCCTGCTAATCATCGTCCTCTAAACAATCAATGCAAACAGCCTCGCAGGTTTGTTGAACTATCATTTGTCCGAGTTACAGTAGCGCTCAGATTTCTTAAATCACATTACAGTAAAAACCATGAGAACAGATTTTGTACGGTTCACAATCAAATTTAAAATCACAACGGGTCTGTTTATCGTCCGTTTTCCTTGTGTTTTAACTGTATTCTCTCATCAGGTTTGTTCATATTAATGTGTCCCTCAGATAATACTTGGTGACAGCAGTTGAATTAACCTGTGACAATCAAAGACCAGCGGCAGCAAAGATGTTGGACTCACAGTTTTGATTTTGAAATGCTCTCAGAGGCAAATGCAATAAAAATCGGCCCTAAAAACTGAAACTGTAAACTTTGACTTTGAAGTTTATCGGCTGACTACACTTTCATATTTTGAAGATGTGCAAAAGTAGGTTAGAGGAAATTAAAAATCAGTGCAACTGTGTCACTGAATTCCTCCGTTCACATCTGGCTCCGAGCACCGCTGTTAAGGAATGTGTGTCTGGTCAATTTTGGCACAAGTTTACAAGCTGAGGAGGTTTTGTCGAGGAACAGTTTGACTTTTACTTCCTTTCTTGTAAAGAGTTGGTCCTTGTGATCAAAAGCATTTTTAATCAGAATTATACATTTCTGTGTCGTAAAATCATAAATTATCATCAGTCTTTACAGGTTTGGCCAAATCACACAGTAACTAAACGCTAAAGGGGTTTTGGTCCAACCTGGGGAGAAAGTCACCTGATCCTCAGCTGTAGGTCGGTGCTGAGGGTCAACAGGAAACCCAGTGATCTCACCACTCAAACACTCTTCTCTTGGTCGTGTCACTTCCTGTCGGACCCTGCGACTCCAGCCGAGCGCGGCCGGTCACCTCGCCGTGTGCAGCAGCAGCGGCCCGGGCACGTACAGGTACCTCCAGATGGCGTAATAATGAATTCCTGCTCCAGCTGCGACAAATAGATGCCAGATGGCGTGGGCGAACGGGACCAGGCCGTCGCTCTTAAAGAAGACCACCCCCACCACGTAGAAGACACCTCCCACCGCCAGTTCACACACGCCAGAGCGCTCCACCTGTAACACATCAGAGGAATCTGTGAGGGAAAGAGTCGGTAGCGATTTAAAGGATCTTAAAGAATGAAGGATACAAACAGATATGAGATTATATTCCAAGTCTGGACTTTATTAACTTTATCATAGCTCTCATGTGCTTAAACCCAGGAGTTTTATATTGTTTATATGTTTTCCTTTTTTGCCATTTTCCCAAACTTACTTGGTTGAATCTGCAAATGGGAATAAATCTGCAGGAAATCGTCCCAAACAAATGTTTTACTCTCTTTACTCCTGTTTCAGTGACGTTTGCAAAAGACTTCAAAGCCCTGCAGCTGCCTCTGTAATATTTATATTATATTATATATTATATATATATTCACTGAGCTTCAGAATGAATGGTCTTCGGGCTGAATGTCACAGAAAGGGTAAAAGAGATGAAAATGGACCCATTATTGTTTTTTAAAATATATTTATTACAAAATGCTAGCGTTATGATTTATCAAATAGGATTGAACCGCACCATCAGCAGAGACGTTATATTGTATCTCAAAAAGTTTCAAGTTTCTAGGGGCAATAAAAACTTCTGTTTGTTTCCCGCGCAGTAGCAGGAAGTGTGTTGCAGCTTTTAAAGAGGGAAAACTTTAGTTTGGTTCTTAAAAGCAGAGAAACGTCAGTGATTTGTTTTTACCATGGACAGGATGACCGCAGCAGGAACAGCCCCCATGGCCACGTATCCCACCAACTCCAGCAGCTTGTACCTGCAGGTAGAAAAACTGTGAACGTGAAAAGACAAAGCCTCCGTCTCCCTACGTGGTTGTTTCTGCTTCAAACAGCAGACCACTGTTTGCTGTAAACACTCGAGGATGGCAGTTTGGTTTCAGGTTAATTCTGTTAGACCGGGACACGCGGAGCAGAGAGACAGAAGGAGCGGCCGTGTTACCTCTCGTGGAAAAAGAAGACGTACGTGGATCCTACACAGGCCATGACCCAGATCAGCCAGCGCATGTGGCACGTCCAGGGCCCCAGCTCCCTCAGCATCAACCTCAGGGAGAGACATCACACGCACGTCAATATTCACTGTGCGCTGTTGTTTATGGGATTTGTTGGCTACAGTCACGTGACTCACCAGGGCGAATAGGAAGCAGCGATGAAGAAGTAGATGGCCATTCTGTCACACATGTGGAAACGCTGCTCCACTCTCCTACACGGAGGAAAAAGAGACGATATATATTTATCTAGTTTGCGTAAAAGACATTTAAACATTAACTGATACAGGCACCAGAGTATAACATATTAAAATCCAATAAATCTTTACATAGTACTGAGGTTTATTTTTCCAGTACATGGCAGACCACTGTTGCCTCAATGCAAGTTCATCGTAGACTCTAAATTGATAGTAGTGTGTAGGTGAGAGTGAAAGTTTGTTTGTCTCCATATGTACACATGAAGAGGACAGTAGTAATAACACAACCACAACCACACACACACCCACATGCAAACACACACACGGACCGGAGGTGGCTAATTTTCCATGCAGCCGTGTGGAAGAGTGTTGAGGTGACGAACAGGCCGGTGAGTCCGCTCCCGTAGAGCCAGGCGGCGACACGATGCCACTGGTCCACGGACAGGAAGTAGAGCACCGACACGCCCACCAGACTTGGTAAGATCCACAACTGCAACAAAGAAACACAAAGTTTCATATTATTGTTGTTTCCTTATGGCATTTTTCATTGTTTAAGATTTTTCACGTTAACAACTGCTCGGTATAATTTTAAATTCTCTTAACTACAATGACTGCCCTCCAGTTGCACGCCTCCATCAACCATGACCTCTGACCTTTGGCCACCGAAATCTTATCGGTTAAACAGTTCAAGGTTCTTAAACTGGTCAGAACTTCACGTGTCATGTTCACGCTGGCACAGAGGAATACAAATACCTAAAATTACTGGGAATGTAGCAAATAACAGGCAAGTTTATTACAGTTAACTTAATTGTCTTTGACACCAGAAACCTGTTAGCTTAGCATAAAGAGTGGAAACAGGGGGAAACAGTTAGCCAAAACATCTGTCCAAAACATCTGCATTAACATGTTTTCTCTAATTTCTTCGATCCACACAACAAAGTGTAAAAATGACAAATTGTAGTAAATGTGCCGGACAAATTATTTCTTCAACGTTACAGTAACGACGTCCTGGAAGTCACAATAAATCCTGCAGCACTCTAACCTGAGGGATTTTGTTTTGTTTGAGCAGAAGCAGGTCGAGCTGTTTCCCCCATTGCCTCTATTTATACCAGGCTCAGAAAACATTCTGCCGTAGAGGCGGCTTCATGTTGAACTTGCAGACACGACCGCGGTGTCAATTTCCTCCTGCGACTCTCATCAAAACAAACAGGAATATTTCACTAAATGTCCACTTTCAGAATTAATGTCACTGATTCCGCAAACTCCACAGAAACATGGCAAGTTGGCAGCCCGTGAATGTGTGAATATATAAATTACAACAAATACAACCTCAGTAAATCCTGCCCCATTCAAGGCTTTACAGTAATTATGGTCGTGTTTGCACTCTGTTTTCATCCTGTCTGTCTGCTCCATTCACGCTGTCTTGCTCTCTCGGAGGCAGAAGAGCACAGGGATTACAGCAGATTAGAGAAAGCTACAGGATGAATCACAGATTATAGACCTCTGCCTCCAAAGCTCAGCCAAAAAATCCGCCCCATGTTGCCTCATTCCTCGCAATCCATCTTTTCCCTTGACTGACGAACGCAGAAAACCCAAGAGGAGGCCTGGACAGAGAGAGAGTGTGTGTTTCTGTGTGTGTGTGTGTGTCTGTGTGTGTGTGTTTGTCTGACCCCATGTGTGGCACAGTTTGCGGCATGTTCATAGTCGGTGGGCTGATATCTCTTGCTGGATGGCGCCCTGCAGTTCATGAACCTGAGAGCGAGACAGAAAGAAAGAGAGAAAGAGAGTTTAGATCTGAAGGCTTTATTAGTTAATAAGTTACTGTGTGCGGAACCCATGAAGACCAAGTGTGTGTGTGTGTGTGTGTGTGTGATGGTCATTCTTGGGGGATTTACAGTCTCTAATCCACATCACGTTGTCTGAATTTTACTGTGCCTCATCGTTACTGGGGAAACTGTCTGCGTTGCTATGGGCACCCCCAGTGTCCCTGTCTGCACGACCACAACAGGATACCGCTGACCATTCGTTTTTTTGCATCCTTTATCATGTTGCTATGAGTTACTGTATGTCCCTCCGCTTGTGTGTGTGTGTGTGTGCGTGTTGTGTAGGCTATTTAATCAGCAGTAAATCTCTCAATCCCTGCTTACAGGGAAAAACACATCTGGAGATGTTACGAAAACACATTTTATACATGAAGATGAACACACTCGTATACAAACAAACAAACAAACACACACACACACACACACTTGAATGCGGCTGCTCGCGCAGGGCCACAGGTGTGCCTTTGTCGGTCAGCTGTGTTATTTGATTACACATTTAGGCCGACGGCGTTTGCTGCGACGGTCTATTAACTCTGCACGGTGAAGAGAGCCATCAGGAGAGAGGGAAGCGGCAGAAGAAGAAAGTAGAGGAAGGTAACATGGCCGCTCAAGTCCAACTACGGCAGCAGCTCACGAATCCCAACTCAAAGCAGTCGAACACTAGATTCACTTAACCAACACTCGCTTATACATATCACTGGAGTTTATTATTCTTAGACTCCTCCCACAGTCAGTACTCATGTTTACATCAACACCAATAATCCAATAGTCTGAATATGACGCTGCCGTGTGAACAGCATTTTACAATTAAATCAGAATCAGGGTTTATTGCCAAGTAGGTTACACATACAAGGAATTAGTTGTGGTATGTTTGTCCGTAAGCGTAAATAAAACATTTTAACAATATGGAAAAGTGTGTAAATATGATAAACACTAGAACAATATACATAAAATATGAATGTTAGATACGTATATATTTTTTTACATTTGTCTTGTCACGAGGTTTTGGTTCTGATGGCCCGAAGCTTCCTGCCAGACAAATACATCTCACTGGCAATAAGCATGAATCGAGACATGTCATCAAGGTTGAAAGGGGGTGTGTATGTATCTGTATAGTATAGGAAACCCCTCCCCCCCGGGGTCTATACACTGGTGGTGGTTGATGGGATCCAGAAAATGTTGAGGACTTGACGAGTGGACTCGGCTCGGGTTCACCAGGACACTGTGGGGACTGGAGGTGTTAGTCACTGTCTGTCTTTGTCATTGGATCACACAGGTCTGAGTCCACAGCCTCTTAATGGAGAAACCAACATGTCTTTACTTCCCAAATATTTACATTCCTCACTCTCAAGGTCTAAGACGGACCCCCGACAAAGACAGGAGTGCAAGTGTGTGTGTGTGTGTGTGTGTGTGTGCACTCGCCACCACAATGCTCACAACAGGAATGTTGCGGTGTTTTCCTGTTGTGGGTCTGGTTTGGCTCTCTCCAGCACTAAACACCTCTCACACACATATTTTCTCTAAACCTACTTTTCCCTATCTCTCTCTCTCTCTCTCTCTCTCTCTCTCTCTCTCTCTTTAAACTAACATTACGTTATTTATGTCAATCACATTCATGAAATAGACTCTTCCCAACTTCATATCACTTAATAAATGAAACACAGACTTATAATCACCTTGAATGTCTGAGCGACTCTACGTAGAGCTGTGATTGTCGTACGGCCGCTGTTCCCTCTTCTCTTCCTACGTGCCGCTCCACATGCTGAGCCAAGTGCATGACAAGAGATCGGTATTTCTCTGTTGCGGTATTGTAGAGCTATCAATGGACCTGAATGTGGGACTCTGATGTCCGCTAATGGGTTATGACACAACCCTGTGTGTGTGTGTGTGTGTGTATGTGTGTGTGTGTGTGTGTGTGTGTGTGTGTGTGTGTAATGAGTTGAAAGGAAGGGATAGGGATTCACAGGCTCTGATCAGAGAGGACATTGTTGGCATCGCCGGCTCACTATTCTCTCTCCTTCCTCTCTTCCTGCTACTTGAATTATTTCATTGCACACACTTGTTTTTCTTGTGTGTTTGTGTGTGTGTGTGTGTGTGTCCGTGTAAAACCCATGTTGTCAACACATAAAGTCTTTAGTTCTAAAAGCTCTTTACAGCACATTCCATACATTAATAGGATCGGTTGCATCTAAGAGGATCAGAGACTTTGGATCCTGGTAGATATAGTGTACATTATAGGAATGTGTGTGTGTGTGTGTGTGTGTGTGTGTGTGTGTGTGTGTGTGTGTGTGTGTGTGTGTGTGTGTGTGTGTGTGTGTGTGTGTGTGTGTGTGTGTGTGTGTGTGTGTACACTCCACGACTATTCCTATTTCCAGTTGAAGATCAAGTTCATCTCCTCCGGGACAACAACTCTGGTTCTCACGATTATCACCATCTCCCACACACACACAAACACACACACACACACACACACACACACACACACACACACACACACACACACACACACACACACACACACACACACACACACACACACTAGCCATGTATTTCAGCTGTTAATTCATCACTTTCAATTCCCTTTCTTTCTGTTTATTCATTTCAGTGTTTCGTTTTTTGGTAAAAAGTGTTTATCCTCACCCATTTCTTTTACAGTGAACTATTCAAAGTATTTATTTAAGCTTTCACACATCCTCACATGAAAACATCACACCACAACTGGCTTGACACAAATATATATGGATATGTTATTGAAATTAATTTGATCAATTGTGGTGATACAACTTGTCAATTCTGATTTGAACAAATTTAATTCATTTGTTCGATACCCATTAGTAATTGGTGACAGTCGGAGAAGAACTCTGGTGCATGAAATCAAGTGAAACTGAAAAATGAAATCAGTCATAGCCAACCTCTCTACACACACACACACACACACACACACACACACACACACACACACACACACACACACACACACACACACTAATCTATAACATCCCTCTGATTGCCCCTGTGCCAGTGCGCATGGATGAACATGGGTCCGTCGCACATGAGAAACTCTGGTGCCAGATACTTCGCAGCCAAACTCTCCAGACTAAATCACGTTACCTTCCGAATTTAGTCTTCCTCAAGTCCATCTCGTGCGTGCGAGGGTCGTGAGCGCGCAACGCGTTGGTGCGCTCGCGCTCCGTCTGTGCCACAGCCGCGAGCCTCGTCCCCATTCCGGATGTCCCACCGCCGTGCGTCCGGACGCCAACACATAGGTCCAGCGGGGACAACGACCTGCAGAGTCGCTCCACGGTTCAGCTGCTCGACTTTTGACCGGAGCGTTGTTTGGTCTGTTCTGGGGACCAGACACCCGCAGCCATCCGGCGGAGCGCGGCGCGGGGGAGCGCGGGCGATGCGCGGCGCACAGTGCGGGGGAAGCTGTGCGGAGTTTAGTTAGAGTCTCGGATGTGTTTGCAGGATGTTCCGCGGGACTGGGCTTGTAACCCCTCCTCCCCTCCCACCCCCTGATGATAACACAGCAGCAAACAGCAGCCCCTCCCCACAACACGTCTCCAACTGGCTGCAGCTCACTGCTGCTGACGTGAACATGTTGGACACGCAGAGAAAAGTTCACTCAGTCATTCAACCTTTATTACGACTCATTGACCTTATTTACAATACAGCCGAGTGTGATAATAGATGATAAATGCAACTGTATCTACACAACTTCTCTCAAAACAGGGTTAAAGGTTAAACATGGACAAATGTAAAGGCAACAAATGGGAAATAATTAAAAAGCAAACAACTGGAAACAGTTAAAAAGCAATTTGAATATCCAACAGCAATCGAGCACAGAAAGAATATGAGATTAGTTTAAAACAAGATCAAATAAAAGATTACAAAATGATTGCAATCGATATCAGACCTTCAGGAGAAAATACAGTGAATGAGTCTTTAGGAGAGATCATGAGTTTGTTTGATATTATTCCAAAAGATGAAACTAAATAAAGATTAAAAGTGGAAACACACTGTGAAGATTCACAAGTCAAACAAGACGTGTTTAATCATTTACTAGATTATCAGACAAAAGTAGTGCAGTACAAAAGTACAGTTTTTCCTTCTGAAATGTTGAGGAACATACATTTTAAGTAACGTCTATGTTGTAAGTGATATTTTAAAAGATGTGGCTCCACTTTATCTCCAGCTCAGCAGCCACATTCACAGTGTCAGAAAAAGGCAAATTGTCCTTTCGCAGATCCACTGATGCAAATCACTTACACACACACACACACACACACACACACACACACACACACTGAATGGAAAATTAAATATTGTCCAACAATAACAGTGGGCAGCAGCAGCCCTGTGTGGCAGCAGCTGTGTGAAACAGAACAGACACATTATGCAAACACACAGTCATCCAAATGCGTTTCCAAGCTTCCATCGAAACGTGTTACACATTTACCGCCACAGCTGTGTTCAAAGATAACATTCAAAATATCAGTGGACGGACGGCATGAGCATATTTGTACAGGTAAATAATACAGTGTAAATACGGCTAACTGTGTGTGTGTGTGTGTGTGTGTGTGTGTGTGTGTGTGTGTGTGTGTGTGTGTGTGTGTGTGTGTGTGTGTGTGTGATCATGTAGATTAACGCTGTATTAAACCTTTTTAAGTGACCAAATCCTGGTATTATCAGTAGTAGTAGTTGTAGTAGTAGTACCATAGTAGCAGTAGTATCATTATTATTATTTTCATTATTGTTATCCTTCTTTATATTAATATAAAATGTATCTACACACTGTAACAGAGCCGAGGCCACTCAGAGACTTCACTTTACAATTTGTGTTTATCAGGACGACATGTGAGTTTATGCACCAACTGTATTGAGGTATTTGTGAATGAGGGTTCATCGTGCTGGTCTGATATCTTCTCAGATGTGCTGCTTTATTTTCTTGCCTTTTTTCTACTCGACAGTGTTTCTACTCGACATCCTTCTTTTGTTCTGTGAGATCCGCACACACAGGATGAGCGGCAGCTGTCTGCAGAGTCAGTCTCACTCAGAATCTTCCCAACTGCCGAGCTTCCTGTTGTTTCAATAGTTTGTATCGGTCACACGCTCAAACCCACAACTGACGCCGTGATGAAACTAACACACGCAGACAAGATCTGTGACTCACAGCCCAAATTACGCTCCAGTCAAAGGCATCACATCAGTCAGCGTGTCCTTCTCATCCCGAGCCTCAGATCCTGTTGTTCCAGTCGTTCCAGTCGTTACTGCATCACGCTCGTGCTCCTTTCAAACACAGCTCATGTGGAATAAAAAAAAACGAGCCGGCCCCCGAAGAGAATCGATCTGAGATCCTTGAACAATAGTGTTGTTGAAGTGAAAAGATGGTTTTCACAAGTTTCTACCCATTAATTCCACGAGCAGCTTTCTGTCTGTCTGTATATGACTCAGAATTCTCACAAACACTTCATCTCATCAGCTTCACACTTGGCTCGTGTGTTGTTAACGGTCCAGAGAAGTGCAGAGTCAGATTTGGTGCAATTTTGACTTTTGTTTTCCGGCATTCTGGAATTCTGTTGCTGCCATGCTATTTATCGAGCTGAATTGGAGCTTTTTGTTTTGAAAAGTTATGAACGTGGGTCTGAAGATTGTGTCTCCTGTGACATGCAACGTATGAAAAAAAAACAGCTATTAAATAAATCATTCAAACGTATATATATAAACCACACATGTGAACAGTAGAAAAGCAAATAAATAATTAATTAATTAAGAAATAGATAGATAAATAAATGCAGTTTGATATTTCTGTACCTTCAAACATATTCATTAAATTATTAATATATGAATACATTTATTTATCTATGCATTTATACGTGTATTTTTTATACATATTTATTCATATCTAAATTTATTTATTTCTGCATTTACTTAATTATTTAAATATTTATGTAATCCTACATATATTTATTTCTATATTTCTGTATTTCTACATTTATTAATTTATTTCTACGCTTATTTATTTATCCATGTATTCCTACATTTATTTATGTATTTATTAATTATGTGTGCAGTAATGCAATGAATGCACATATACTATTATTCCCCATACTTCTTATCGTCACTATTATTCCTCGTTCTTCTGCCTCAAATGTCGTCGTGCTACTCCTCTCGCAGTTTTTGTCGCACATGCAATACACTACACCTGTAGGTCACTATTTACATATTCCTACATTTATTTATTTCTATATTTCTGTATTTCTACATTTATCTAATACTTTATTGACATTTACACTCATGCCCTGCGCAGTTTGCACACATTGACCGTGCGTGTTGGAGGAAGTCATGAACAGCGTCTGCAGAGTGTTTCCAGGTGTTGGCTCCAGATGTTTCTCCGTTTCCCTGGAAACTAGGACAGTTTAAACAGCTGATGGGTTTTGATTGACAGCTCGCGTGGAACCGGCTCGTGTCTCTTTAAGACGCTCCTCACGCCGCGTCCCGTGCGCATGCGCAGTTGTATACCTGTGAGCAACAACAACAATCAGGGGCTAGAGGAGAAAGATGGACTCGTGAAGCTTCACACGTCCGATCCGCGTCACGGTCCGTCACCACCGCTGCTGTTTCCTCCGGAGCTTTATATGTCGACGGCGCCGAGTCCATGAACCTGGCCAGTCACAGCGGGGACGCTGGCGGCAGCCAGCTCCTCTTCGCCAACTTTAACCAGGACAACACGTAAGGCAGGGCCGGGGACAGTGAGGGTCCGACGGCCCGGGGTGTCCAGCTAGCCCCCGGTAGCTAGCTGCGGACCGTGCGTGTGACCGGGCGACAGGGAGTCGGGACGGGGCTTCTCCCGGGAGGGAAGGCTCCTAACGCCCCCTGATGCTAGCTAGCTAGCTAACACCATGTCCACTTAGGCTTCATTTCCCCCGTCACTAGCTTAGCTCGGTAGCTAACGTGAGGGATGTGTGGTCCGAGGCTAACTTTAGCCACAGCACACATGTAGGCTGGGTGTCATGTAACCTGTGGGTGAATTTATTCATATTTGCATTTGGGTGATTTATGGACTGCGACAGCGGTTCAGACGCGACCGTTAGCCGTTAGCAACACATGTCCCACTCGGTGCTGTGGCTGCTGGGGACCACAGAGGCCTGGAGCCTATTGCAAAACACCTGCAGCTGTGTGGTCACTGTCCGAGTCCTCACTGGGACATCCGGTCACACTGACACGCGTGTGCCTGGGGTTGACAGCGTTCAGTGTGTGTGTCTGTGTGTGTCTGTGTGTGTGAACTGTCACTGATCAATGCTGTTGTCTCTTTTGTCTGTAGGTCCTTAGCTGTTGGCACCAAATCCGGATACAAGTTTTTCTCTCTGTCCTCAGTGGACAAGCTGGAGCAGATTTATGAATGTCGTAAGTCAAATGTACAGTAAATACAAAATACACTTCTACGATAACTGAGTCATTGTTTTTTCAAGTTATAATGTTTAATGCATGCTGCCGAGACGGAACACAGGCTATGTACCATTAGGGGATTGCTCTTAAATATTAATAACGTTTGTCAGCATTTGTCTTATATACTCTAACATGAGCCGTCCTCCTCATTAGTCCATTCACATCACATACATCATGATATGAGCTCTGCAGCGTCCTCACTATGCACCCGTCTGTGTTGAACTGGCCTTTTAACAACTGAGTCGTCCTGGCAGATATGTTCTATTAACTATAACTAATAAAGTTATTGCCTAATTGATATATTTTCATAAATATAGCTTGTACAGACTACAAAACTCACAATGATTAAAGTCAAACCACTCTTGGCATTTGTCAGAAAGTTTGAAAACTGTGGCTCACGGCCCCCAAACTATCATGTGATTGTTTCATTCAGCAATGAAAGCTGTGAAATGATATAATTTTGTGTGTGTCTGTGTGTGTTTGTGTGCAGCAGACACAGAGGATGTGTGCATTGTGGAGCGTCTGTTCTCCAGCAGCCTGGTGGCCATCGTCAGCCTGAAGGCCCCCAGGAAGCTCAAAGTCTGTCACTTCAAGAAGGGAACCGAGATCTGCAACTACTCCTATTCCAACACCATACTGGCCGTCAAACTCAACAGACAGGTGGGAGGAAACACCTGTCTGTCCAGAGCTGATTTATAAAATCCCTGTCTACTGCAGAGCTGTTTTACCCTGGATTAAATGGCGGCTGTATCCTTTGTGGTTCCAGACAAACGCCCGATGTTAGAGGGTTTGTTTGACCTGTGGAAAAAGACTCTAATGTTGATGTTTTGTCGTCCCTCTGCAGAGGCTGATCGTGTGTCTGGAGGAGTCACTGTACATTCACAACATCCGAGACATGAAAGTGTTGCACACCATCAGAGAGACTCCCCCCAACCCTTCAGGTGAGGGAGGACATTTATCAACACAACATCATATAGTTTGTAATGTGAGGTTTTTCCCTGTACAGTTTGTGCGCTCATACTGTAACCAGGGATGTGTCCTTCTTTCCTCAGGCTTTGGGTTTCTCTTTCGTTTCCCTCAGTTTATTTTGAGTTAGCGCTGTTAGCCTGTTCATCATTTGTTCTGACTGCTGCTGCCCTAAAGGCAGAAATGTGCCGCTGCTCTATCTGTAACACCCACAGAACAAAGAGAAAGAGAAACGTTGCTGCCAGAACCAGTTTCTAGTTTAATTACAGTTTTATTACATAATTAAGTTATTATTTCAGTGTCAGTTTTACACGTTGTCGAGTTCAGATACATGTGTTTCTGCTGCGTTTGATCTTTTGTTTATGATTTTTCTATTTGTTTCCACCTTTCTCCAGGATTGTGTGCCCTGTCCATCAGCAATGATAACTGTTACCTTGCGTACCCAGGCAGTGCGACGATAGGAGAGGTTCAAGTGTTTGACACCGTCAACCTGGTAGGTGAACACAGACACTGTGAAGTTAAAGTTGAAGAGCTGAAGCTTGTTGATCAAGACTCTGCTGTCTCTATTCTCTGAGTCAAAGCGTTTATCTGTCTGCTACATCTCTAACTAAAGTGGGATTTTGTTTTTCCAGCGAGCGGCTAATATGATTCCAGCCCACGACAGCCCGTTAGCTGCTCTGGCTTTCGATGCCAGTGGAACCAAGCTAGCCACAGCCTCAGAGAAGGTAGGTCCCGTTCTCTCTGCCTCTGTGTTATCTGTGGGCCTAATTTGTGTTTTCCTGCCTGAGCACACACACTTCCTTGTTGTTGCTTCTTTTTCGAGTGTTGTCATCCTCAGTATTTCGCTCTTCTTTCACTTCCTCCCAGGGGACAGTGATTCGCGTCTTCTCAATCCCAGAGGGACAGAAGCTCTTTGAGTTTCGGCGAGGAGTCAAGAGGTTGAACATATTTAATGACTTTGTTACTACAGAAATCTAAGTGGTTTTACTGGGATGATTCTGTGTGTTTGCGTTCACCTGCTTCCCTGAATGTTAACACGTCTGTCTTCTTAGGTGTGTGAGCATTTGCTCATTGGCGTTCAGTATGGAAGGCCTGTACCTGTCGGCCTCCAGCAACACAGAGACGGTCCACATCTTCAAATTAGAAACACAGAAGGAGAAGTATGTGTATGTATCTCTCTGTCTCAGTCTTTTTTTACGGCTGATTTTAAGACTTCTGAGGAAGCTGGACAGGGTTTTCCTTCCTGTTTACCTTATGTCATGTTACACAGTGGTTCTTATGTTCTGTGTGTGTGTGTGTGTGTGTGTGTGTGTGTGTGTGTGTGTGTGTGTGTGTGTGTGTGTGTGTGTGTGTGTGTGTGTGTGTGTGTGTGTGTGTGTGTGTGTGTGTGTGTGTGTGTGTGTGTGTGTGTGTGTGTAGGCCTGCGGAGGAGCCCACCACTTGGGGAGGGTATCTGGGCAAGGTCCTGATGGCATCCACCACCTACCTGCCTTCACAGGTCACAGAGATGTTCACCCAGGGGCGAGCGTTCGCCACCGTACGTCTGCCCTTCTGTGGACACAAGAACATCTGCGCCTTAGCTGTGTAAGACCCAGTCTGTGTGGTCTCATGCAAATCTGTGTTGTGCCTTTTATTTATTTTTATTCATTTATGCTTAGTGAATATTATATTTTCTTATTTTGATGTGCGATGTTTGTGAACAATCTGTTTGAAATCAGGATTCAGAAGATTCCCAGGTTGTTGGTTGCAGCAGCTGATGGTTATCTGTACCTGTACAACTTGGATCCACAAGAGGGAGGAGAATGTACACTCATGAAGCAGCATAGGTAACTGTCACACACACACACACACACACACACACAGTCGATACAGTCAAAGTTTAGAAAATGCAGCAATCCGGAGCAACTGACTCGGACATTTGCATTCTCACATGCAGCCCCTCCGAGACAATTTCAGGGAAGCGTCTGGAGTTTGGTGCATGTCTAAAAGCAGCTCTAGAGAGTAGCATGGATATGGACACTTGGTGCAGTCACGTTACACAGCGACGCGCCAGCTGTGTGCAGGGAAGAGAAACTGATAACGACCCGGTTTCATCAAGTGAATCAGTTACAGCTGATACGACGAGCCACTTGGGTGTTTATGATTTGAACTGGTGTCAGCGATGCTCAGTGAAAAGTGAGAAGCTGCAGCTGGGTGTTTTCTACACTGCATCACTAATGCTAATGATTGTACCGGCACAATGTTTCACTGTTCACACTGTTATTGCCAATTCAGTGGATTATCCCCAACCCCGACTGAATCTGTGCTCTCTATCCACCTCAGGTTAGACGGCAGTACTGAACCATCCAATGAGATCCTTGATCAAGGGTCACATGATCGCCCACTTGTGGCCCAAACTTACAGTGCTGCTATCACTAAAGGTAAGTGTCACCTTCTCGCTGCAGTGAACTTTGTAATTGTACTGTTAAGTTTAGTTGTGTTTACTTTGTAGGCAGTTGATCATTCCCTCGAAAGGAAGTTTTAAATATGTATGTTCTGTGTTCTATATTTAGTACCGTAAATAGAACATGACCTTTGAACTTTTGTGTCCTAGGCTACTGTGAAGAGCAGGGCGCCGTGGGAGGGGCGGGCCTAGACGATGACCTCAACGACTTGCGCCTAGATGAGGAGAACGAGCAGCCGCCGCTCATCCTTGAAACTGACTGACTGACTTAACGGAAAAGGCTGTACCCACCAATCAGAGGGCTCCTCTGGTGCTGCTACAAACATGTGACACAAGGGGGGGCGGGGGGCAGAATCAAAGAGGAGGGAGGGGGTGTTTTTAAAACGCTCAAAGCGTTCAAGAGCCTGTCCGTCAGTCCATCTGTACGTTTGTCTCTTCATATCAAGTCTTATCTTTTTCTTCCCTCCTTCCCCACCTTTCCTCGGCTTCCTCCCCCAGTTTCGCCTGCGCGGGCGGAAACTGACGCTTTTTTGCATGAACACGTGCCAACCGCTAAAAACACGCTCCAATGTGAAAACGAGTGTCTGTGTGTGTGCGCGTATTTGGACATTCGATCAAAACAATGTAGCCGTGTCTCCTCGAAAAAGACGGACACAAGCACTGTGTGAAATGAAAGCGATTGTGTAAGTGCCTCTCCGCCCCGGTGTCCGGGCGCGTTCTGTCCGAGAGGGAGATCTCTTTTCTCATTGGCTCAATAAAAATCTATTTTCAGTTGTTGGATCTTAATCGAGGGTGTGTACTATCTTTTCTAACCTCTTCCTCTCTCACACACAGTCGAGTTCACTTTTGAAAGATTAACGTGGAGGCTTGGTGCGCGAGGCCGAGGTGTTTGTGTGTAAGAGTGTGTTTGTGCGCTTGTGTTGAGACCTTATTTGTGTGTGTGTGTGTGTGTGTGTGTGTTTGCCGGGCATGTATATCAGCCCGGCAAACCCCCCGCCCGCTCACTCCTTCCTCATCCAACCAGAGGCTCGATAGACCTTCCTGCCTGCCCCTCCCTCCTGAGGCCTGCACTCATTGGTTGATTTCAAACATTGGTATTAATGAACTTTTAAAAAATATATATCTACTTAACCAATCATAGCCAATGATGTGTCATGTGTATGAAAACATGCATGGTGGTGTTGGTGTGCTACTGTGTCCATACATCAGAGATATTTGGGTGGAGATCAGTCAGATCAGTGGAGCTGTTGAGTGACAGCCTCCTCTTCCTCCTCCTCCTCCTCCTCCTCCTCACCCGCAGTATCTATACTCTGTACATAACTAGATGTGGCAAGATATCACTGTACCATGTTGTCGGGTGAAAGACAGTGGGATAGCGGGCGTGCGGCCAAACGAGTGAACTGTGGATTATAGTTTGGATTGAACGGGACTGAGCTCGGTCACCTGGTCCAGGATGCTGCATGACCCCCCCACCCCCACCATCGGTCCTTTGGTGTCTGAATCTAGTAAACGAGGATTAGCCGTGGGATTTCGGAGTGTCAGGCATTTTCTAATGATTTTGTATAAAAATGTGAAACGTTCATCTGAAACTAAAATGAGTATAAATAAATTCCATCTTGATGTATGAGATAGGTGCTTTTCTTCTTCTTGTTACACTGGTGTTTTAGATTCACTAAGAAAAGCACTGACATTTCAATGACAACCACCACGACAAGATGATCCTGGATATCATTTCTTAAACTAGGTGTAAACTCACCGTGCTACTTTTAGATTTTGATGTTATTTAAAAATATAGACATGATTATATTCAAGTGAACCAAAGAAAAGACCCTGAGCACAAAATGTGAATGATTGACTTACTGTTTAAGCTGAAAATAACCTGGCTACACATATAATTATTCATAATGATTGTCACTGCCTCAGTTACACCATTGACCGTAGTACCAGTAGTAAAGATGGACGACATGACGGCACTGTTGCTTGCTTGATGTTTATTGAGACTTCATAGCAGCAGCGACACACACAGGTGGGCTCTCTATCGTTGACGTGAGAACGCAGCTTCACCCACTCCTCCCTCCAGTCGGGGGACACGAGCCCAGACGACGCTCGGCACAGGGACACACTTATAAACACATTTAAAAAGAACTATCACACATACTGACAGACAAAATGGGATCAGACAACCTGTACAGAGCCACGAGAGGAAAGGTCAGACACGACATAAAAACACCTTCAGAGTACAGACAGACATGTAACAGTCAAACAGCATGCAGACTAAAAGGAACAAGAACAGGCTACGTGACCTGTGATTAAGACTATTGGTGATGTTAGAGACTTGTTCTATTGTTTAAGACTTTCTAAGCTTCTCTGTCTGGGATTATTTAAGACTGTCTTCTGGGTGCCTGTGCTCGTCTGTCCTCGGCAACGCGTCCTCCAGAGGGCTGAATGAGTGTGTGTCACTGTGGGGGGGGGGCAAAAACACACATATAAGCACATGCTCAGGTAGTCTATCTCCATGTTATGTGTGTGTGTGTGTCCACTTTAGCCGTCCTGTCCTCCGCTGCTGGGCTTAGTGACCTGGACAATCTCCACCGAGGTGAAGCCCTTCGTGGCCGAGGCTCGATTCCTGGTCCTTATTTTGTTCAGGGACATCTCCGCCATGTCTGCACGCTCCTCTGCGTCGTCCAGCTCGTGGACCGTCTTCTTGTACTTAGACAAGCTGCTGTTGGCCTGTTCCTCCTGCAGAGACACGGACGAGAAGTTGGTCTCAGTATCAAATAAACACACACACTTCAGATTGAGTGGAAAACATTTCATATGCAGACGCTCCCTGTAAAACATCCTCCCCAAAGCCAAACGTCTGCAGTTTAAATCCTGTGTCAGCTCTCCCACTCACAGCGTCCTCGATCTGCCGCTTGTAGGACTTGAGCTTGTTCTGGAGTTTCTCCACCAGCTCCTGCATGCGCTGGTTGGTCTTGTGGTCCTCCTCCGTCTGGAAGATCAGCTCCTTGAGTCGACGCTCTCCCTTACGGAGGTTTTTCACCGTCTCCAGGTGGCGTTTCTGCTCCTGGTCCATCTCATTCTCCACCTCCTTGATCTAGAACAATAAAGGGGGGAAAGTATGTAAAATGTGGAAGAGAGGCCTGATCCTGGTGTGTGGGAGTGTGACCTCCTCCCCTCTATAACTCCCTCAGGGAATCCATCTCCTCACCCTGGTTTCCAGTTTCTGGATGGTGCGTTTTCCGGCCTTCAGCGCCTGCTGCTCAGCCTCCTCCAGCTTCAGTGAGAGGTCTCTGAGGTTCTGCTCCTGGTTCTTCTTGATCTTCTCCAGGTGGGAGCTTCGATCCTGCTCCTGCCGAAGCTCCTCACACAGTCGTGTTGCCTGAACGCAGACGCAAATACCAACGCATTAGGATGTGTTGTGCCTTTGCCATGATACGTATGTTTAAAACTTTCTGTATTTCTTTTTTTTCCGTGTGTAGTCAGGTGGCTCACGTCAGTCACGGCCTTCTTGGCTCTGTCATCAGCAGCTCGGAACTCTGAGATCAGCTCCTCGTTCTCACTGCACAGCCGGGTGAGTTCGGCCTCCAGTTTCCGTTTCAGGATCGTCAGACTTTGGTTCTAGTGTGAGAAAAAAAGATTTGACCTCATATCTTACAAGAGAAGATGACAGCAACAAGAAGTCAAAGGAGGGATCCAAATAAACACATTACCTACAGTAATTAAAAAGGGAAAATGGTATTAAAACCCCATCATTTTGTCTGTAGCCGTCCTGTGCAGCCACTTACCTGCATGTTGATCTCACTGAACCTCTCCGTGGTGTCCACCAGCTCCTGCTCTATTAGTTTGCGGGCCCTCTCGGACGCCTCCAGGCCTCCTCTCAGCTCCTCCATCTCCCCCTGAATGAGACACAGACGCCGCTCCTGGAGGCTGTACTTCTCCCGCAGCTCCTCATGGTGCCGGGCGTCCTCATCTATCTGCACCAGCAGGTCCTGCGGTACGGGGCACAAAAAGTTAGCGCTGCAGTATTTTTCCCACTTTGGTATCTTTTGAAGTTCCACCTCGAATAAAACACCCACTTTGATCTGCTGCTGCAGCTTCTTGAGGGTTTTGACCAGCTCAGCGTTGTTCCTGTTTGCATGCTCCAGCTGAATCTCCATCTCATTCAAGTCTCCCTCCATCTTCTTCTTCATTCTCAGAGCCTCGGCACGACCTTTGGCCTCCGCCTCCAGACTGGCCTGCAGCGACTCCACTTGACGAGCATGGTTCTTTCTAGACCGCACAAACACACAGGACGTATTTAGATATATAAACATCTATAGTGCAGAAGTAATGAAAAGTCTGTAATTGCTTAACTAGAACTACAATGTCACTCACTAGAGCACATACTTCTCAGTCCCCCTTTAAAACCACAATTAAATTAACTAGGTCCATATTTTTATTTGGATCTGCACCAAATTTCACCAAAGAAATCAACAAAAATGTTGAAAAATGCATCTCACAAATGAAACAAGTGAAAAGTAAAGAATCACTATATTGACATGATATTCCTGATATTTTTAATCGTTCTAGAATCTGATTCGTTCATTCCATTGAGATGTTCTTGAGATGTCGTGTTCACAAGTACACGTTGATATGTAAATACAAATACAAAGTGGTTGTATGACCTTTGTGTTTTGAGGTGGTTCTTTAAGTGTGTGTCTGTGTGTGTGCAGCCTGAACACACGCTTGTCCTTGCATGTCACAGTTTGTCTGACCTGGTGACTTCGAACTCCTCCTCCTTCTCGTGGATTCTGCGGTCGATGTCAGCCTTGACTTGAGCCAACTCCAGCTGCACACGCACCAGCCTACCTTCCTCCACCTGGACACACACAAAACACCACATTCTGACCACTGCACCTGGGAATGGGGGGGGGGTGGAGTCTGCACAAAATCTACACTCAGTCACTCTACACAAGGCCCGTTTGTTTCTTGGCCGTGAGAGCTTCTTGCACCTCTAATGAAGCTTCTGCTTCCTCCATAGCCAGCTGCATCTCCTCCCTCTCCACCTCCAGTTTCTTCTTGGCTTTCTGCAGCTCGTGGACGCTGCGGCCTCCTTCACCAAGCTGGTCGACCAGCTCCTTGATCTCCTCTGAGAGGACATAGTCAAAAAAAAGCATGTTAATATACATTTGCTTCAGATTCCATTGCATCTCTCACACCTCCCGTTATAATCTGCTGTACCACAGGATCTGCAGCAGTTAGAAGGCACCTGAGAGGATCTTGTTCTCCTTGCGGACGTTGTCTATCAGATCCTGGCTCTCCTCGTAGGCCGTCTTCAGCTTGTAGAGCTCCGTCATGTAGGAGCGACTCTCCTTCTGGCTGCTGTCCAGCTCCAGTTGCAGCTCCTCGTTCTTCTGGCTCCACTCGGCCACCAGTTTGTCGAAGACCCGCTGCTTCTTATCCAGAGCTGCTGCTGCTGCGTTGGACTAGTTGATTAAAAAGATAATGTCTCACTTACATGCACATTACATTATATTATAGTACATTTACTAATTCAGCAGACACTTTTATCCAAAGTAACAGGGGAATAACACTAAAGCTTCAGCACAATGCAGGGGGCTTGAAGTAAGTAAATCTGTTCAGTAAGAAAATCTGTGAGAAATAAGGATTAGTAGTATTAGGTAAAACTTAAGGCATGAGTGGATCTCTTTGTATGTGTGTGTGTGTGTGTGTGTGTGTGTGTGTGTGTGTGTGTGTGTGTGTGTGTGTGTGTGTGTGTGTGTGTGTGTGTGTGTGTGTGTGTGTGTGTGTGTGTGTGTGTGTGTGTGTGTGTGTGTGTGTGTGTGTGTGTGTGTGTGTGTGTGTGTGTGTGTGTGTGTGTGTGTGTGTGTGTGTGTGTGTGTGTGTGTACCTTCTCCAGGTCTATGGTGAGGTCCTCCACCTCCCCAAGCAGCCTCTGCTTGACCTTCTCCAGGCTGGCGGCTCTGGCTTGTGCCGCCTCTGCTGCCTCCTCGGCCTCCTGGAGACGCACGGCGAGTTTGCGCCTGGAGGAGAGTGGGTGGGAGGAAAGAGCGAGAGTCAAGAGTGGCATTAAATTAAAAAGTATCAACACTAGTTCAGTAGTTTCATTCATTGGCACACATCTGACTGATATATGAAACACACTGTCTCTGAGTTTTATTTTTTCAAGCTTTATTTAACCTACTTGGTCTCCTCCAGCTCCTCGGTGCGGTGGATGGCGTCCGTCTCATACTTGCTCCTCCAGGAGGTGACGTCAGCGTTGAGCTTGGACACGAGACGCTGCATCTCCCCGCGGGCCTCCGACTCCTCCTCCAGCTGCTCCTTCAGCAGGGAGAGGTCATGGCGGGCGTTGGCGAGGCCATCACCGCTGTGTTGCGACCCTACAGAGAGGGAGAGGGGTCTTAGTTGTTGGTTTTATTTGAGGGTCTGATAACAGTTTGATCGGCAAGTTTTCAATACAACAAAAATAATGTGTGTGTGTGTGTGTGTGTGTGTGTGTGTGTGTGTGTGTGTGTGTGTGTGCGTGCGTGCGTGTTGACTTGTACCTTGTTCTCCTCGTCCACCTGTCGCTTCAGCTCATCGTTCTGCAGGGTGAGCGAGGCCTTCAGCCTGGTCGACTGCGTCAGTTTACTCTGCACGTCTTCCAACTCCCGACTCAGATCATTATTCTCCACTACACACACACACGCACACACACACGCACACACACACACACACACACACACACACACACACACACACACACACACACACACACACACACACACACACACACACACAAACCAAGAATACAAAAATAAATAGAAAACAGGAGTATGACAAGATGTGCTTGTGTTTGTGGCGGCGTGTTCTCACCAGTCAGATGGATTTTGGCAGTGTTGAGCTCAGTGTGAGTTCGCTCCATCTCCGCCAGGCGAGCGTTTGCCTCTGCCAGGTTGTCCTCCAGCTTATGAGCGTGGGCCTCAGAGTTCATCTACACACACAGATACACAGAGAAGACACAACAAGAGAAGTTTACATTCATCCAAGTTGTGTTTTCTTGGTAGAGTTCATTAAACAAGATTTTCCAAATAACACTGTACTTTTGCTTTCTGAGTGGCCTCCATGGTGACGTTGAGGTCTTCGATCTCAGCCTTCATGCTCTGTTTGTCCTTCTCCAGTTTGACCCTGAGCCTGGTCAGGTTCTCCAGCTGCTCGCCCAGCTCTGCCATCGCGTCCGAGTGCTTCTTCCTCATCGCCGACGCCGTGGCCTCTGACTGCAGCGCCGCCTCCTCCAGCTCCCGCCTCAGCTTCAGCACGTCCGTCTCCCGCTTCCTGTTCTGCTCAATCTGAAGCGACAGGGCACAGAGGAGGTCAGAGGGCAAAGGTCACGTTGAGTACCACCGCCTGATTGATTGACAGCTGTCAGTCACACTCACCTGGGCGACGGTGGCTCCTCCCGCCTCCTCCAGCCTATCACTGAGCTCCTCTAGATCTCGTGACAGCTCTGCCCTCTGCTTCTCAACCTACCAGAGAACAGAGAATCTAATTTAACTGCAGCATGTAATCTTCCACCTTTCAGCCTCTTTATCCAAACGTTTATACACATGTTTTAGTGGTCAGTCGTGAGTGGGGTTTGTACTAAAGTAGCCTGAAAACTTTGTACCTTGGCTCTCATAGCCCGTTCAGCTTCCAGCTCCTCCTCCAGCTCCTCGATGCGGCCCTGAGGGAGGAGGAGAAGACAACATGGATGAACACGTGTGACTTTCACATGCAAGTGAGCTTTTCAGATAACAAAACTACTTGTTTACATGTTGATGTCTAGCAGGTAAAAGGCTAGTAAATTTGGTATTGAATAATTTGATGATATAAAAACATCATTGTGACCTCTGACCACAAACCTGGTGCTCTTTGAGCTTGCGACTGAGCATGGAGCAGAGAGCTTGTTCATCCTCCAGCTTGGAGTTCATGTTGTTGATCTCAAAGTCTCTCCTGCATGAAAACACACACACACACACACACAGGGAGAGGGAGAGAGAGAGAGAGAGAATTAGATTTATCAGAATTAAGAGCGACTGTGTCAGATATGAAGTTGCATAAGAGTGTGTGTGTGTGTGTGTGTGTGTGTGTGCGGTCATGTGCAAGATTTCCTCTCTTACTTCTTGATGACCTCCTCCAGATCGAGTTTTGCGTTCTCCATCTCATTCAGGTTCTCCAACGTCATCTTCAGATCTCCCTCTGCCTTCCTCCTCGCTTTCTCCACCTCTGCCCTGATCCTCTTTTCCTGCTCCCAGCTGTCCTCCAGCTACACACACACACACACACACACACACACACACACACACACACACACACACACACACACACACACACACACACACACACACACACACACACACACACACACACATACACACATGCACATTACCCACGCAGACCAATCCACACATGTCTGGGTCATAAAGAGTTTTGCAGACAAACAACCCGTCAGGTCTCTGAAGGTGAAGCCTGTGGTACCTCGTTCACTTGGGTGTTGAGCTTGTTGTTAGTCTTGGTTAGATGGTTCACTCTGTCTTCTTCTGTTTGCAGATCCTCCAGAGTTTTCTGAATAGATTATAAAAAACATGTAGGCTTTATTTCTTGGTCTCTCATACACATAATGTTACATGATAGAAAATACAAATTAAAGTGCATGCATGTTTCCCTGCGTCCATGTGTCTGTCTACCTGTTGCAGTTCCTCCAGAGCTCTCTTTTCTTTCTGGAGCTTACTGACTTGGTCGTCCCTCTGGCTCAGGTCCCCTGTCAGAGTCCGCACCCTGAAGTCCAGACCCTGAACGCACCGTTGAACAAGAATTTAGTGCTAAACTCAAAAGATGCCAAACAGTAAAATAGATTCTCCAAAGCTGATATACGTCCTCTCTCCTCGGCTTGGTCCTCCCTCCCTTTACCTGTTTCTCCTTCTCAGTCTTGGCCAGTATGGCCTCCAGAGACTCCAGGTCTCTCTTCAGCTCCATCAATTCCCCCTCCAGCTGCCTCCTCTGGCCGTGGAGGGAGGCTGCGTTGCCCTCCTCTTCCTCCAGGCGCTCATGCAGATCCTGAATTCACAATGTTAGTTAAACAATAGCCAGTTAGTTTTATCTTTCTTTTCAAGACATCATGTGCGTCTGCATATGAACATTACCTTCTTCCCTCTTTCCCTCGTCCCTGCCTACATCCCTCCATCCTCCTTCCCTCCC
This sequence comes from Hippoglossus stenolepis, assembly GCF_022539355.2. Classification (NCBI taxonomy): domain Eukaryota; kingdom Metazoa; phylum Chordata; class Actinopteri; order Pleuronectiformes; family Pleuronectidae; genus Hippoglossus; species Hippoglossus stenolepis. Next base: position 3,896,283 of record NC_061498.1, on the reverse strand, counting down.
TCATCCCTTCTCATTCAGTTTAGTGCATACATCCAGGTATTGGTGAACAGTTATTTCAATCAGAAAGGTAAGTTACCTGCACTGACTCCTCCAGCTGGACCTTTTGGTGCATCAGCTGTGTACAGCGTTCCTCAGCATCACCCAGCGTGTCCTGCTCCTGCAGGGAAACAAGATTTACACTTGTTTGCATGTTTCAAGAGACACGTGTGATCCTTACATGGAGTCCCATGTAAACTGAGGTTTGTTCACTTACTGCAGCCAGCGCCAGGGCCAGGTTGTTCTTCTCCTGCAACAGAGTGACCGCCTTCCCCTCGAGAACTTTAACCTTTCCCTCCAGCTCCTTGACCTTCTCCACCGCCACCCTCAGCTCCTCCTCCTTGGCCTTGAAGATGTCCTCCTGACGAGCGACCATCAGCAGGGGCTTCACCTGAGGGAAGATATGTGATGATGATGATGATGATGATGATAGTTATGGTAATATATCGATTGTTATGGGGGGCTTCAAGATTTTACCTTAGTGTAGAGTTTCCACCAGCCCCAGTAACGCAACTGAAGGAACTTCCTCACGTTGCGCTGGATGGCCATTAGAGCAATTCTGCATCACACACAAATGCAGAAGTTAGAGCTCACATGAGTCACCACCAAAGGAAAACCAGGCTGTTAACCACAGACACACACTGACCGTCTGTCTACCATCTTCTTAAACTCAATCCTCATCAGATTTCCTCTCAGCTGAGCCTGCAGCATGGTTATGATCTTCGCCAGCCGCTCGTCACGCATGTCCTCCAGCTTTGCCAGGACGCCTGCACGGAAAAACACCTGGAGAAGAAAAACACCAACAGGGGAAAGAGGGAAGAAGAAGATGGGGTGAGGAAAAACATCTCAAACACAAACACTTCACAGAAGATGATAGACAATAATCAGCAGAGAGGACAATGTACACAAAGTGATTTCGCTTGGGATTTTCTGAGATTTTCTCAATTATTTACATAATATATATTTATAATATATTTACCATATACTGTATCTTAATATAGGAAACAACACTGTAAGCAATTACCCTAATGATTGGTAAAAAATAAGTATATATGTTAATATAATACTGATAGTAACAAGTGAAGTTGTTCCTAATATCTATACATACATTTCAATATATTTATTTATTTAGTTATTATAATTGTTTGATAAGAAATAATTATGTTTTTGTTGTGTTTTAGATATATAATAACTGTATATTTCTATTGGAAAAGCCTGTGTTATGTTGACCATAACATGTAACTTTATAGTAGCTACCACTAGGGGGTGATCATTGACTCTAGTAAAAGTAGCACAATATACAAGAAAAATACATAAAAAGTCAAAAATAAAGATACTGCATCAAAACTAAATACTTGAGTAGCGGTTCATACGCATTAGGAATAAAATGCATGTCTAAAATGGCCTCTGTCAGTGTGTGTATATTAATGGGCCATTATTATTCATCAGTTGGTCGAGGTGGAGCTCATATTTTCAGATTAAACAGTGCAACACATCTATTACAGTGCATAGAAACAGGCGTATTTTTGTGTAAATGTATTTATCAACGTGTATTCAACACATATGTAAATACATGGCTGATGTACCTTGGTGTGGCCGATGCGATACTCCATATTATCCAGGCCAACAGAGCTGAGGAGGAGCTCCGAGGCCTTCTTGTTGTCGACGAATCCCTTGGGGATGACGTTGGGGTTGAGGATATAGTACCTGAAGGAGACATCAGGGGCAGAACAAGAGAAGAAGAACGGGGGGGAATGGAAAAGTTGGGTCAGACAAAGATTCTGATTTGAGCTCAAAATTCATTTAATCTCTCAAAAAAACACCTCATGTTTTGTCCAGATTTCCTACACAGCACAATGATAAAGCTCTAAAACACCAGGTATAATAAATAGTCAGATTATGTGAATGTACATATCTAACATTACTGCTCTTTAAAAATGGAGATGATACTAGAATAATGGAGACTAACACAGTAATGACAGAATCAGACCTTTGCTTGAATTCTGGGTACTGTAGTCTGTTGGGGAATCCTTTCCTGCAGATACGGATGCCCTCTAATACGCCGTTACAGGCTAACTGGTGCAGGATCAGATGGTTGTCTGTCACACCTTTACAACATGAAACAAAGAAGAGGTGAAAACACTTTTCTAAACTTATAACATCTTCAATAATCCAACATCACTCCTCACTCACTGACCTGACTTCTTGAACTCATTGGGCACGATGCAGCGGACAAAGTGCGGAGCAGTGCTTCGCAGGGTGCTCATCAGCTTATTCAGTTGTTCCTTGAGTATAATATAATTATAAATATATAAGTTAACAGACACCTGTGAGTTTGTGAGCCTCAGTATTTAGTTTTGTGATGGTCAAGTATTGTGGTTGTTTAGCTGATATATTTAAGTATAATACACATGAGTTACCCTGTAGAAGTGGGAGACAGTTTGGAAGGAAGAGCCCTTCTTCTGCTTCTTGGTTCCTGCAGAGGCCTCCTCCTCTTTGAAGATCAGAGCCAGCAGGGGCATGGAGGACTTCTGAAAGAGTCCCACCACCGTCTCATTCAGGGGGTCTTTGTTCTTCTCCAGCCAGCCAGCGATGTTGTAACCAACCTGTGAAAGACACAAACCGCTTTAAAGCACCCATGTACACATTAAAGTTACATGTTCTAGTATGAAGTCAGAGATGTTAAGGACTTTGGGGCGGCTCTTGGTCAGTGGCTATGCACTGCAGGAAATGACACAACACACCTATACAACATTAGCACACATATACCTGCCACTAACTTCTATCTCTATCCATCAAGTACTCACAGTGCCGGCGTAGTGCACCAGCTCAAAGTGGGCCTCGGCTCCTTTCTTCCCCCCCTTCGGCTTGAGGAAGTTGGACGACTTGCCCAGGTGGTTTTCGTACAAAGCTGCTTTTAAGGTCGCATCTGTCGCCTTTGGAAACACACACTGCTCCTCCAGGATGGAGAAAATACCCATAGGCTGAAGAGGAGATACAGAGGGGGGGGTAGAATGAGAAAGACATACTCAATGTACAAGATACTGTACATTCACGTCTTTGCACTTGTGCATTTGTGAGTGCGTTACCCTTTCCAGCAGGTCGATGCAGGCCTGCAGGTCCAGGCCGAAGTCGATGAAGACCCAGTCGATGCCCTCCTTCTTGTACTCCTCTTGCTCCAGCACAAACATGTGGTGGTTGAAGAACTGCTGCAGCTTCTCGTTGGTGAAGTTGATGCACAGCTGCTCAAAGCTGTTGAACTGGAGACAAAAGACGGAGTTGGATCACAACAGTAAATAAACTAAATATCTCAAACCAAAAAACCCACGTGCATCTCACCTCAAAGATCTCGAAGCCAGCGATGTCCAGCACTCCTATGAAGTACTGCCGCGGCATCCTGGTGTCCAGCGTCTTGTTGATGCGCGTCACCATCCACTTGAACATGCGGTCATAGATGGTTTTTGCCAGAGCACCGATGGAGTACACACACTGGTCCTGGTTCTGACCTGAGTTCATATGGACCGGGAATAAGTTAATTGTTTCCAAGATTTTTCTTTAATCATCTTAATAATGTTTTTGCGATATACCTTTGGTCACAAACTCATTGCCGACCTTCACCCTGGGACGCGTTATGCCCTTCTGCAGATCCCCAGAGCTGATGGCCATGAGGTGAGCGACTTTGTCGGCCACTTCGGGAAAGGATCACGAGAGGGGACGAGGATTTAATTAAATATTTTAACAGCGTCTTTTACGTCAGAAGGTATTGCACAAAAATAAGACCAGGATTTATGGAAGGAAGAAACAATATGTACAGTTTGAAAAGTTTAAGCTGGGATGTCAAAATGAAAGAGGAGGCTTTGAGAGAAATGTCAAAAAAGAATGAAAGAGGAAGAAGAGAACTAGGTCAGATGGACACGGTGGAGTGAGGTAGTTTGACGATAGACAGGCATGTTGATAGAAAGGTTGGGGGGGGGGTTATACCCTCAGTGGAATCCACATCAGCCTGTTCCTCTCTGGGCTTCTGTTTGAACTTCATGTTGCCGAAGTGCATGATGCCTCCAGTCAGCTTGTACACGCTCTTCTTCTCCTCGGGAGTGAAGCCCAGGACATCAAACGCCTCCTGTGGACACACAACCACAGACAGAGTGAGGACAGAGGGGAGGTCGTCAGTGGCAAACATCTTTATTAACAGGCTCCTGGATTTATATGGCCAGATTCATGATTGATTGAGTGTTTCAGCCACACAAAGACGCTTTGAATCAAAGCATGAGAGCGAACACGTGTTGACTCACATCAGTGAGCAGCAGCTCCTCTCCGTCATCCATGTTGTCCACCACAGTGACGCCCTGACACACCCACACATACTGTTTGGGGTCTGGGCTCAGCAGCAGAGCCTCTGGAAAACATATCATTAACATAATAAGAAGAAAATAATCATGTGTCACCTTGAAAGCAAATCTGTGTAATGGATGCTAATCATTATTAACCACACATTTCATTTATAACATATTTTGCCTGTTTCTCAACTTATCGAACACGAAAATGATAATATTTCACTTAATTATATGCTAAAAATATTTTTCACATGATTGCTTATATTATTGTATTTAAATTTAAATATATAAAACAGTTCTGTCGATATTGAGCTGGTTCTGTTATTCATATTCATGCTTGGTCATTTCACAGATGATCGAAAGAAAGTTTGTTTCCTTTCATTAAAATACTACTAGTAGTTTTAAATAACCAAACGAAATTGACAACAGATTTCGTGTTTGTTATATATAACATTGTCTTTAGTTCAATAGAAAAGTAGAGACAGAGCAGCTTCATGTCTCTCACCAATGAGTTCAGGCTTCTTTCCAGAAAGGAGCTGGTAGAAGATGTGGTATCCTCTCTCAGTGGCCTGCTGGGAAATCACTCTAGATTTCTCCAACAGATCTGATTCACACGCGAACAGAGACACGGGGGAAAGAAAAAAGAAAAAGATAAACACAGTTAATAAGAATTCGCTTATTTTTCATGGTACAGCTAATGTTGGTTTTAGAATGATAACACATATCACAAAGTAAAAGAACATTTGGTATTTCATCAATGTGCAATGATGCTGGTGAAGCCTGATCCACAGTAATAAAAGAATAAAGCCACTCACAAGTCTCAATATCGGCACCAGCCAGCTTAGCTGTCGACCCAAAGTGGATACGAATGAACTTTCCCTGAAACCAAGACAGACACATGAATCTGATTCCTGTTGATGTGATGATTGTACTAGTGTGTGTGTGTGTGTGTGTGTGTGTGTGTGTGTGTGTGTGTGTGTGTGTGTGTGTGTGTGTGTGTGTCCTTACAAAGCGTGAGGAGTTGTTGTTACGGATGGTCTTGGCGTTGCCAAATGCCTCCAGCACCGGGTTAGCCTGAATGATCTGGTCCTCCAAAGAGCCCTGAGAGCAGAAGAGAGGAGAGGAGGAGAGGAGGAGAGGAGGAGAGAGGAGAGGAGGAGAGGAGGAGAGGAGTTATGATTCATATCAGACTAGAAAAGCACCATCTGAACTCATGTCTGCATCATCCGCTCACACACAGACACACTTGCCTTGGAGTCTGAGGCTTTGCTCCCAGAGGCTCCAACATTGGCAAAGTACTGGATGACCTTCTTCGTGTTCTCAGTCTTGCCGGCACCAGATTCTCCACTGGAGGACAGACGCCAGAAAGGAGTCACTCACATACAGATTACATGATGCACAACATTTGTGGAGGAGTGTAAAAAAAGCACGGTGTCCTCACGTGATCAGCATAGACTGGTTCTCATGCTCTGCGGTGGCGGGACATTGACGGGGGAGGCAGGAGAGGAGAGAGACAGAAAGACAGTGTGAGCCAGGCGGGAATAATTACTGCTGATTTCCCTGAGAGCAGATCAGAGCACTGCTGATGTTCCCTGTCAGCATTAGCAAGAACACAGACAGCTGACAGCTCTCCCCTGATACCACATAATGGCCTCAAAGTATTTTTCTACTCCCTGAACAAATCATCGGACGCCGCACTAATCACACACCTCCAGCAACTGCCCCACTCCCTCTTTCCACATATAACTGTGCAATTACATCCAAGCAACTCATCTCGAGGGGGTCATCCCGAATCACCACATACCACTTGCATGTTTACCACTCCTCTTTGCCAACTTTATAACCCCTCACCCATCAATGACCTATGATTGATTGACAGTCCCTCATTTTGTTTAGTCTTCCAACCCCTCGCCCTCTCCTCACCCATCATCATGTCGTGGTAAGCGTTGTCGGAGACGGAGAAGAGGTGAGGAGGAACTTCGTTGCGTTTCTTCCCCTTGTACATCTGGGCCACTTTAGCGCCGTAGATGGGCAGCCATCTGTACGGGTTGATGGTCACGCAGAAGAGGCCGGAGTACGTCTGGGAGTGGGGGGGGAGAAGAGGGAAGATGCAAACAGGATGATATAGAGAAGCTTTTCGCCGAGTGGACACGCATCTGATTCACCGGCGCTTTCAAATGTTATTTAGTCCCTTTCTCCTTGTGTATCTGTCTTAAACGTTAATTCAGTACATAAAAAGGGAAACATCTGATGCAATTAAAGGGAAAGCTCAATAATAATAATATTTAAATGTATTCAATACAACTGCAGAGATATTTTGTGATGAAATTAAATAATTTTTTCTTCTTTCTACTGTCAGAGGTGTACTTCTACTTCAGTTAGTTATGTCATAATTAATCCACTGATTATTTCTATCATTTCTATTATTTCTCCTCCATAGAGTCAGGGGACTTTTAAGAGACTGATTAAAAACAGCTGTCAAAATAAAATGTAAAACTATTTTTAATCTGCAGCATGGGTGAAGCTTCAGAACCACGTTTCCCATAATACAACTCAGAGTTTCTGTTGTAAATGTCCAATTTCTGACCCTAAACCGACAGAACCCCGATGACATTGCTTCGACATCATTGTGGTTATTTTCTCAGACTTAACAAAGCTCCTCCCGGGACACAGAAGACCTGATGTATTATATAACTGTTTTCAAAGGGATAACAGATACTTCTTGTGTCAAATGAAATGATATTTATGTGTAGAATTGGCGGAACCGCCCTTTATAACCCATAGCAAATTAAGCTGAATTTATCCCAATCAGTTTTTGCCATGACAGCGATGTAACAAAGATCTTTGTACTTCCCTCGAGCTGTCACGAGGACCTGGTCGTGAGGGGCCTGAGAGGTTCTCTGTGTTTTGAGTATCAGGCTTACATAGATCCTCATGCTGACGTAGCGGCTGCGCAGGTTTTCCAAGACGCTGGCCTCGTTGAGGACCGTGAGGTTGGCCATGTCGCTGGCTTGGTAGAACTTAGGAGGGTTCATCTGCTGAACATCATCCATCTTCACAGTCACCGTCTGAGCAGAAACAATCATCACTGAGTCAATATTTGAATCATGAATATTATTATCATTTCACTTAAAGTAAACGTTAAAGACAACTTTCTTCTTACAGTGTTCTTCCTCGTCTTGATGGTGACTTTGTCCCCATCTTCTGACTGAATCTGCCCAGCGATGAAAGCCTCCTTCTCATCTTTGATCCAGCAGGAGCGCTTGATGTCGTATGGGGTATTCATAGCATCCAGCCGCTCCTTCTCTACGGGAACCAGGAACGGCATGGGGTCCACATTGTCCCCGCACTCCCCTTTATACGCAGCCGGCATGGCTGTTGCTGCTGCTGCTGCTGCTGCTGTTGCTGCTGCTGCTGCACACACACACTGACCGGCTCACTCACCCACTGGCTGCTGCGGAGAGAAGCTGAGCGACAGAATAGAAAGTGGAAATAAAGTTCAAGAGAATCAAAGGACGGACAGAAGCTGTCTGATCAATATGATACTCACCAATGCAAGAGGCAGAGGTCCGCTGAGGAGGACTATGGGTGCGGGTATTGAAGTCACGCTCTTTTATATCAGGGCTTCACTTTCCTGATATGGTCACAACTCTAAAACCAGCCACCACCCTGAGGTCTCATCTTTCTGATCTGTGTGGCAGCTCCGGATCTGGGAATTTCTTCAGTGTGTCTCCTTCCATTTAAGGTTTCCCTGGAAAGCCATCACTCCGGCTGAAAGCATCTCCTTTCCTCACCCCCATCGCTGGCTCTATCTTCTCCATCCCTCCGCCCTTCCACACCTTTTCATCCAACCACGGCCTCTGCTCTTGACCATCAGTTGCTTTCTCTCTGTGCGCCTGATGGGATTTGGGATGAGTAAGACAGTTTAAATTAAAACCAATGACACACGGAGCAGGAGTGGACACATTTTGTCTAGATGTCTTAGTTATGTTATAATCCTTGTCTTTTGCTCTACGGTGCCCAAAACCACATCTGCTGTAGAATAAATCTGTATATTTCTCTAACCGAGTACATGACCGAATCAGGACATGTGCATCGTATGTTATCTTCACACAATCCGCTGTGGACTGGAGGATGGATGAACAGATTTCTGAGGCTGAGCTGAGGTTTTTGTGAGAAAGCTGAGTTGAGTTCTGTTGAAGTACCACTTCACAGAAACATGACTTTTTTAAATCACTGACTCACAGTGGTGGATGAAGTCCTCAGATCTTTTAAGTAAAACTATTTAAACCGACTGTATTACAAGGAAATAATAACTCATTAAAAAGCTTATCCAGAATGTAGATTCCATAGAACTGAAGCAGCTGTTGTTCTTAGACACAGATCAACACTAATAATCACACACACACACACACACACACACACACACACACACACACACACACACGTAGCATCAGCATCGAAAGAGTTAATGTTTGAGTTTGACCATATTTTGTGTGTGTGTGTGTGTGTGTGTGTGTGTGTGTGTGTGTGTGTGCGTGTGTGTGTCTGTGATCCCAGACCAAGTTTGTCTCTATGAGCAAAATTATCTAAGTAGCCGTGAACACACGCAGCTGCTCAGGGGCTCCTCACCGCACACTTACAAACACACGTACATGTGCACATATACAGTACACACCCATAATCCCACTAACAGCTGTACATGAGGGATAAACTAATTTGTGTGTGCTGGTTTGTGTGCGTCTGATGTTCCTGCCACCTGTGGAGTGTTGAAATAGTTGAACACACAAACACATAAAAACACATGAGGGAATTAAACAGAAGTAGTAATAGAGGAGGGACGGGTTAGAACAAAAAGATAATTGGTTTAACATCACGTTCACCTCCAGACTCCAGACAGATCAACTGACTAAAAACCGATATGCAGGTTAAAAACTGCATGTTTCTGTTTATGAGAGGAAAGTGTGTGTTTACGAGCCTCGCCTGGTGTCCTGCAAGCCGTTTCACTGCTTATGTGGATTTAGTGTGCCCTGTAAACAGGCTGGTGAGAGAGTCCATTGTTCCAGCAGCTAATACTGCAGCCATGCAGCTAAACCCAGTGCTGCTAAAGAACCAAATCCCTCCAACTATTATCCCTGTCCACCCGGCTCTCCCCCAGCCTTCTGCGGACGGGACCAGTGTTTTCATCCACCATGCGCTACTGATTTATAGTTTTTAGAGCACATCATGTTAGTGAGTAATGTAGTTACTTTAATTTCAATGCAGCCACTATTTAGAGCTCATATCTGCACATCCATACTGTGGAAAGTTATCATTATGTTGCATTCAAGTGCTTTTAGGAGGCTCCAACATCCATGAAGTTGCTGCTTCATGGTTGATGTCTGTAATGCTTCTCCAGTGAATGTTTCAAGTGACAAAAAAAACAACACGCTCTTTTGAACAAAGATATTATTGATGAGGGCCCTAACACAAGAGGAATTCATTGATCGTGGGAGAATAAAAAAAAAGTGTAAAAGTGTGTCAGGCTCTCACATTAAAGTACTTTAATGTCAATTTAATGACGTTGGAGGAAGCTGATTGGGGACAGACAGACAAAAATGCCTATTCTTAGGGCTACGACTTTAAGAGAGTAAATATCCAGGAGCTGGTGACATTGGGAGAAATCAATACTAGTTTAAACATTTAATAATATGACTAATAATCTGTTATCGTCAGCGTCATATGCAGCATTCTGCAGCAATATGACGGAGTTTGTATTATTCTTGTATTAAACTAGATATACAGTGGGCACTGTTGATGTAGTAGACTGTTTCAAAGGGGGATAGGTTACTTTTACTTTTAATACTTTCAAGTGTATTTAAAAGCCAGTGCTTACTTACTTTTAGTAAAGTAGAAAAGTTAATGTGTTGTACTTTTCACTTAAGCAAACTGTTGACATCCTCCACCACTGTCCTGTTGCATTGTCTGTAGATAGATAGAAAGATAGAAAGATAGAGAGATAGAGAGATAGATAAATAGAGAGATGGATAGATAGATAGACAGACAGATAGATAGATAGATAGAGAGATAGATAGATAGATAGATAGATAGAGATGGATAGATAGATAGATAGATAGATAGATAGATAGAGAGATAGAGAGATAGAAGATAGAGAGATAGACAGATAGACAGATAGAGAGATAGACACAAGAGCATAAGAATGATAAAAAGTCAAGGATAAGTTAAGAATAAGTCCACTTATTGTAGTGAGATGAAAGTCTAGCCACCATAACTAATACAAATATGCCACTGTAGAGAAGTATGTGCTAATGTTGATATTTACAATACAGATATAAGATGAGTAAAATCATATAAAGCCTGTAAATTATGGTTCAGCAGATTAAAAAAGATAAAACCTAAAATATAAAACTAGAGATATAAAAAAATATAATAGAATCAAAACAACATGAAAGAATAAAGGCAGTTTTTGGGGGGTAAAGTGTTTTTTTCTTTTTTTAAATAAATCAAACCAAACCTCAGCGCTTTGTTTGGAGGAACCCCCCACCCCCCCCGTCCCCTCGGGCACGCCCACGCTTTCCCGGACGCGAGCACGCGAAACGCTCCCTGCCCGTTAAGAGCCTGTGACGTCAGCACGCGCTCTGAGCCTGCCCGAAAATGTTCTCCCGTGTTGTCGGGTTTCGACGGAGAAGCAGGACTTCGCCATGAAATGATACGTGTTGGTCCGCGAGGAGAGCGACGGCGCAGCGCATGAGTCCGACCCGCGGCTGCTCGGGTCCCCGCTGAGAGGCGAAACCGCGGCTTTTTTTTTTACCGGCGACTCCGAACGGGAAGTTTGTGTGCGATCCGCGGCTCCCCCTCCAACCCCCGGAGTGATGTCGAATCCTGGGACCAGGAGGAACGGGTCCAGCATTAAAATCCGACTGACAGGTAAACGACAAAAAACGCAGGGGAAAAAAAACACAACGCTCGTTGCGCGTGTTTTTTTTATTTATTTTTTTAAACTGGAGCTTTCTGTTTGTTCGCGAGCCACTCGCACAAGTGCTGGCTGCTAGCGAAGCGGAGCCAGACGCCGCGGAGTGTGTGCGGCTCAGCCTTTAGCCCAAACATCCGGTTTTTTGTGAGGGGCACAAGTGCTAGCCTGTTAGCTGCCATGCTAGCCAGAGAACCGAAACGAGAGCTAGGAAGCAGCCCCCCTGTCCCGCGGGTGTTTCCGCTCACACCCCCGGCCGGTCCGCTGTTTACCGGGTCACTGGAAACACCGACGATTTAGCCAGAAACTTTACCCGATGCTAACACTTCTCTCTCCCCCTCTCCCTCTCCACTCTTAGCCAGCCTGCGCTAGCTAACACCAACACTGTAGTCAACGTTGACCGCTAACGCTCAGCTAGCTAACGTTACACCCATATTTTGGGGGGTGGGGGGGGGGAGACTGACCACCAGTCGAGATCCCCGACTGACCCGGCCGCCACGAACTCTGCACCAAGGATGTGGAGCGAGCGTGGACCGGGCAGCCTCACCGGGAATCGATCTATCGGGAAGATGTGACATGCTAGCCTAGATTAGCTCTGAGTATTGATTTCGCTGCTGTGTCAGCTGCAGCCACACGAGTGTCTGACTCGCTGAACTTGTCCTGTGCCCGGAGAGGCTGGACACGTTTGCTCCCAGGGTTCAGTGTTCACTCGGACATTTCTGTGCGGGGTTATTTGGTGTGAGTCTCCCCTGCAGGACACACAGGAGCCTCACACACACACACACACACAGACAGACACACACACAGCTGGAACAATGGTTTTTACTGTAGCTAATGTGACCCCACTGGGCATCCAGGGGCCTCCATTCAAATGGTAATGACCCCTCTGCCGCTGGGCAGGCGCCTTGTCCCCCTGGTTCATAATAACTGAGCAAAACTCCCAATTTCGAGCCTTTGTTTGGTTTATAAAGATCTATGAAGGAAGGTGTTGTCAAATTTATGATTTAGGATGAGCCAAAGTGCCGTGTGGTTATTTTTCTACTCTGTTCCTCGTTTTCTGAGACCTGATTACAGCTTCGTTCGAATCAAAATAAATAAAATACAATAAAATTAGACTCTGACGTGCTCGTTTCAGTTTACATTTAATTGGCAGGTATCACACAGGCCTGGGCACCAGAACAATATCAATTATCACAGTATGAATTCAATCAATAGAAACATAATGTAAATAGAGTGCTTATGAATTTGAAAGCACAGTGAGGAGGTATAACACATAATTGATTGGCCTCAGATTTGTAAAATGTTTGGCCGTATATCAGTTTTAAAGCCATAACCTTCAAGAAGCAAAAGTCAGTCTTTTAAATTTAAAAGAAATATTAATGTGACGTTTATCGTAATAAATCACATTTAGTAGAGCAAACCATCAATCAAGAAAGTGCTCAACACATTGACTTGACATTGATAATAGTATGTTGGTGGTATGTTGGGGTTATGAACCAGTCATTCATTATTTCAGCTTGGATTCAAACAGGAGTTATTGCCTGTGACTGTGTGTCCCGCCCCCATAGGTATGAGTGGAATTCTAATTGGGCAAGGAATGTGTGGTGAGCCAATGGAAGTGCAATGCTGCCTGGCTGGCCGGTGCTCTGTTTAGTCTGTGGGAGAGAGGGGTTGTTTGGCCTACATCGGAAAAGCCTGTGTCTGTGGCAGGGCCTCAGACAACAGACCAGGCAAGTTTGACATTGGTTCACATTTAAAGAGATTGGTTTGTGTTTGTATAGACGTGTTTTCGTCAACGAAGAGGTGATTGTTGTGTCTCTCTCTGTCTCCGCCATCAGTTCTTGGGTATGAGCTGAAAAAAACACGAAGGAGGCGCAAATTGTGTGCAAGAAAAATGTCCGTATCTAATGTGTTCTTGTGAGATGTGGAAGAACAGTAGACGTTTCAAGGAAACAATTGCTGATACTCTGATCTTGGCAGGATTTATTGAACCTTAATGCTGACATTGGGGACAACTGTTCAGATTCTTCTGCCCTGATTTATTTATGTAGATACATGATCACAACAATGGAAGAGACAGAAAACAAAGATGGGGAATAAGTGTCTTTCTGTTTTGAAATAAATGGGCCTTGTTGTGAGAAATGCACTTGAATGAATGAATGAATGAAAGAATCAGTGATTCAGCAGGATTATGTTAATTTTTCTCATGGAAGCAACACGTGCTGCTTGTGGTTTTTGTGCCCGTTAGTCGGATTGAACGCCGACTTGTCCAGGCGCCAGCACAGGGCAATGTCAGGACAGCAGGGAGGGAGAGGGGGAAAACTGGAAAGAGGGCAGAGAAGTGGGACAATGAGGAATAACTAAAGAGAACGGGAGCAAAAGAATGATGGTTAGACAGAAAGTGATATTACACACGTCTGTTTACTTCACTTGTGAACTGCATTTTAAGACGGTCTAGTCGGACCCATACGGATTTTAGCGTTCATTAAGTTTTTTAGATCTGTGCTCATGGTTATCAATCCCCATCAAGCAAAGTACTTAACTATTATCTGATTTAAGAAGTTTTAATCACCTTCTAAACTTCTATGGTTCGTGTCATTTACCCGAAAAATATCTAAAGTTCTAAGAAGTTAAGCTGCAAGCGGGGAGCAGTAGTGCAAACACTTGAGATATTTGTGAGATGGTTAATTGTGCTACAAACGTGCTGTGTCTTCAAATTCCTTGAGGAGCTGCTCACCTGGTACAGAAGTAGCTCCGTTTTTCAATCTCCCTTAAAATGCTTCTGCTTTTTCACTCAAGATTGGATGAATAGAATTTGTCCCCCGCACGGCCTCTCCCCAGCTCTCACTTTTTTTTTTTTTAAAGAGGACAAAAAATGGCATTAAAAAAGACAGCGGCATTGGGGAAAAACTGAGAACCAGTTGAACTGTGGCTGTGTGTGTGTGCGCCTTCACCAGCCCTGACCTTGGCAGAAAGAGGAATTTCCTGAGATGCAGTGAAAGGGCCTGTCACACATTCAGTAACACAGAAGAGCTGGTCAAGAGGCAGAAAGAAAGAGAGATAGGGTGAAAGTAGGGGTGTCTCTTGTCTCTGGCAAGAGATTGGAGGGTGAGAGGGGAGGAGAGCGCAGGAGTGACAGTGACAGAGAAAGTCCTCTCCTGCTCATCAGGAAGAGGAGGCTGGGGCTAACTAGAAACTTGATTCTCTCCCTCTGTCGCTGTGTTTCTTTCATTGTGTCTGTGTAGAAAAGATGAGGTTTCGCCGTGGAATGTATGAGTCAGGGGGAGGATGAAGAGGAGGAGGAATCAAAGGGAATGATGAGGAAGAGAGAAGGATATCCTGCAGCCATTCTCCACGCGTTAATCACAGGAAATAGATGGGCCTACACTAGACACATCTACGCCACCACAGTCACCACATCCTTAACCACTGGCTGACTGACTAACTTCCTAGATAGATGTCTGGGCCGAACCAAATCATGTCAGATTGTAAATGGATTTCAAAGCAGTGATAACATGTTAAGGTGATGTCGATCACGAAATTGCTTTTGTTCTTTTGAGCCTCGACAGGAACATGTTGACATGAGGAACGTGGAGCATATTTTGAAGTTATACTTTTAGTACAGGTTGTATAACTAATGAAATACTTCATCTTTTGTCACATCAGCTCCACATCGTAATAAGTATCAGGACTTTGAAAAGATTGTGAAAGAATCTGTGTCTATTCCGAAGAAAGAACCACATACACTCAAAGGAAATTGCCTCTTTACTGGAGGAGGAAAGGTTTGGTAGTGGTCGGCTGCACATCGTTGGTTACATCTGTGTTATTCAAAGAGGTTTCACAGTTTCTTAAGAAACGATGAGATTAAGAGTTTGGATCCAGATGGAGTGTTACTCCTTGTTGGCTGTTTCCTAAAAATACTTAAAACCTGTTGTATCATGTCTTTCTTATAAATTACGATCTCGAAAAAATGTTCTTCAATATGGCTGTACTACTGCCTTTTAATATTTTGGGTTTGTCGGGATGATGCATCTCTTTCTGATCACTCTTGAGAAGATTATCATGTTCAAGCTTACATTGGACCAAATAAAGTTTATGATAAAAAAAACTGACTTTGCCATTCTGACCTGCAGTGTTAATATAATCATAGTTTAAATGTTTTTTGTTGCAGTCACTCTCTGAGGTCATTACATCAGCCTTGAATACACACAAGCAGCTTGTTTTCCTCCACACTGCCCTATAATCAAGTCATATTGTGACAGACTGGACATGAGTGTGTTTCTAAAAATTGGCTTCATGTGGTTCAGTTGTCTGTTGCAGCAGATTTAACCTAGAGTGACATATGCCAGCTGTTGCACCACACAGACTGTCTGTCAAACAAAAACACTCGCCCACACACACAGTAAACTAAATACTTAGCACAGACTTATAAATTCACATTGTCTTGGTCAGATCAGAGCTGCTCTCTGAATCCACAAAGATGATGTGGCAGAGAAGGCATTCTGCCACTCTCACTGTGGGCGGCGTGTGCGTGTGTGCGCCATGGTCCTGACACTAGCCTATACTTTACGTCTCCCTCAGTCTGCATGTCACATAAGTTTTCCTGCTCATTACCATCCCCTGGCATTCATATATTATCCTGTCCAACATTGTTCCTCCTCAGATGATTTTATCTGCAGCAGCATCCATTTGCAGCAGCCTACACACACGGAGATCATTTACATATTTGTGTCTGTGGCATTTTGTTCATAATGATTTTTTTGTTTTGCAGTATTATGTGCCAAGAACCTCGCAAAGAAAGACTTCTTTCGTAAGTACCTCTATTGTGTGTGCTACTCCGACAGTGTGGTGATTGGTGATGATGATTGTGTGTGTCATTAAGGAGCTGTTTGTGCCATCAAAAGCAACTCCGCATAAATTGGCTTTGCTGCGGCTCGCTTGCTGTGCGCTGTGATCATACTATGCATTCCCCTCGTTCCCGCACAGCAGGGAGGAGCAGTGTTGACCTGTGATAGCACCATCATAACACGTTCATCTGGCCTGCCTGAGTGGACTGCAGCGAGCGGCCCACACTCAGACATGTTCTCAAAGCTTCTCAGGCTTCACTTAAAAATGCCATTATTGGCACAACAGATAACAAGATGCAGAAAAGAATAATACATTTAGCTGAATGTGTGCAGTGATGGAGATTTTGACATTGTTGTGAAGAGTGTTGCATGCTACACTCTTACTATTGTCTTTGTGAGTTTATTATGTGTGTGCAAACAACTGAATTATGTGCACGCAGGTCTGCCAGATCCATTTGCCAAAGTTGTGGTGGACGGATCAGGTCAATGCCACTCGACAGACACAGTCAAGAGCACACTGGATCCCAAATGGAATCAGCACTATGACCTGTGAGTCTCCTGCACCACACTCACTTACTTGTGTTCTTGATGATGCTGATTGTCTTTGAGATGTTAAATACAATGAAGTGTAGCCGTACTTTAAATCAATATTAAATGATGTGCTCACTTATTAAATGCACCCTTTTATTGATTCAGTGTTTTGCTTTTAAAGTGAAGACATTAGATTGTGATGATGTTTCTCTTTCAGCTACATTGGAAAGACAGACTCCATCACCATCAGTATATGGAACCACAAAAAGATCCATAAACGACAGGGGGCGGGCTTCCTCGGCTGCATACGACTTCTTTCTAATGCTATCAGCAGGCTAAAAGACACAGGCTGTAAGTCTACCTTTCTTTTTCCAGTGCTCAGATATAAATTCATACATTCTCACAGATCAGGTCTGTGGAATTAACTGAATGTATTTCCTTCACCTTCTCTTTCCAGACCAGCGTCTAGATCTATGTAAGCTCAACCCCTCGGACAGCGACGCGGTGCGGGGGCAGATTGTTGGTAAGGATGAATACACAGAACCTTTTCTCTCACTTTTTGTCACTTTAATCTGACCCGGACCCCTTCTTGTTTCCAGTGAGCTTACAGACACGAGACCGCATCGGCAGCGGAGGCCCCGTGGTGGACTGCAGAGGACTGTTGGAAAATGATGGGTGAGTGTGTCACCGGACATAATGCTGCCAAAGTCATATAGTCACATTTTGACAAACGATTACTAAATGTTTCAACATGTTTCATAGATTATTGCATATCTCGGTTTCTGACTTGAAAGATTTAACTGTGAAAAACTAAATACTTGATATTTTCTTGGTGGATCAAACTCTGTTTCCTGAAAAGATGGTGTCTCGTTTAACCATGAAACTGTGTATGTTTTTGTATGTGTAGGCCTGTGTTTGAGGGATGTTTCAGTGAAGAACCGCTGCCCTACTCTGACCCCACTGGTGCGGCGGGGGGTGGGAATTGCCGGCTTGACTCACCCGGTCAGGAGAGCCGTCTTCAGACCCAGCGAATCAGAGGGCAGGACTCCAGAGGCCACGGCCACACCCCTCAGAACAGACCTCACGGGCACCAGCCGCCAGATCTACCCGAAGGATATGGTCCGTCCAACACTTCCCTGACCAACTCTTCATATTTATCTGAACGAAATCTCTCATGTGGACTTTATGAACTCATGTAACATCTTTCTTTGTTTTCTCAATTATACAGAGCAGCGAACAACGGTGCAGGGCCAGGTGTATTTCCTACACACACAGACAGGTGTCAGTACCTGGCACGACCCTCGGATACCACGGTACGATCACACCCCCCTTCACTTGGGTCTAGTCCAAGCTTAACCTGAAACGAGATTCCCCTAGAATAAACCCTGCTGAGGAACTAGGTCATTTCAGCATCAGAGGATAATTCTGTTTTCTGTTTATACACTTAAGTCTTTGAAATGCCATAAAACTTAAATTATCGTTCTATTTTTATGACTAGGAAATGTTCCAGTCAAGGCATGGATTCAGAAATGTATGAAAGTGTCCTCGCTTTCATGGTAGCATCACTTCGTGCATCACTCAACAGAAGAACTTAAATGCTCCGCTAATTACACCAATAGTTTAAAAGAAAATCTCTCGGGTTATTTCCTTGGGCCTCCTGCGTCAGTACGATGAGTTAAGAACATACAGTGTGTAGGATTATAAGAGCTAAAGAAGTGTTGTCTCTGCTGCAGGGACCTGGCCAGTGTGAGCTGCGAAGAGCTTGGTCCGTTGCCGGTGGGCTGGGAGGTCCGAAGCACTGTGTCCGGTCGGATCTACTTTGTGGACCACAACAACAGAACCACACAGTTCACAGATCCACGCCTACACACCATCATCAGGTACAGGAATGCACACGCACTTAAAAACTTGTTCTCCTGAAATCCAGAGGGTGTGTGTGAGAATGCAAATGTCCGAGTCAGTAGTTGCAGACCTCCTCCGGCGTTTCTTTAACACGCCCCTTAGTGAAAACTCTACATAATGTCCATGTGAGAATAACCGCAGGAGATTCTACAGAGGATTCACCGCCAACAAGTGGGCGTTTCTAACATGCAAAGGACAGAAATCTGAGAAAAAGCAAAAACTAAACAAATATCTCTGTATGAAAAAGAAGTGCTATATATATATACGTAGAAGAGACCGACAAAGATATCCACTTGGAAAGATGTGCTGTAAACAGAATGCATCTGAACATAGCATTTCCTGTTTCGTTCTTCATATGTGAAAGGCAAACTCCGGAGAAAGTTCGGACATTCTCCGGAGAATGTCTGAAAACGGCGTTGGTGGTTTCCTGACTTAATCTGTTGTTAATCTAATCTGTTGCTGCTATAATGCTGAACTCAGACTGGTTATGAACATGACCTACTAACAGTCATCAGCTATGTTTCGGCTGCATAGTGTGATTTACAGAAATGCAGGCTTGCAATAGATTAAGCTACTCAAAGTGAATGCACGGTATTCAATGCTTTTTCCTGTCTTTCTTTCAACCCTTCTCTTCCTCTCTTCATGTTGTCTCTCTCCCCCCCCCCGTCTTCTTCTGCTTCTCCACACTTCCAGCCAGCAATCCCAAGCAAAGGAATCCTCCCAAACCCCCCAGATGGATGTGGGGGGCGAGGATGGAGGAGGTGGCGGAGTAGGCGGCGGCAGTGGAGGAGGAGATGGAGACGTGGCAGCACGCTACGAGAGAGACTTGGTCCATAAGCTGAAGCTGCTCCGGCACGAGCTGTCATTGCAGCAGCCACAAGCGGGACACTGTCGTATAGAGGTGTCCCGAGAGGAGATCTTTGAGGTGGGTGCAACCAGGAAGTAACGAAATGAAGAGGTTGTAAAAGAACCAGCTGAAAGAAATCACAACTTCTCCAAGATACACACATACAGACAGATCGAACAGTTGTACAAATGTAAAAGTTTGTATTTATACATCCACACTGCTCCTGACTTCTACACCAGTCACCTCAAACCATTCTTTCATTGTCATCTCTCTGTAGAAACAAAAGCGGCTCTGGTTGTCATCACTGAGCTAAAGAGCTGTGCTGTGTATCACTGTGATAATGAGTATCTGATCATATATATGTATGTATGTATGTATTAATGTGGTGTGTGTGTGTTGCTGCAGGAGTCATATCGGCAAATAATGAAGATGAGGCCCAAAGACCTGAAGAAGCGTCTCATGGTGAAGTTCAGGGGAGAGGAGGGTCTGGACTACGGTGGGGTGGCCAGGTAATTCATCGTTCCGTCCTCGAGCACCATTTATAAAACTAAACATGTGATCTAGTTTAAAATGGTAAAGAAATAGTAGCTACCTTAGTACACAGGTGCTTAGGAAATCAGAATACAGCAAATAAGTCAAAAATCTGCAGATTGTTCTTGTTTTTCTCTGAAATTCAAAGCTATTCCCTGAATATGAAATTTCTATTTAATTCACAGCTTTTTAAAAATGAATGTTGTGTCAAACATTTGTTTTCTATAATGTTCTTTGGCAGTTTGAAATCAAACAAACAATTTTCTTTGAGGTCCATTCAGTGAACTTACCTGGTGGTTGGTTTACAGCTGCTCAGCCAGAGCTGATCGTGATATGAACTTTTTTTGGGAGCTCTGACTCCCTGGCTAGTACTGACAATATTGATATAACTATTTTTTTATTGAGCCTCTTCTAAGTGTCAGCTTCGTATAATAATCATGTGGCTGAGCAGGTTTCCCTGGTTCGTCTTGAATTGTCTGGCTTGTACAATATTTTTCATCTGTTGAACTCAGTCAGAAATGGGTGATTTCCTTTACTTTCATTAAGCTTCAACAGACCTGACAACTTTCTCACAACTCTTCTCTTTTTGTTTCCTGTAAATTATTAATTTACCAATCTCTGTGTAACTTTTGAACCTTTGTTAACCATGTGTTGGTTTTCTATAGGGAGTGGCTGTACCTGCTTTGTCATGAAATGTTGAACCCATACTACGGCCTGTTCCAATACTCGACAGACAATATCTACACGCTACAAATCAACCCTGACTCCTCCATCAACCCCGTGAGTTCACACAAACACATAAAGCCCTTCATGGCTGGGCTATATAAGGGGCCTCTCTCCGACTCTGACTGTCTCTTTGTGTTGCCTACTTTCAGGACCACTTGTCATATTTCCACTTTGTGGGTCGTGTGATGGGCCTTGCAGTTTTCCATGGTCACTACATCAATGGGAGTTTCACGCTGCCCTTCTACAAACAGCTGCTGGGCAAACCCATCCAGCTCAACGACCTGGAGACCACCGACCCGGAGTTGCACAAGAGTCTCGTCTGGATATTGTGAGCACATGATAAATCAAATTCAAGTCAATCTGACAGCAGAAAGCTCATTTATCATGAATTCGTCTCTTGGTGGTCGTGCACTGTTCCCTTTCTGGACATGGATAGATTTTCTCTTTCACTGAAATTTACTCTTCTACTCCCAACGCAGAGAGAACGACATCACTTCGGTCCTCGACCACACGTTCTGCGTGGAGCACAATGCCTTTGGAAAGTTTTCACAACATGAACTCAAGCCCAATGGGCGTAATATCCCCGTCACCGAGGACAACAAGAAAGAATATGTCAGGTGAGAACAAAGAGTTATGTTCCATCTGTTTGGGGGGTCGTATCTAAAGTGTTTCTCCAGATACAGCATAAACAATATAAGAGCTATTATGCCCAATGGTTTTGCTGGTTTATTACACTATTTTTCACCTGTGTTTGTGTTTTTCAGACTTTACGTGAACTGGAGGTTCATGCGAGGAATCGAAGCCCAGTTTCTGGCTCTACAGAAGGGATTCAGTGAGCTCATCCCCCAACACCTCCTCAAACCGTTTGACCATAAAGAACTTGAGGTAAATGTGCTGACTGAGAGAGATTTGATAATTCAACTTCTGTATCATTGAGACATAACGGTCATTTCAGTCCTATTTGTTTGGTTTTGGCCACAGAAAGGCGACAACAGTAAAAACAAGTTGTGTAGTCTAAATGCGTGGTGTTTATATTGAGTCACCTTTTTGATCCATTCCCATTCCCCTCGTCCAGTTGATCATCGGTGGATTGGGGAAGATCGACCTTGCAGACTGGAAGACAAACACCCGGCTGAAGCACTGCACAAGTGAAAGCAATGTGGTTCGGTGGTTCTGGCAGGCGGTGGAGGCCTTCAGTGAGGAGAGGAGAGGACGCCTGCTGCAGTTCGTCACCGGCTCCACCAGGGTCCCGCTCCAGGGTTTCAAAGCACTGCAGGGTGGGTCAGGCACTGGCTCAGACGCCACACACACACTATACATGCAGTATTAACGCAGGCCAGTTAAAATACCTAATTCTACTGTTATCAGACCTCGTATTAACATCAGTCCTGAGCTATCTGATCACAAGTGGTCAGAGCTAGTTACACATATGAACACGTGTCCTCGATGCGTCTTGAGATCTGATCTCTCCGACCACATTCGGAGGAGGTATGTGACGCATGTGGCTACGTTCTAGCTGTGTGAACACAAATGTGTCCTGGGCCACATATGAGGGACCACCCTCACAGTTTCACAATAACTGACACTCACACAAACACTCATCCATCACATCTGTAAACTCAGACGGGGTTGAAACAACATCATTTGATCTTCATGAACATAAATGATGTAAGCATGTACTTGCATATACAGCAGGGAAGTGGGCTCTGATCATTTCTCAGGATGGTTGTTTATAGCCGGTTTGAACAGGACCTTAAATGCTGTGTAACTCTCTGTGTATCAGAGTAGAGCAGTGATAACTAGAATGAATGTGTGTAAGGTTCTACAGGTTCTGCAGGACCAAGGCTCTTCACCATCCATTTGATAGACGCCAACACAGACAACCTGCCCAAGGCCCACACATGGTAAGGACACCTAAGAGGATTAAATGCTCTTCTTGATCAACATTGGTGTTCGGCCTGGAGGGACTCATCTCTCTTTTCTGTGTCTAGTTTTAACAGGATAGACATCCCACCCTACGAGTCTTATGAGAAACTTTACGAGAAACTGCTGACGGCTGTGGAGGAGACCTGCGGCTTCGCTGTGGAGTGATGAATCCAGTACCAACATACACACAATTACACTTGTGCTTGCACACGACTATTTGACATTTTACATATGCACACACACACACAAACGGAATATGATGTATACGGAGCGTATACTGAGCAGCCAAGCATCACAAGAACAGTCTCTTGCCGCCTCTTCACCACCGGACTGTTGGGGGTAAAAGGAGGAAGCACAGCAGGAGGGGGGACAAGTATTTTAAAATTTTTCAAATGTTTTGAAGAAGCATTTTTATCCTTCAGTTTTAACAAGCTATGATGTCATCCATCAGAATGTCTAACCGCCACAGTCGCGCTTGAGTCTCTCCGGACAGAATCAACCAATCACATACGAGCCTGCGAACAAGAGATGTTGAAATTCGATGTGTGAAGAACAACGCGGAGACCGATTGTCTTTTCTGTCTGACAAGCTGATTGATCGACTAATATTCATGCTTTATGTTTAACCACTGTCCTGGGTGGGTGGGTGTGTGTGTGCGTGAATGCGTCTGAGTGACTGTGTGTGTGTGTGTGTGTGTGTGTGTGTGTGTCAGGCATGGCACCCAGTTACGCTGTAAAGAAAAAAAAAAAGATCAAATGAGCCTGCTCCTCTTGTTTGGTAACTTTTTGTCTCTTCCGTTTGTATCTGCGACCACTCTGATCCACTCTAATATTCTATTATTTATTACTAAGTGATTACCGACCAAGCTGCTATGTGCTCTACAAAGAGCCGACACTAATCTCTTCATCAGCCCCTCTACCAGAGCTGAAGGGTCAATTCACTTGTGATTCAAGTAATCCACAAAGTGGGTTTTATTGAATTTCGTTACATTTTTTTAACCATCATTTTATTGCGGTGAAATACTCTTTGTCATTGTATGGAAACTGTTTGTGTGTTGGTGTGTAAAATACCATGTTACATTTATTGAAGTGAAAGGGATTTACTTTTCCCGGCCCTAATTTGACAAATCTAACTCTACTGACGTTCACGAGAGGACCGAGGGCATGACCTGGATATTTTTCAAAAACGAGCCAGGAGGACGGAAAGACGGAGTCAGCTTCAGGAATTCTTCGGTTGTATGTGACGTGTATAATAAAATCTCCTCAGCCTTTCGTACATGTTTCATCATCCATTTCACCAACTTTCTTTGCGTCTCTAGCCTGGATATCTCTCTCTGCCCGTCTCTTTTTGTCAATAGCCTGAATGTCAGGAACAGTAATCATCCTCCTCAAGACCACCATGAATGAACAAAGTCTCTTTACAGTCATTAATTCTCCATCGAAGTGAATGAAATCAAAAACCTAAATGTTGAGCGAGTGACGTGGAAAACATTGAGATCTGTCGTAGATTGAAGAGTGACGACTGTTAAGCAGTATCATTTCAATCTGCTTTTTTTTAGGTTCTCAGTTCACTGTGTAATGGATGCAAGAGTATTGTAACTTACTATGTACTAAACATTTATGAAAAAATACAATGTAAATAAGATTATATTAAAAGAAATTAAATTGAAAATACATGTCTTGTGTTGTGTGCATTATTGGGGGGGATGTGTCACAGGGGTGATAAATAAAATAATTTGACTAAAATCAAATGTAATGATTTTAATGTGTTAATTGTGATGTTATTAGTTTATTGTCAAAATATCTGCAAATTGATTTTCTGTTGAGTTATAAGCTCTTGTAATAACATATTTCTATATGATAGATTAATATAAACATGAACGTATTGATGTTTGATTTTCATGCCTGATATGATTTACATGTAATAAATGCTTTTCCAGCAGCATAAAGAAACAAGTGGTGTGTGTGTACATTTACATTTGTTGACATAAATGGATGATTTCTGGTGGGTGTAATTTAAATGTCATCCAACCAAAGTCTATAAATTAAATAAGACAGATGCAAACTGCAGCTTCTGTAATGTCCAGAATCTGTGGTGCATTTGTTTTGGCACTGCTCCGCTGCAAAGACTTTATTCGCAAAATATGTAATTTGTGTGTTTTATAGTTAACGTTATTTGGTCTCTTTGAAGATTGCCCACAGAAAGAAGCTTTACATTATTCTTGTGATTATTTCTAAAAACTCGTGAAACTTTGAAGGAACTTCAAAGTCCAAAAAACAATTTCGTATTCTGGAGTAATTTGAAATGGGCGTGGCAAAATAGCTCAACAGCGCCATCTAAGGAAAAAGTTTGCTTTCACACGCCAATCAAAACACAAGGTTGTTGTATAAGTATAATGTCACAGTGTCAGTGGTCATTGATTCATTTGATGTCTTAGATGCTACGAAGGTGAAAGATTTATACGATCTGAAGAGAAACAAGTGTTTTTGACCTGAACAGATCTATTAGTCTGTTTGTAGTGATAGTGGCAGAAACTGAGTTTGCTTTCGCCGATCTTCACGAAAATAGGTACACACACGTATCATGACCAGACGAACAAAAAAAAAGTCTCACGAAGCATTGGGGAAATCATCAGATCAAGGTGAGTGTCATCATCACAAGATGGAAATGAAAAGTGCCTGAAAAATTCTGTCACATGATCAGAGTCCGGGCCTGAACAGATCTATTGGTCTGTATGTAGGGTTAGTGATAGCGCCACCTACTGATCAGCGTGAAAATTAAGTTGTTGCAACCCCACTGTGCATTGTCCGATCAGCCCCAGATTTGTCAGACTTCATCAGAACCCCAACCTGAACAGATCTATTAGTCTATATGTAGTGACAGTCATAGCGCCACCTACTGATCAGCGTGAAAATGAGGTTGTTGTCACTCCACTGTACATTGTCCAGTACTCCAAATTGCAGATCTAGTACAGATCTATTGGTCTGTATGTAGGGATAGTGATAGCGCCACCTACTGGCAACAGGAAGTAAGCCTAGTTTTACAACTCTAATATTTACATAATTTTTTTTACTGTGTGGTCTGCATTTGATGGCGTGGACCGTAATGCATGATTAGTGTTGGCTTTGCATGTTGGACACAGGAAGTGAAGCGTTTATCCTTCCTGCTGTGCGCAAAACGCACGCAACGCAGAGCCCTTTTGCCCAGTCCCCGCCCGCCATCGCCCCCATCATTATTATAATGAAAAATTTCATATAATCACAAATTTAAATTAGCAGGTAGGAAACCAGTTTTGTTGCATTCAGTTTTTGTCACTTGAAGATGTTGTAATCTGTCGTGAGTAATACAAATTTTAAATATTTAAACATACACAGGTCGGTGTCATGTGGACATTTGAAACAATGAATAACCTCCATGATTTACCTGTGTTTATTTAATTAAAAAAAAATGTCTTACTTTATTTTATCTATACTATAAAGTTTTCTTGTTGTTTCTTCAGACTTTGACTCAAAAACAGCTGAAACTGTAAAAGTTGCAGAAGTCCCTCTCCCCTAGGACCACACTTCCCAGAATGCCACCGGGTTCCGACGCAGCGAAACGTCTACCGTGCGTGCGTGACGTCACGGCTGTTCTTGTTTTGGCTGTTAGTTTCGTTATTCGCGGATTTTCAGTTCGTCGAGAAAACCTCCAGCGACGGTTTCCTCCCGACGAAGCTGCGCCGACCGCGAGCGTCTGTCTGTGCGTTAGCCCATCGACATGTTGGCCCTGGAGCCGCGGGAAGCACGGGAATACTGACAGAAGTGAGCTAACTCCTCGGCTAGCTAGCCAGCCAAGCTAATCAACGTTAGCTTAGCTGCGAGCAGGGGTTTGCCCTGTTGTGTGTCTGCCTGTGTGTGTGTGTCTGTGTGTGTGTGTGTGCGTGTACGCGGAAATGGTCGTCAGCTGCTCTGACAAGGTTTTAGTTTGACCGACAGCATCTTAAACTTTGAGCTAATGTCACAGGGTCGAGGCTGAGGTGAAGAAAACAACGACGTAGCTACAATCTCAGCTTCCTGTTAGCTTCCAGTGTTGCTGTGTGTTTAATAGATTTATTGAGGGGGTGTCTTGTGTGGCGTGATGCAGGGCGACCCGGGCAGGTTTAGAGGAAGTAAAGTTACTAATGAAAGTGTTTTTAAAGTGTCATTGTGTGATTAGCTTGGGCAACACAGTCAAGACCAACTTTACTTGGTAGCTAATGTTGTTTTTCTAGCTGGTGCTTTTCTGCTCTGAGTCTCCAGTCTGCGGTCATGAGTGCTCGCTCATTTTAAAGTGGAAGTACTTGTTTGAATTCCAGGGGAATGCCAGCTCTTTGACATACATGTGTGTGTCTGTGTGTGTGTGTGGTAGATGGTACTGATGGAGCAGTGACCCAGTGTAGGTGGCTTCAGGGAGCTGGTAAGTGTAGTTTCACGATGGCAGATGGGGGCAGCGACGACGATGTAATACACCTGGCAAGTTTCAACATCCACCGCAGCCAAGGTGAGACACATCTTCATATCCTCACTGGGATGCACTCCCTTAAACCATTAAACCCCATCTCTCTGTTTGATCATCTACACCAGTGTATATATATTATCTTGTGCCAGGTTGTAACTGGCTGTAGACTTGGCCCTGGTGGTTCATTTAGACCCTGGTCAGACTTGGTGTTGACATGCGTCCTAAATGGTCAGGACCCAGTACAGGTCCAGATGCACCCAAATGCATTCTGGGCCACATATAAGGGATCTGCGTACTCAGTTGACAGCTTCAATTTTTATTATTGATCAATATTTTGTTTTGTTTTGATAAAGTATTTAGACTAATGATTCATATGTAATGATTCATATTTATTGTTTACTTTCTGTTTAGTTCTACTAAGCTCTTGTAATAACACATATCTCTATATATTAATGATTCATATAAACTTGAATGTATTGATTTTCATACCTAATATGATTGTGGCGGGGTCTCTCTTAAAAACTCCTCAAAGAGTGTGAAAACACAGGCGTAGTCAAAAAAATGTGTTTTCAATTTATTTTCAGCCGGCTCTCCAAGGTGCTCGTGGACATTTTCAAGAAATACAAAACAAAATAATTTAAAATCAAACTGACTCTTGAACTCTTGTCTAATGCTCTCATGAGCTCTGCCGTGACCTTCTCTGTAACTGGGTTCAGACTCCCCTGGCAAGGCCTTGAAGCTGCCCTTTTCAACCCTTAGCCCCTCCCACCGGGCTTAATGACTAATTCAGACAAATTTATCTGCAAAACCAGTCCTTGAAACAAAAATTTACAATAAAGTCTTTGCATGTCACCAAATAAATCATCTTTAAACAAATCAAATGACTTTTATAAACAAAAAGGTAATAACTAGAAACAGAACAACTCTTATTAATTATCTTTTAAAAAACCACAACCGGAAACTATTTAAACAAACAGGAAGTTTGGGAAGCCCTGTTTGTTCCCTGTAACTTTACCCTGACGGCGAGATGAACGTGCCGCGTCCGTAAACCGCTGGTAAGTGACTGTGTGTGTGCGTGCGTGTGTGTGTGTGTGCGTATGTGTGTGTAACCCAGATGCGGAGCTGACGAGTGTGCACCCTCAGCTAAACAGAGTCGGCGATGGTTAAATAGTGATCAACTAGAAACTGTAACAGGAAGCTTGAAAAATGTTTGTCGGTGTACGTGTGTGTGTGAGTGGACCGCTGGCGGGTCAGTGACGGAGCAGCTCCGTCACAATGATATAAACGTAATACATATGAGCATATCAGACTTTTCCAGTGGTGTGTGTGTACATTTACATTTGTTTTTAATTTAAAATGTTTGGCTCCAAACCAATCGGTACTTAATCACTGACAAAATTAGGGAAATTTCATTTGAATTAGTCCACGAATTTCATCCAGCCAAAGTCTAGAAATTCAGCAAAACATAGATGCAAACTGCAGTTTCTGTTATAACCGTCCAGAATCTGCGGTGTGACCGTGGCATCAAAGTTTGATTCCACTCCATCTAAACACAAGGTTGTTGTATCTGTATAACAGTTTCAGTGGTCATTGATTCCTTAGATGTCTTAGATGTTGCAAAGATGAAAGATTTATACGATCTGAAGAGAAACAAGAGTGTTTTTGACCTGAACAGATTTATTTAATCGATTTTAGGGTTATCTCAACGACATGGAGATTAAAACTTCCTCGATGTTTTCGTCACAAGGTGGGTCCGCGGCGTGCCGTCAAAGTTTGATTACACGCCATCTTAACACGAAGTTGTTGTATCTGTATAATGTCAGTGTCCGTGGTCATAGAATCCTTTGATCTCTTAGATTTTGCAAACTTGAAATATTTATACGATCTGAAGTGTTTTTGACCTGAACAGATGTATTAATCTGTATGTAGTGGCACCTACAGGAAGTAAGCGTCGTTTTACAACTTAAATTTGATTAGATTTCATCAAGTCGCAAGTGCTCGGTACCGCACAGTGCTGCTCGCAGCCCTAGTTTAATCTTATTTTCTTACTTTACTTAGATTTCATCTGTCCTCATGCACTGTACTGAAAATGCTGGATGTGCCTGTGTAGGCTCCCGTGCCCGTAAGAGGGAACTCATCACCATTTCTGACGACTCGGACGAGGAGCCTGTGACTCTGGTACCAGGGAGTCCTGTTTTAGTCCCGGATGATGCCGATGACGACGTCAGCATAGTTGAGGTGACCAATAAACAGTGTTCTTACAGAGACTTGTATTTTATATCATTCGACAAGTGGAAACGTGTTTTGTTATTCTGTTTACCAAACTACTTTCAATATTTTGAGCTGCAGAAGTTACAATAGAATTAGCATCTTCGCTTCCATTCATCGATCACTTTGTGACTTTTGCCTCCTATGTTTACCTGCAGCAGCTGACTCCCGCACGCAGACATCTGATTCGCCCAGCAGCGAAATGGAGTGGAGCTTCTCAAAACCTAATCCAAGTTGTAGTTCATACTACAACTCCCGGAGTTCCCACAGGGGACCCTAGCTCTGTTCCCTCCACCTCCAGAGATACCAATGCCAACTCCTCCGCAGGAAGGCCAGCCATACGAACACAAACAACAGTGCAGTCGGGCACTTCTGGAAACACACAGCCACAACCAGGCTCCTCTTCGTGCAAACTGACCCCGTCAAAACTGACCTTGACAAAATCACAGAAACAGGACGGTACATCAACACATACAAATGTGGAGCTCCATGCAGTCTCTTCTGTCCAGAACCCATCTACCTCCACAAATTTCAAGGCTAACGCCATCTCATGCAGAACACCTATTCAAGTACTTGTTCAACCTCAGCCCAGCACATCTGGGCTAGCACAACCTAAAGCAGGCTCTTCAGCACATGTACCGGTGGAGGCCCAGGCAAGTACCTCTGCTGGTGCCACACACTCTTCTTGTGCGGTTGCAGTTAGAACAACAAACTCTTCTACAAAGACTCAAGAACAGCCAAGTACAAGTACTCATTCACAAGACAATCCTCAGGCTAGCACTTCATCTGCACAGTCTCACACGCGGACACAGCCTCAGCCCGGTACATCAGCACAGCTCCAGACCACTGGGATGACAACCCAACAGCCCCACTTCATCCAGGTGAAGGAGGTGAAGCTACTTTTTCTTCCGCAACAGCTGAACATCCAAGCCTCTGCTCTAATAGCCCAGCCCCAGCTGCAGCTCAGGACCCAGAACGTGCCGCAGACATTCAACCGAATGCAAGGCAATCTCATTCAGATTGAGCCACAGCCCTTGGCCCAAGCCCCTGCCCAGCTCCCAGTCCAGGCAACACATCCCCCTCAGGTGATACCGATGATCCCCCCTGCAGTGCTAATAGCTGCAGCCCCAGAGAGACTAGGACCTCCAGAGGCTGGTCACCGGATCATCCTTGGGAGCCAGGCACCTGGACAGGCTGTTCCCAATCCTCCACCACAAGCTGGTGGCTCCAGTGTGGGTCCACCAGCCCGCAGCCTCAACATTAGGGTATCCAATGTGAACTTTAACCTTCCCGTTCCTCCAGCTCCAACAGCTTCAGTCCCTCACAATGGAGGGGTGGCTCGTCTCCTTATGGTCCCGAACCCAGAGAGGCTCAATCCAGCCCCTGGTCTGGTTGTGGTCCCCCCTGCACCAGAGGACATTCCCAGAATAGAGGATGCAAGGCCTGGTCCCTCTGTACCACGAGAGAATCCAGAGCGGCCTCCTCACGTCACAACCCTCATCACTGGTGTTGTGAGTATCACATACACATACACCTGCACCTCATCTGAACAGAAATTTTAATAACTTTAATTTTGGTGTGACTGTGACGTTGCCTCTCACCTCCTCTATTTCAACTCTGATTCCCTTTTCTGTTTGTGTTCTCCACAGCTGGATCTATTCCCAGATGTTCAAGAAGCCTATGTAGCAGAACTGATCCAAAGGAATAATGTGAAAGACTTGAATGTGTAAGAAGCACCCACCATTTTTCTCCAGTGTTTCATGCAGTGCTACGATAAGTGATTCAGCTTCTCAGGAAGTATCCAGCCCTTAGTGTCTAGCTTGTGTAAATAGATGTTTTAAAGTTATACAAGTATGTTTACCTGCATCTCGCCTCTGCTGTACTTCCAGTATCTGTAACCTGCTGTTGGAGAACCCAGAGTATCCAAGGAGGGAGACTGCAGCCGCCAATGCAGCTCCCACCAGCATCCTCCTGGAGTCTGGAGACACCCAGACAGAGGTGAGTGAATGACCAGTGAAAGGTTTTTCTGTGAGAGGATGATGTTTGCAGGAAATGTGGTTCGGTGTAAGTTAAGGTTTAATATCGTCACCTACGCAATGAGCAGTTACATCATTAATATAATGAAGGAGAAGTTGTTTCTTATGGAAAATGGACAGTTACAGTCAACTAGGTACAAATCTGTATAAAAACATATAGAAAGAGACAATCTCATCCCAGCCACAAATCACAGTCACACAGCATCATTTTCCTTATCTGATAGCCAAGTGTCTGGGTATTTGGTCTTTTCAGGTGAGCGAGGACCTGTTTGACTTTACCAAGCTGGGCGCAGTGGGACCTGAGGCTGTGATGCAAGCTGCCGACCTGCTCATGGCAGACTTCAGGATGCTCAGCTGTCAGGACATCAAATGGGCCCTCAATGCTCTGAAGGGACACTATGCAATTACACGCAAGGTAACAACATGGTCGCGTTGCGTCGTAGGAATGTCACCACAGTTCTCCACCTTTCTCTACTTTCTCGCCCTCTTTTCCAACTGCCTCTTTTAACACCCTCTCGTGGTCGCTCTCTTCCACTCGCCCAGGCCTTATGTGAAGCTCTGAAGAAGTGGAAGGATTCAGGCGACCCCTCAGGAAAGAGACGACGGAGCAGAGCCTCCTCTGAGCGCTGCTACATTGATTTCCATTTCGAGCATGGTGAGATAGTTCTCTGACTTTTCTCTCTCTGTTCACTGCTGCTGTTTCACAACACATGCTCTCATCTATGCACCCACCTGCTTGTGAATTATGTAGTGAATTTAGAATTTAGAAAATACATATAGTTTAAATCACGTTTTACATATTTTAAGCAACTTAAGATCTTACCTTTTGGTTAAAACCTTCCTGTTTTTGTTCACAAAGTAATACAAAGCCGACAAATTAGCATTTTTGGTGTCTGGTCGAGTGTTTCATAAGTGTTGTAAAAACGCTTTTACTGTTTGTACTCAAACTGAGCTGCTCTGAATGTAGGATGAATATTCTCCCTCTGTTCACCAGGTTCAGTGAAGTTTGAGAAGAGGATGTATTTCTTGGAGAACGACCGTCGCTACTACAGGACGTACAGCAATCTGGAAGCTTCTGTGCAGAAGGAGCTGTCGTTCTATCAGCAGAAAGCCAAGGAATGGGCAGAGGTGCAGTAAACACACACACACACACGTTTTATTTTATTTTTTCATAATAAAGCTTTTTGCTCAGTCTGATTACAGTCTGAGTACCTAATATGCAATATAAACTCACCAACTGAAGGGATCCATCAGTCAAATGTTTATTATTTATTGAATATTCATTATTATATAATCTTATTGTCAGTTGAGGTGATTGACAGTTCACTCCTGCTGTCTGACACTCTCTCTCTCTCTGTCTCTCTCTCTGTCCAGCATGAGGACTTCCTCTTGGCACTGCAGGTCAATGAAGATGAATATAAGATGGTAAGAAGTGCACACATACCTCCACAAGGCTGATGTAACTTTCACAGTGTTTCATATCATTTTAAATTACAAATAAACTTCATATCAGACTGGATAGAGGAGGAAATTGTTTCCTTTTCTACTACCGCTGCTTCAGAAATGTGACACCAACATGCAGTCTGATAGTAATTCTTTCTCCAGGACGGCCAGCTGATCGAGTGTGGCTGCTGCTACGGAGAGTTTGCGTTTGAGAAGATGACGCAGTGTTCAGACGGTCACCTGTTCTGTAAAGACTGCCTGTTGAAATATGCTCAGGAGGCAGTGTTTGGCTCAGGAAAGGTACAGACACACACACACACACACACACACACACACACACACACACATTGTTTTCCTCACATAATGTGAGTCAGGCCAACCTGCTAATGTTGGTAACAATTCTTACATTGTTTTGAAAGCAGCATTAAACCAAATTTTCTACAGTTGTG
Organism: Hippoglossus stenolepis; assembly: GCF_022539355.2. Classification (NCBI taxonomy): domain Eukaryota; kingdom Metazoa; phylum Chordata; class Actinopteri; order Pleuronectiformes; family Pleuronectidae; genus Hippoglossus; species Hippoglossus stenolepis. The sequence goes on along the minus strand of NC_061498.1, from coordinate 3,862,961 downwards.
TGCACTTAACAGAAATATCGTCCTTTTTAGCCATCTATCAATGTTTAATACATTTAAATATTTTTGTGTTAATAAATGTGTTGTACTTGCTGAAACTTGCAGTAGACATGATGTCTGTTTGTGAAACAACCTGTGTGTTTCTGATTGTTTGTGTGTGTTTGTGTTGCAGTCGGAGCTGAGCTGCATGGAGGGGGGCTGCCTGTGCTCTTACCCAGTGTTTGAGCTGGAGAAGGTCCTTCCAGAGAACATACTGTGTAAATATTATGAGAGGCAGGCGGAGGAGGCGGTCGCTGCCACCTGTGCTGACGAACTAGTGCGGTACGTGTGTGTGAGTCACAACTGCGCACAGGTGATTCAGCTCAATTAACATATTGAATCATGTTTAATGATCCAGTTATCGACAAGTCTGGAAAATAATCAACAGATTAATCAATAATGGAATTTATCATCATCAATGATTAGATTAGGGAGCTCAAAGGTCAAGGTCACAGTGAATGTGATATCTCAAGTCTGCCTTTAGGACATTTCTTTGAGTTGGACTCAAAGATGATCCGATTAGATTTCATGTGATTGATTGGAGTCCTTAACCCTTCTCCCTCTCTGGTCTTTGCAGGTGTCCGTTTTGCAACTTCCCCGCCCTGTTGGACAAAGATAGGTCTCTGTTCAGCTGTCCTAACCCTCGGTGCCGCAAGGTCAGTCCAGCTCTTTGTATTTTAGTTTATTTAACACTCTGCTGTTTCCTCATACAGATCCTTCAAGGAATGCGTTCACAGTCAAATGTCGGTCAACACTGTTGCTCTTGTAGAGTATACACACCCTCTGATGTTATCACATATGGTTGTTTGACAGAAATAAAGTATCTTACTCTACAAAAGAGAGATTGGACCGGAACTTGGGTTCTAGAGAAAAGCTCTGTGTGCAGTGTCCACTTCTACCGTTTCTTCAGTTCTTAAGTTTCTTCGGTACAATCTGGACAAGAGGCTTAGATCAAACTAAGTGAGCGAGGAAGGATTGATGAACAGTTTTTGATGATGTAATGGTTCCATCTGGCGAGGTCGCCACCTCTGTCTCTCGCTCGTGTTTATCTCTGGGCCTCCTCCCTCTGTCTGAGGAATGCTGGGGGAGGCATCGCTTTGTGTCTGCCAAGGCTGTCACATGGATTCCAGTTGAAAATCACACACACACAGATTTATTCTCACTGTTACCACACAAACACATCACTCCCTTCGTTCTTCTGATGTGTCTTTGTCTCTTTTTTTTGTGTCTGTTTTTGTGTGTCACACTCGCTCCTGCCACATCACAATCTTTGTATAGCTCAACACACACCCCACCTTTCTCCCTCATTCCGGGAATGTAGCAATAGGAGTGTGTGTGTGCGTTTTAGTTTTTAAAATGTATTCTTTGTTTCCTACTTTGCATTTTTCAACTCATGCTGATACAAACACAGTCAAACTGAAATAAACATGAATATCCAGTAACATTCTGGTGGAGATGTCGTCATCCGGCTCTAAAGAAATGATCTGATAAACATTTTCTAGATTAAAATAAGAGGATCCAGAAAGAGGAAACAGATTCACGAGTTCTGAAAATAATTGTTTGTTCCGTTGCAGCAAAAGTTAGATTAGTCACATTCACAAACCCTCAGTAGGAGCTGTGTAGAGAATACAAATATTTTGTAAGACAAATACGGACAAAATGAAAACAGAGTATTGATGGAAAGTGAAAAAAATTCGCCTTAACTTGTGTCTAAAGCCTATTTCTCCTCACTGGCCTTTCTATTAACAACTTCTTTGATAATATCCTTGAATGCCTCGTATTTGGTGATTTCTGTCATTGTTTGGAAAACACAGGGCACAGCTCTCTTGCTGTTCTGTCCATTCGCCTGTAGGTGGAGCCAGAGGTTCATAGTGGCTGACTCGCAGTGTAATTCTACATCTGCACTCCATTACATCCTCACACAAACCCAAAGACAGGAAAAAGTTCTCCAGGCTCCAGATCATTTCCTTCTCTGAATATTAGTCGTCTGCAGCTGCAGATGTAGGTCAACTCCCACAAGACAATATTTATGGTACTTTCTAAAGGGGAAAGTTTAGAGTTATTGAAGAACAAGTGGTCCTGCTCTTTTTTTGTCAGCAGTAAACTAAAGAATTAACTTTTTTGAATGTGTAAGAATGAGAATGTGAGTCTGTGGCTGCTTTGGTGTTTTTCTGGAGAGTTTGTGGTGGAAACTTTCTCGTAAACCTCGAGATTATCTGCCGGACAAACTTTAATGTTGATGTACGTGTTGCTTTTTACTCAAGTTTTACTTTTTGGAATCTGTGGTTCCCATCAGCATAAGCATGGTTGAAGACCGTTGTACAGTTCAGGCCCTTTAGCCTGCTCCGTCTACGAGCAGGGAGGGGCTTCATTATGTAACTGACACACTTCTGTAAGCCCACCCGTCTCCTTCCACGCTGCTGCCTCATTGGCCGGCCACGCTTCCCACGCCCCTTGCACTGTTTTCTTACTGGTCGGACACACTTCCTCCTCTGTTTCAAACTTGGTTCCAATCAAATGTGACCCAGATACACACACACACACACACTAATGTAATTGCTAATGTATTCCACATGGGCTTATGTGGTTATGGGGACATTTGGACCGGCCTGTTCTGGGCCTGGCTTTGATTACTTCATGAAATCAGAGGAATGTAATATGTAGGCCACTGGGAGGCTGCCACAGTGCAAACAAGAGCTGAATCTGTGCAACAGTGCGTCTGTTGTGTGTTTTGTAAGTGATGTGCTGCTCCAGTTGGCGTCTCATACATCATCACATCTGCTGCATATTTCAGCTGCAGTTGCCCCCCTCCCCACAGAAGCTTCTCCTCTCACTATATCACATCAGATCATGCATCTCTTTCTCTCTTCCATCCTGCCCTGTGATCAGCGCTCAGATTAGATTGCGGTAAAAGCCATATCCACACAAAAATGCACATGATGCACACACACAAACCCCCCCCAACCACACACACCCCAACCACACACACCCCAATCAGAAGTGCTGCAGACAGCCTGCACTGCCTTATAAGGGATGCTGCAGCCTGCAGCACAGAAGAAGAGATAGAAAAAGAAGAGGATGAATAAAGTGGGTGGAGGAGAGGGCCTGAGAGAAGAAGGTATAATGACTGGAGATAAGATAAAACGAGGAGAACAGGGTGGAAGGAGGGGTGGCTCACAGTCAATTAGCTAAACATGCACTTTCCCCCCCCAAGATTCAAGTTGCTCTTATTGCATTTTCCATCTTAAATGAGAGACTCGAGGGCGGCGATGACACAGAGTTGACTTCAAAACCCCCGGCTGTGGTTTCAGACATGTGTAAAACCTCAGGTGTCTTCCTTCTTAGTCAAACCGCTCCTAGACACATAGAGGAACTATCGCTCTTACTCATGCTGTCCCTCCTCCAGTTCTCCAGACTACCACTAGGGGGCGATCTTTCACCACTCTGCCTCCTGCCCCCCCACCCCTCCTCACTCCCTGCCTCATCCGTCTTTGTGTGATCTGGCTTTCTCTGACATTTGAGGCTGATTCTACATTTCTCCTCCCAGTTTTTGCTGATTGTGTCTCATGCATCTCGCTGCTCGGACACTCCCTTACAAGAACGAAGTCTAAAACTTCACTGCTGTCGTTGGGCTACGTTTCATCTGTTCCATGTTAGATGTGTATCAGAAAAAAAAGGCCCATCCCTCGCTCGAAGCTTCTAAACTGTGGAGCCACAGAATGTCCCTGAAGGTCCTTGAGAGAGAGTTTGCGATCCAAAAACGTTTCAAATTGCCAACGAAAAAAAACTCTGGCTTCTCTTCTTCATTTCCCCGCCCTTTGGTTGACCTTGCAAATACACACACACACACTCACACACACAAACGACTGTCTTAGCAAACACTGTGGGAGCTACAAGGCTGTGGTGTTGGCAGAAATTCATAAAATATAAAACACACACAGTGATTTAAGGAGGTCACTGAACACAAAGGGTGGGTTTGGAGCTTCAGACTAGAGGCTGCCGTGAAGATATGGATCATTCTGTGCTGCATCAGCTGTCATATGCCACGCTCCTCAATATTACATGAGGGGCTCAAATATTTATGGTGACACCACTTAGCTAAGGGTTAGCAAAGGAGGCAGCCCTCAGCAGATGTGTGTGTGTGTGTGTGTGTTGCAATGCTGTCAGCCCTGCACGTCTCGGGGCTGCCACCAAAAAGGAGGTTGGAGAGGACAAAGTTGCTGTTTCTAGGCAACAGAGCAGTTGGCACCGAGCAAATCGCACTCTCGCTGCAGACGCTCACGTGCAGCGAGAGCCACACCTAGTTGTGTCTGTGCGAGTCCGAGTCCCTGCAGTGGCGGCACCAGCAGCATATAGAGCAGGAGGAAGAGTCTGACTGCAGGGCTCCTCTGATTCAGCAGGAACTGGGACGATGTGTTGAAATGTTGAAATCTTGATGAGATACGATGAAATAATAAATTTACAAGAAGCTCTCTTGCTTTCTCGTTATGTCTTTCCTTCCGCCTTCCTCGAATCTCTCACCACGTTTGTCTCCCTCTCTTCTGGTCGTCTTCATCAGGAGAGCTGTAGAAAGTGCCATGTCCAGTGGAAGCAGCATGTGGGGAAGACGTGTGAGCAGGTCCTGGAGAGAGATGAGATCCGCATGAGGGTGCTCTTGTAAGTATCTCGCCACAGACGTCTTTATCGTCATGTCACATCATGATATTTTGGGAGGGGATTAAATATGAAGTAAAAACATATGCTACAAACTTGTAGTTTTACAAGTTTGTGCTTGTAAAAGTACTGTTTTTTGCTTTCACCTCCACCATTTACACATTGTACAAAAAAACATAAATGTAATAATATAATATAGATGGATAAACCACTTGAAGAATCTTGATCAAAATGTCTGTAACACTAAAGATGGCGCTCGTATGATACGGGTCCAGCCCCTTCCTCAAATAAACCAACCATCTGCTTGAGAAAAGCTTAATGTGGAACATATCGTAACAGGCATAGTATACGTTTAACCTGTGGGTGATGGGGAGTGTTTGAAACTTCAGGTATAAAGTCACTAAACCGTTTCAGCAGTGGCACTACCCACACCTCACTACCCACACCTCACTACTCACACCTCACTGCCCACAGTACACTGCCGATATAGCTGCTGAGTGACTTGCCTGTCGGGACAAATTCAATCCCAATCATCCAGAGCGTTTTATACCCGTTAACAGTTCCACCCTTCGAGGGTATTTTTGACTCCTCACTTTGGGAGCATGCTGGGTAAACAGCTCAGTTTCCCGGACAGTCCTCCAGGAAGTGGAGCGGCCCGGCTGCTTCCCGTGGCCCAGCAGGCCCACCGGCGGCACTTCCTGTTTTGAGCCGTCCGCAGATCCTCTTATTTCCTGGTGCTGAGAGAAACAGGAAGTGGCCTGGGAGACAGATCAGTTGATCGGGATCTGACAATTTGAGCGTCCGGACTGAGCTGATTATTAGAACCAGACAAAACTAAAAGAATCATAATCCCAGTCCATTGCATGTGGAGAGGTTTGGTCTCACATAAACAGTAAAGTTATAGAATTATAATGATACTACCCATAGAAAAGTATCTTGATACTTCATGGTCATAAACAGTGCAGTGTTCAGGGGATCTTTGTTTTACAATGGATCAAGGCCGAATGTTTCATGTATTCTTGTGTCTAAAGTTATGTTGACTCGATGATAAAGAACCAGTCGATGTGAAAAACGTGTTTGGCCCTGAAGCGACACCTCAGGACGACAGCCCCTTGTTTTCTGTACAGGGAAAATTAATTGAATTTCTCTTCCGCAGTGAGGAGCGTATGACGGCGGCTCGAGTGAGGAAGTGTGTGAAGTGCGGGACGGGCCTGGTCAAGTCGGAGGGCTGCAACCGCATGTCGTGCCGCTGCGGCAGCTTCATGTGCTACCTCTGCCGAGAGCCCATCACCGGCTACAACCACTTCTGCCAGCACGCCCGCTCTCCTGGCGCGCCGTGCCGTCACTGCCGCAAGTGTTCCCTCTGGACCGACCCCACGGTAAAGTTCCTGACGTGTGCTTCATCGTTGGAGATTGATTGTTGCCGGGCAGGCAGTCCTCTCCACACACACTCTTTTACACTCACAAAGATCTTCACTAACTCTCGGTGCACTTTGACCGTGAGCCTCTGACTCCTCTGCAGCACAGCAGCGACCTGGCCACAGTGTCATTGGCAACCAGGGGCAACAATTAGTCCCCGAGAAGTTAATGAGCTGGAGCTGCTCCAGTAGCTCTGCGGAGGCACCGGCGTCGGCCAAGAGCTGGTGCTGGAAGCATTGCCAAGAAATGGATAAACAGAGGGACCGGTGGAGGGAGGGTGTGGGGGGGGTCCGCTGCTTTCTGAACATTATTTAAATTAGAGGTTTTCTGCCGAGCGTAGAGGTGAAAGAAGTTCTGAACACAAGGTCTTAGACTCACTTAACACACAAGTTAATTTTTGAAGGCAGCTGGGCCACACCGGCTTCTCTTATATCAAACTGCTCCCCCGCCCACCACGGAAGCTCTGACCTGTCAGGAGACACAACAAGCAACAGAGGAGACACAACAAGCAACAGAGGAGACACAACAAGCAACAGAAGAGACACAACAAGCCTGCAGCTAAACCAACACTGTGTCGGCCACAGCTTGATTTTTAATTACAGGAGTATTTGGGAATGGGAATCTAACTGGGAATGTAACCTTCCAAATGGGAATTTGGAAAAGATAAGATGCCATGTGCTGTTCTGTTCACACTGTTGAGAAAAGAACACAAAGGATTTTAGTCCTGAAGTCTGAACGTGGCCTAAAACCACAGAAGTGAGCGGAGAACAGAAGGCGTGTCAGTAGAACTATTAACTAAAGTGGTTCCTTTGTGTTTGTGTGTCTGCAGCAAGATGACGAGCGAATCATTCAGGAGATCCAGAAGGAGGGTGAGGAAGAGCTGAAGAAGAAATGTGCAGGTCAGTTCAGTTCATAACTACTTCAGTGGAGCTGTTGAGTTCTATATGTTGTTACCCAGTGTGTTTATCCCATTTATCAGCCGCCTGTTGTGTTTCCAGACGGATGTAAATAATGTTCCCTGGCAGAGGAGTGTTACATCATTAGTCTTCCTCTCTGCTGCATCCTCTGTCTTTTTTAACCTGTATGTATTCAGACACATTGGCTGTTTACAACATAAAGCAGCAGCAGCAGCACTTCCTGTGTTTGTCCCAATGTGTTTGTGATGAGTACGTGAAGCAGGTGACGGCGTGCGGAGGTTATTCAAACCCTCAGCAACGTCGTTTTCCTCTGCGCTAAGAAACCAGATTGAGACGAGACGGCTGCTTCACTTCCTTTTCTTCTTCTTCTTCTTCTCTCAGATAATTCAGGGAAGAGGGTGGGTCCTCCTCTGGAGCCCGTCGCCGACACCAAGCGGCCGCGGGTGGGTCCGCCGCCCGAAAACCCCCCCATCCCCCTGGCACCTCCTCTCCCCAGGCGGTGCAAGCTCCCCTGTTCGTCCCTCCGCGCGCCCGCTACCCCCCACCTCCTCCTCAGGGCAGGATATACCACCAGGTGATTGTGCCTCGGCTGCCCCCGGCTCCCTATGTGCCCCCCCTGCAGCACCTGCCCCCGATCAATGACAACAACAATCACCACCACCTCAACGCTCCCGTCAACCCTCATCACCACAACATCGACGTAATGGACCTGCCCATGCACTACGGACCCCCGCACCGCTACTACAGACGCTTCTAACAGACGTCCTTCTAACAGACGCTCTGTGACGAGTGTGAGAATTCGGCTACATCCACACCGCGACGCTCTCGTTTGAAAACGCATCAGCTCTGCTACTGATACACCTGATGTGTTGTAGAGCCGCTGAAACGGAGAAGTGGTGAAACGCTGCCGGCCCCGTTTTAGTTTGAAACCTCCCGGGCTGTGTTTTAATCCGACTGGGCGGAAACTGAGATGTGAGGAAACGATGACAGAGACACTCACAGCTCGCTGATTGGTTCTTTTCCTGTCACGACGTAGCCTTTGCTGATTCGTCAGGCTCCTTTCAAGTATTAGCTTCAGCTTCCAGCGTAGAACACGACATGGATACGTTGAATAGACGTGTGTAGAATAACAAGCGTTGCTGACCCTGTTGCCGTTGCTAACAGCTGTTGTGCAGTTAAATTCTGTATTTTACAACGATACAACTGTTTATGTGTATAGGTGACGAGTTCGTTGACTTGTTTGTAGCCTTGCTGTTTCTGCAAACTAACACCAAATGCCCTGTGTACGCGAGTGGTCACGTGTTATGCGTTTGCAGGCGTGGTTGTATCGACAGGGATTAAAACTGATAAGGAGCCAAAACACATGTGTGGACGGATCATTTTATTTTGACAAGGTAGTCTTAGTGTGGATGTAGCCTTAATCCTGTTGCGATTATGTCCTCGTCGGACTCACGTCCTCACGTCCTGTTACTACAGTTCTACTTCTGATTTCAGTGGCGGGTTTTGAGATCTGATGTTCTTTTTTTCCGTGAGCATCACCTTTTTCCTGTTCCTTTTCTCGTCCTGTTTCACATCTCGGGTCTCGGACCTTCTGCTCGACGCGTCCTTTTGGCTTCAGATAGTAAAACACACTGAAATGATTGATACACACACGCACACGCACACACGTTCAGACACTTTGCCTTCTCCTGGTGAACTTGGGGCTTAGGATCCTCACGTTACATGTTCCATCGTTCCTCTTTATATGCGTGAATATTTGGGTTGAACTGACAAATGGTGGAGAATCTTGAGACGGGTCGGTCCCTGTTTGTACAGATATTTTTGAGACAATAAAAAAAAAGACAATTAACATTCCCTCCTGTATCTTTTTGTGTAATGTGTGAGACCACACGATTTTCTAATAAAGCTTTGTGTTCACTTTGTCTTGAGACGTAGATTTTGTCTCTCTGAGCCTTTCTGCCTGTCTCTCTCTCTTTCTCTCGCTCTCGCTCTCTCTCTCAGACCATGCAGTCTGGCCCCCCTCTCCTCGTCTCATGCAGAAAAAGGGGCTGACTCATGATAACTGAGCCCCTGGGCCATGCACCAATCACATGGCAGAGAGGATGTTTTCCACCAATCCCGGCGTAGCGACAGCCAGGCTTTGTGATGTTGCAGAGAGAGGGGACTTCTTTGTTCAGCCAAGTGTGCTGCGAGTGTGACAAATCATTTCATTGCACACACACACAGACACACACTCTCAGCCTCTTGTCTTTGCATGCAGACTGTAAATGTAGCACAGCGAACCCCCGTTTTAGCCCGGGGGTCCTAATGGTGTTAGTCATGGGTGGTATGAGACAGACTGTGTTTGTGTGAGAGTCACAATTAGACTTGAATCCGATTCAGCATCTAACACCAGCCGAGCCGTCATGAATGAAATAATCTACCTTGTATTTAACACCCGGGCACGAGGACACACACACACACACACACACACACACACACACACACACACACACACACACACACAACACACACACACACACACACACACACACACACACACACACACACAAGTTTATTTACTGCGTCCATCTGCGGTGGTCCAACCACAGACGCCCACTCGATGTCAGGGAAGTCGATTCAACTTTATTTATTTATTTCAAGGACATTTACACATTGAGGTTGAGACCGTGCACAATTATAGAGCAACAAGCACAAGCAACGTTTTACCAGGAGGAAAACTCTAGAACCAGACTCAGCGTGGGGCGACCGTCTGCCTCGACTTGTTGGGGTTCGTCCTCTGGAGACCATGAATGTCTGTACAAGATGTTATCGCAGTTAATTTTTCAGATGTTTTGCTCTGGACTGAGGTGGTGAAGTTACCGATGGACCAACGTTGTCTTCTCCAGAGCCACGGAGCTCACATGACTAAGATAAGATATGATATGATAATCCTTTATTAGTCCAACAGTTTTCTGCTGTGTCGTATTGTCTCCTCGTCCTTGAAGGCGCCGCGGGGGCCGACGCTCGACGAGTGCCTGGCTCATGGATTACGGTTGCATAGTGTTATAGAGCATTATTTGCTAATGACTCATTGCATTCAAAGAACAAAGCGCTGGATTAACTAATGTGATCAGTCTCCATGAAGGAGGCTCTGTCACTCAGAGGCCTCACACCCACTGAGACAGGAAACTTTAAATAGATTCAGAAGATTCTGGTTTGCTGACGTACAAATACTTTATATATATGATCTTAGATGATCAGAAGTTTAGAGATTGATTTTAAAGTTTGTATTTACAGCCACAGCAGCAGAACGACATCCATCTTTTATCTCTACAACCATTGGATTATCTATAACTTTAGAAACGAAGTTCTTGTTTCCCGTACGACTCAGTAACTTCCTCTTTTTACTTTTTTAAATGAATTTTGCATCAACGTGATCAGAACGTTGATTTGTCAAATTCTACATTTGCATGTTTATCCAGAAACATACCTTCCTGTTGAGCATTTTCTCAGTTTTCCCTGGAAATATTTCATGGATCTTGATGAAAACATGATTTCACATTAAACCGATATCTGAGTGTGTGACATTTGGCTGCAGAGGTTCATTCTCTACTGTTTCTGTGTGATATGAGTCGTATAAATATACGCTGACCTCGTCTTATCGGCCTTGACATATAGATTTTGAACAATCATACAGCAGCGTCGACGCTCCCCATTCAAACCAGTGAAAACAAACAGCTGGTGAGGACGTGATGCAGTGAATAGGTTTTGATCAGATACAATTTGAGCTGCGTGTTTTGTTTGTGGTTCTGAAAATATGAACGACGCACGACCCGAGTATCTGCTCCAGCACCTGAGACTGAAAACTATCAGCTTCCTGTTTGACCTCAAGTTCCGAGCTCTACGGACAAAACCTGCACACCCCCAGTCACATCTGTGTGTGTGTGTGTGTGTGTGTGTGTGTGTGTGTGTGTGTGTGTGTGCATGTGTGTGTACATGCATATTAATACCCTCCACTGCCTCTTCCTCAGGGACCTCTGGTGTCTGGCAGCATTTTGCTCCCCAGACACATTTTGCCGCTCTACCTCCGCTGGCATTGTTTGTGTGTGTTATCATTTGTGTGTATCATTAGTGAGTGTGTCTATTTTTAATGAGTGTGTGCTTTGACATGAGAGCTGCTCAGTGCTGGGACTTGCACAGTGTTTGAAAGAGGTCGGACTGACTCTGTAGAGAAGACGACTTTTCCTCCAGCTCCATTTTGAGGTTATTGTTTGTGACTTTGAGTCAAAAGGAAATTCTAACCTTAAATTTTGTTTTTCTACATCACTGCTTTCTTCAGGATGATTTGCTTCCTTAACTTTATTCTAGTTGCATCATTGCGACATTATCTCATCAGTATTTGTCCAGTACTTTGATTTATGACCAAATACTGTATGTAATGCAGTAAATGTAAAGGTATGTCAGACGAGACGACTTCTGTTCATCCTGCACAGAACCAAGTTACTGCTTCCATCCCCTAAAGAGATTAGTGACTGACCCAGTGACCCAGTGACTGGAAGTGATGGAAAAACACCGGTGGATGTAGATTTGATTAGAGGGGAGACTCTCACACACACACACACACACACACACACACACTCAGACACTCACACACACACACACACACTCACACACACACACACACACACACACGTTTAGGAAGATAAGTGTGGGAAAGGTTCGGAGCAGCTCAGCAGAGTTTGGCCGCTTCGCTGTTTCCTCAATGATGATGAGCTCCTTTCTGATCAAAGACAGACGTCCCCCGTCATCCTCCTCCTCCTCCTCCTGCTCCCCAAGGGTCCTCATCCAAACCCCCCTCCCTCTCGAAACCCCTTGCACCCCACCCCCTCAAACCACACACAAAATCGGCCTGCTTTTTGGATGTAATGAAGCTTTTTGACATCTCTGGCCTGACGACGCCACAACCACACACACACACACACACACACGCTCGCCTCTTTGATTCAGCTTCCAGCAGCTGGCGTTTCCATAGCAACAAGGCAGTTGGTTGGGGCTTGGATGTGGGTGGAGATGGCAGCCATTTCACACACTGCTTCTCCTCCCTCCCTTCAACCCTGCCCTCCCTCCCTCCCTCGCCTCACTCGTTCTGAAAAGAGAGGGAGAGAGCCGAGCCAGCCGGCTCCGCCTGCAGCCCCGACTCTTTTACCCATAAACCACTGCACCCATTTCTGGGATCTGGGTCATATTTTGAGTGACTCATCTTTTCAGCAAAAGTCGTCCAGAGGAGGGAGGAGGAAAAAGTGAGGGATGGAGAAGCGGGGGTGGGAAAGGAGTGAGGCACAGAGGGATTGATGGGAAGAGTTGGTTAAAGCAGGGAGAGAGAGAGGGGGAGTGACGGGAGGAGATTAGATAGAGGGGTGGTGTGTGTTTGTTTTGCCGTGTTGGGTGTTCCTCTGGGATCTGCGAGCCTGACGGGGGAAATGGATTAGAGACCTGCTCTGGAGGCTCCATCATTACATTACCACCCTGAATCCTGAGAGAGAGCGAGAGCGAGCGAGAGCGAGAGAGAGCGAGAGCGAGAGCGAGAGCGAGAGCGAGAGAGAGAGAGAGAGAGAGAGAGAGAGAGAGAGTTTGTGTGGAGGGGGTTGCCCTTTCTCTGCACTAGAATAAATGTTTCCACACAAAGGCTCTATTCAGCAGAGACAGGAAAAAGTGTGTGTGTTTCCATAGTGTAAGTGTGTGTGTAAGTGGGACAGCACATGGAGCTGCTGTGGTCAGAAACCTGGCAGGAGACCAAGTATGAAGCGCCGGGATTATGTGAGAAATGAGGATTGTGGGGGAAGACGATGATTTCCAGGTTGAATCAGTGCCACCGCGTGAAAATAAACTAAACCTGGTTCCGTCCAACTCTCTCCGTTTGAACTGGACTTTATTTGAAAGTCAGCTGAAGGTTTATTTAGTCTCCTCGAGCACTTACATGTCACGTTGAAGTTGAGGAGAATGTGCAGAATGATGCAGAACACAGGCGCCAGCTCCCTGAGGCCTTGTTGTGAACAGATGCATCACAGGAGTGGGGAGTGGAGAACATCCTGCAAGACTCGTTTATACAAACATTCCTATAAACAACTAATAAACTGTGGAAGTTTGGTTTTCATTAGTTATTTGATGCTACAAAAACGAGGTGAAACGTCATGATTGACAGGTGAGACTGACTCATGATTGGTCGGCTCCATTCCCCCCCCGATCACTTCTGCGTAAACTCTGCCTCCAAATGATGTCAGCGTTCACGTCCGGGAAATTGTGGCTTCTTTTCTGGACAGTGGGAGAAAGTGGAAATCCCAGCGTTGAGGTTTTATTGGAGAGTTTTTGAAAAACATCACAGTTCAAGTGGAACAAAAAGGAAACAACAGACTCGTAGCTTCCAAATCCCAGTTTTATTGGTCGTTGGATTTCAGGTGAACCAATGGCACAAGAGAGATTAATCCACAATATTGAAAAGAAAAAAAACATACAAAATAATAATACAAAAGGACTTTCCAGTTATACAAAGCAAAGATGTGGATTCTTTTTCTTTCCATCTTCTTTTTTTTTTTCAAACTACTGCCCAAAAACTCAAGAGTAAGGCACAGTCATTACCACATGTTTACCCTCCCACATCCGTTTGTCTAAGCATTGGTCCCAGTTACCCCGGAGACGCTGGTTTCTCCGAGGATAACCAGTCCTCTTATTCGCTTCAGATTCTCAGCCCTTCCTCGCAAAAAAACGGTCAAAACTTCAGAAAGAACACGGGACGGACTTGGTTCAGAGTCGGCTACAAGAACGTTTCACGGTCCTGCACTGATCGGTTTCCTGTTCTGATTTTCCACATCAGAGGAATGTATTCATGACGATGAAGAGCCCAGTAGCTCTGAGCCGCGGGCCAAGGTAAACTTCACTGTACTGTAAAAAAAGACAAATTAAGGAAAAACCCACTGCTGCTTTACGCATTAGGGAGAAAAAACAGGCCGACAAAAGGGTTGAGAATCCTGGAGGGCAGGACCCACGGGTGCAATGTGCTACACGGCTGCATAACTTCCCTTCTCCACCTGCACCGACGAGTCAGGAACATAAAACATCCAACACAAATAGAAACGTGACGTCGGGACAACCGCTCCTCGAAGCTCGGACAGAAGTTCAAAACAAAAGAAAAAAGCGGGTTTAGGTTGTTTATGAGTTACGGGCTCTCGCAGCCCTTTTGGTTTTAATGGCAAGGCTCTCAGGTGTGTGTGTGTGTGTGGTGGGGGGGGGGAGAAGGTCTGTGAGATGGCGTTTCTCGACACCAGGGTTCCAGTTATGTGTGTGTGAGATGACGGCTTGTTGATCCAGTTATCAAGAGAGGTTTGGTGCGGATGAAGGCTGAGGTTTAGGTTTGGTTGAGGGATTCAAAGAGCAGCTTTCAAAAAGGATCTATAAATCATTTCCCTCCCGTTGCTATGGCCACCGCCTGTCCTCCTACCCATGATAATGTCTGTGCCTTGGACATAGAAAAAAAAAGAAATTTATCCAACTGTGTTTTCCACCTTGTGAGTGCAGTGAACATACGTGACCGCAACTTTTTTATTTATTTTTTTTAAATTTTTCTTTATACAGTTCTCGGGACAATGGGTTTGGCTTGTGGGGGGGGGTGGGGGTGAGGGGAGGGGGGAAAGGGAGGATACGTGTTTTAACTTCCTACATCCTGTTTGGTTCAGGAAACGAGACGCCTCCGCCAACCACAGAGCAGGAGGACGCCACGGGAAACTGGTTTACATTTCAATATCTTACACTTGAGATGAGGAGACGAGGGGCTTTAAACCCCTCAGTTACATCGGGTTCCATATGGTTATAAGATCCATTCCAGTTATATCACACGGAGGCCACGAGGCCCGCTCAGGAAAACAAAACATACTCGGCTCGGTCTGGTGGAAGCAGAAAAAAAAAATCGGTTTCCACATGAACCAATCAGAACCAGAACTCACCCACTTTCTCCTTCTTTCCGCAGGCGACATCCACACGACTACGTCTTTCTCCAAACTCCGTTTCTGCCCGTTCAGACTTAAATGCAGCTCTGGAGTGAAAACGGGACCAGCAGCATTTCTAAACTCAAACGTAGTCGTGTGGATGAAGCCCTGAAGGAGCAGATTCAAACCAGGAGCGAGTCTGTTCTGGGAGATTGGATCAGGTAGAAGTGGCTCTGCCGGACCAGACCGGGTCGGACACCATAAATACTGCCACCATGCTGCCCACACCGATAACAGGTAGAAAGACAAGGGGGAGGTGAGAGAGGGGGGCTCTTTAAACGTGGCTCTGCTCTGCTCTGGGGGAGGGACGGCCCAATCGTAAGGCAAAGGAGGGAGGGAGGGAGTGAGGGAGTGAGTGGCGGGTCGAGCAGCGAATCAGATCGGAGCAGAAAAAAAGTGCACAGCCCCTCGGTAACTATGGCAACAGATAAAGGTCGGCACTGCAGAGCAGAGCTGGGAAAGGGAGGAAGGATAAAAGGAAGGAAAGGGAGAGTCGGGAGAGAGAGAGAGGCGTCTCCTTCTCCTTCTCGTCTTCTCCTTCTATCCTTCCTGTTCTCCCTGTGCAGTTTATCAACATAAAGTCAGACGTAAAGGACATGATGCAGGGGATGAGAGGAGGAAGGGGCGGGGCGGGGGGGGGTGGATAGGTAGATGTACGGACAGGTAGTGCTGTCGTGCTGGGTCGCCACACTTCATTCATTCAATCATCAGCATCGCAGCAGTGGGCAACCGGCGTGGTTTCCCTCAGTACTCCCAGAGCGTGGCGGTCTCCAGGCTGTCGGCGTTGGCCTTCAGCACCCCGGCGTGGTCGCCGCGCAGGTACTTGCCGTCGGCGGCGTGGCGCACGGCCAGCTTGTTGTAGTCGCAGAACTCGAAGAGGAAGTCGACGGGCGTGTCGCTGCTGCTCACCACCGACTGCTCGTTCCCGATCATCCAGTATTTACCCGTGGAGTCTGCAGGAGCAGGAGGAGGAAAGGATGGATTAGAGAAAGAGTGAAGGAGGCGTCGTGTGTCAGTCAGGTGGGGGAGGGTGTGAAAACAACAAAAGGTTTGGCTTAAATTTGCAGAACACAGAGGCAGTGAACTCATCCCGATGAAATCCCTCTTTTTGGCACAAACTCCGGTGAATGAGTAAATCCATAATGAGAATCCCTTTAAGAATAAATGCTTTAATCCCTCGTGAGCCTGCAGGAGCTTCCTCCAAATCCTCTGATGAGCCGGAGATATTTACCGGCTGCTGCTGTACGAGTAAATATGAAACTATATAATGTTGCTGCAGCCGCCCGAGGCCCCGGACGGACACTGACCTTGCAGACTGTAGGCGCCGTCTCTGAACTCCAGGGTGAAGTAGTCGTAGGTGGAGCGGTTGGAGTCCAGCGTTCCCGTCACCTTCCTGCAGCCGATGAAGCCGTGCTCGCCGCGCAGCACGATGATCGGGCGGTTGATCAGCTTCATGATGAACTCCTCGCTCTCACCTGGGGGCAGACGAGGGGACGCAGCACGTTTCAGTGAGTTCACTTATGTTGAAATTCGAAACACATTTAATTACTCAAGACTTGGCTTCTATATCTAAATGCAGATGTCTGTAAGTGAAGAGTTGAAGTCTCAGCACCGACGCTGCCAACAGCTCCTCGTCACAAACTGCAGAGCAAAGTGAAAGTTTCAGCTTTGATTCACTGACATCACCCCGGAGCCTCCTCACTTCAGGCCTGTGTCGGCAGAAAACGAGCCAAGTTGCTCTAACGACCGAATTTTGTGCCAAGTCTTCACTTCATCATCGTACGTTACGTTTTCAAAGGGATTTTGAGCAACATGTTTATTTACATTAGCATAGACAAGAGAAAACTGTTAAAATACCCAGAATCCACCAGCACATCTGGGCCAATAACAAGTTAAAGAAATTCGTTTTGCCTGGGCTAAATAGAAATGGAGATGTGGGCGTGGTCGCTGTAAACAGATTCTTCATGTGAATCTGTAGCGAGGGATACGATCTTGGGGCAGAAGCTTTTTCAACGTTTTCAAACCCACGAGATTTCGCATGTTTCCAATCACCATGATTAACTTAGAAAGAAGCTTCTTTCTAAGTTAATCATGGCAAGAGAACAAACCAAAAGAAGCAAACAGCTGAATCCCAGAGGAGCGAGCGGCTCCGTGGTCCCGACACAAACCTTCAGAGGTGCTGAAGTCTGCAAGAGCCATGATTTCATTACTCTCACTGTCCCAAAGTAAATCACTTAGCCACGGGTCAGCGTCCGAGCGGCCGGTTCCACAGATCACACTCACCTGCCGAGTCGATGGTGGCTGCGAGCTGGCCGTTCTTCTTGGCGGCGACATATTTCCCGTTGGCGGCCCGGAGAGTCAGCCTCTTCCCACGCCACTCGATGTCAAAGTAGCAATTAGCCGACCTACAGAGAGAAAGTGAAGGCGTGAGAGGTAAACAGGGAGATTAAAATGTACATTGGCACTAATCCAGTCTCGCCCTTAAGTGGGCGGTCGGAGTGCAAACACACACATTCACATTCAGATCTCAGGTTGCTCAGAAATCTACCCCCAGCTGTTCTATCTG
The DNA here is from genome assembly GCF_022539355.2 of Hippoglossus stenolepis. NCBI lineage: Eukaryota > Metazoa > Chordata > Actinopteri > Pleuronectiformes > Pleuronectidae > Hippoglossus > Hippoglossus stenolepis. The sequence goes on along the minus strand of NC_061498.1, from coordinate 3,845,349 downwards.
CTCAGGTAGTGTTTGGGAACTGGATCGGTCGGCAGAGAGTCGGCTTTTACTTTCCAACGTTCCTTTAACGTTCCTGGATCAGAACTCAAGCTCTGCAACATTCCCACTAAATGTTTTTTCCTGAAACCACGAGAGGACCTGTTGAGAGAAAACATGGTTGTGGTCCAATCTGCGAGGAGTCAACGCTCAAGAATGCGATGGAGGAATTTGGAGAGAGAGAGCTCTGCAGTATGAGCCCCCACCCCCATCTCCGGGTCGACGACCATCTTTGCTCCGTATTATCTTAAAAAAAGGAGGGGGGGGGGGGGTCAACCTCCGGGTTGAGTCAGGACAGATGCTTCTCCGACCAATCAGACACGGGATCAGATTATCGTTTCGCTCTCCGTCACATCTGTTTCATATCTGCAGATTATTTCGAGTCACGTGCTCTGCATTAGAAACAGAGATTTTCAAAATAAGTCATTTTGGGACAGAAGATAAACCAGGTGGTGTTCGACTTATTACTCAAACACAACGAGGAGAGTTTCTACGAGAAGCAGCTTCAGCTCCTGAATGTGTTCGAGTCAGAGTCAAAGAAGGTTAAGGTTAACATCCTGTGGCTGGACTGAACCACTGGAGGGAAATGACACACACACACACACACACACACACACACACACACACACACACACACACACACACACACACACACACACACACACACACACACACACACACACACACACACACACACACACACACACACACACACACACACACACACACAAATTACAGAACAGGACTACAAACTAAAAGCTGTGACTGATGGAGCAGCTGTGCTTGTGGTGAGTTTCCTGCTACACACATTTCTACGTTGTTGGTTCAGAGTTTTTAAAGACGCTAAAACAAAGAAGTTTGAAAAACGCTGCAGGCTGCGTTTTACTTTGCAAACTCTGGGGCCAAGTTTTTGTCTTTTTGGTCACGACGTAGCCTTCTCTGATTCGTCAGGGTCCTATCACATGACCCTCTTCCAGAAGATGACCACCTGGCATTAGTCTTTGCTTCCAGTGGAGAATAGAACGTGGATAATCAATTACAAGCGTCGCTGAACCTGTTGTCTTTGCTAACAGCTGTTGTGCAGCTCAATTCTGTATTTTACAGTAATGAAACTGTTCCCATGTGGAGGAGATGAGCTGTTAGTTGAGTCCTCAGCCTTGTGTGATTCTTACTTGGTGGAGGCGGTGCACTGCAGGCCGCCGTTAGCAGTGAGGGTCCAGTATTTCCCGGCAGCAGTCCGGAACGCACACTTCCTGTTTTCGCGGCAAATCTCCACCTGGAAAACCTCCTGGTCGCCTTCCTCGTCCTGATTGGCTGACAAGTCCATACCTGGGTGCAGAGAGGAGGGGGTTAAGTTAAAATACAGACTGGAGGCGGAGTCCAACGCGGGTTTGAAGGCTACAAATAGCCACAGCGGGTGACAATTATAAAAACAGCAGTCCAGATGTGTACACACACACACATACACACATCCTCTGGTCAGGATCAGACGCACTAAATGAGCAACACCAGACAGCCTGGACTAGTGAAGCCTGTCTCACACACACACATCTGTCAGTGCAGTTCAAAGAATCAGTCGTCATGGTGGATCATCGCTAAACACTTGAGGATCATTAGCAACAACCCTGACTGAGGACAGAACAGCTGAAACGGTTCAAACACGTTTATCACGCGACTATCTTCATCATCACTATTAGTCCTTTGAAGTAGAAACAAGAATTATATCAGGTTAAATGTGTCCTTTGATAAAAACCATGTGGGACCAACATCAGAACAACGACTCCAGATTATTTCTCCATTTATCATAACGACGATATGTCCTCATTTGTCTTTTTAAGCACTTTTCTGCCATTTTATATTCCAAACATTAGCTGCTAAAACAAAAAAACTGATTAAATCAAACACCCACAACATTAAATGTGGCTGATCTGTGTAACTCTGCAGTGTGTGTGTGTGTGTGTGTGTGTGTCCATCACCACTGTATGTATATAGAACACCAGACCTCATTAAAAATCACATCGACCCGCTCCGACTCTTAAGAGCAACAAAGAGGTAAACAAACATATAGGACGAACATATACACAACGCTCCAGTGGACCACTCCCTTCATACACACAAACACAAACACACACACACGTCATGCCGCACAATGGGAGCTCTTGTATATGATGAAGTCATGGACCTATAGCCAGAGGGCTGAGCAGACAGGGAGAGAGGAACTGTCTGGTGGAGCACTGCTGTGTAAATGTGTGCAGAGAGAGAGAGAGAGAGAGAGAGAGAGAGAGAGAACCAGACAGAAAGAAAGAAAGATGTGTTTGAGAAAACAAACCAACTCTCATGTGCTCCCTACCCCCCATCTCCATCTCCATCTCATGTTTTCCATGTTTCTTGTTCTCTCCCAGTCTCATAACTCGCTCCACTCGTCACACTGAACTCGTTAAAATCGGCCCTAAGATTATAAACTGTAAAAAAAAAAACATAATCGGGTTCGTGAAGCTTCTGCTCGTGATATTTATCAACTGAAACTGTTCTATCTAGAAAGAGACGAAGTTATAAACTGGTAACTGGTCCGTGTTAATAAAGCACTTTTCTAGTCTTGATGAGTCAACGCACTTCACAGTCCCCAAACTGGAGCCAAAAATCGACTTCATATTAAACATGAAGATCCCAGACGAGCCCGATTCACCACAGCAAGTATTACATAGGTTGTTATTCACTGGAGAATTACTGCGAACATTTTAAGTCTGAAAAAAAAAAAAAAAAAGAAAGAATTACTCGTCTCCTGTCGAGTGCTAAAGACAATTTAAGAACTCTGGGCTCTGCAGACAGATTGATTTTCTGCAGAACTATGTGATGGACACACACACACACACACACACACACACACACACACACACACACACACACACACACACACACACACACACACACACACACACACACACACACACACACACACACACACACACACACACACACACACACACACACACACACACACACACACACACACACACACACACGACTGAGAATATAACTGACCATAATGTGAACCACATGGTGCGGAGGGGGCGGGTCAGAGAAAATGAAATATAAGTTTAGCTGCAGAGGGTTTGAAGGAGGAGCATTAGAGGAGGAAAGATTCTGATTGACGACACCATCATCATTCACATCACCGAACCGTCCTCTAATACTCGGCCAACACACACACACACGCACACACACACACACTCGGCACAGTAGCACAGGGAGGCCCATTTATTACTACGTGAGAGGAGGGAGCGTAACCATCTGCTGCGGGACGCCTCAGCCCACGAGTGATTACCGACTCACCTACAACATGAATGAGCTCATTCCAACTAAACGTCTGAGGCAAAACGTTGGGCTCATTATTCAGGATCTGAAAGATGAGACAGGCTCAGCGTTACCTGGTTACTAATCAGGGACTTAGTTTGACTCAGATTTTGAAAAGTAATCAGTTAATTTGGAGAAAAAGATCTGCACAAAAAACAGATTTCATTTGAGTCATTTGAATTTCATGTGCAGTCGTCAAATTGGTCAGAGATAATGGAAATAGAGACGACCACAAAATCGACTGATAAAAAAAAAAACCCCGAGTGAATTTCACTATATGAAAATCCACCAGGAAATGAAGGTGAACTCTTTACATGCTGCACAGCAGACTGCATCGTACTGTGTTTCCATTACAGAGTGTGAGAGAGGGAATAAATCCTCTAATTTGAATTATGTAAATTAGACTTCCAGGTGCTTTGAATAACATTCACCATCAAAGATGTTTTGAAGGAAATAGAAAAATGTCAGCTGTGTTAACATCACATACCCACACACACACAATGAGTAAAAGAACAACATTGGTGGCTACACACACAAAAAGTGAAAATACACGACTGACAGACAAAACACTCGCCCTGAGGACTGTGGTGCTTCAGAGAGAGGTTGAGTGTGTGTGTATGTGTGTGTGAAAATAACTCAAACACATACGTCTATTCTGATCAGTTTGTGGAGCTCACATGGTTCCTGTAGGAGAGGGGACGAGGGTCCGTGCACTCAGCGTCAACCTCATCAGCGTCAACCTCATCAGTTAAACACACCCAACAAAGTGACCACACATGCAGAAACCTCCCAAACCACATCAAATACAGAGACACACACACGCACACAAACACACACTCTTGAGAACAACCCCTCTATCTTTCTGTCCACCCCGCCCACCACATTCAGCCTGATGGCGGCAGGCACAGATTGTTGGCCTCGGTTACTGTGAGCCAGCAGCAGAGGCCTGCTGTGAACGCATGCAATTGTATCAAGTGCAAGTAAGTGTGTGTGTGTGTGTGTGTGTGTGTGTGTGTGTGTGTGTGTGTGTGTGTGTGTGTGTGTGTGTGTCCCATTGTTCAGCAGGCCTAGCTGAGGAGGCGACCGGCTGGGGCACAAACAGGGAGCCAGATCATCGGCCTTTGTTCTGATCCAAACACACACTACCAGCCAACCTACACACTGTGCCAACTGAAACACTGCACACACACAGACACACACCACATTAATGGCCCTACTTCCATCAGCAAATAGAAAAAACATGTCAAATTGAGGTCAGACACAGAGTTGTGCCCCAAATAGTTCGTTGAATTGATTAAAGAGTCATTCTGTGTTCACTGTGCTGCAGAAATCAACAGTAGACCAGTTTGAGGGCGTTAATGTGGAGACGCACCCAGAGCTGAGCAGAATGACACACTGGGGACCAGCTGAAGTCCAAACCCATCAGAAAGTAGCTGACACTAAGGAGGAGAGGCCTCCTGGTGCCGTGCAGCCGGCGTGAGGCAGCTCCCCCTGGCTCGCTCCCAACACACACACACAAAGAAAAACACACAAACATGCTGAAGGTCTGTAAACACATAAAAGCATCAGCATGCACGACAACTGGACACCAAGGATGCATAAACTGACGCCCTCGTACTTCTCCTCCATCGGGTGAGGGAGGGAGCGAATCATCGGCCCTCAGCCTGCAGGGTTTAACTCACACCGGCCAAGGTCAGAGTCTCATGTCTCGTTTCCTGCCAGCGGGGGGGTGAAGGATGCAGAAAGGGTGTCAGGGCTGAGTCGTAGCCAGACGCAACACGGAGCCACATTTTTGTTTTTTAAACCTCATACGACACAATACATGATTTAGAGCCAGATGGTGAATCTGATCTGACCCGACGAGCGATTTTCAACACTTCTGAGAGTTTTGCACTGGAGTCAGCAAGAAACCAGGCCAACCCAAACCAGAGAGTCTCACAGTTTGAACTGGTTTACGTGTTGAAATGTGAACACAGAGCAGCTGCTTGAACAACTAGAGCCACAGATGTCAGCGCTTGAATGATTCATTAAACATTTATTTGTCTTCTTGCTGACAGATGAGAAGATCAATTCCACTTTCAACTCCGTGTAAAACTAGAATTGTTGTTACGCTTGTTGATTTTTGTTGGCTAGCTGTTTCCCACTGTTGCCAGTCTTTATGCTAAGCTAAGCTAATGAGTTACTAGCTTTTTAAACAAATGTTTTGGGCATTTTAATCTCAACTGAACTGAGGGGCATCTGAAAAGTCTCATTTGGGTTCAGCCCGTGTAGACAGCTTCCACGGGAAAAAAATTGGGACACAGATTTAGTCGCGCAAATCCCACTTTCAGTATAAAGCCAGGACACGGCCTTAGTGCCTTTAAGCAGATTCCATCAGGATTTCAACGATTATTCAGTAGAGTTACTATGTGACATAAAAACATAAAAGTGTGGTCCCAATGGGAATCAAACTCCATAAACACCATTAGGAACTGAACAGAGCAATGAAACCCTGCAGTCACCGATCAGCTGTAAAGAGCAGTCAACACTCGGCGGTCCCACCAGGAGCCGACAGGATGTGATGGACTCTCATCCATTTAGCTGGAGACAAACCAGCGCTCAGTCCTCACCCACACCTCAGTTTAGGGGCAGAACAGGGCACTTAATGGCCCGTGGAGCTCCAGGCTGAATGACCGATAATTGTATCTCAGTCTATATGAGGGTCGTTAAACAGCCTCTCAGGGAATTTGTGACCAGGGACGAGCGGAGTGGACGTTACAAGCCGGAAACGAGCAACGAGCACAGGGTCGGATTAACGACTGCTGCGAGCACAAATTAGGGGAGAGCAGAGACAGAGGCACTGCTGTGATGTGCATCTCGTATCTGTCGGAGAGAAAATGACATTTGTTTCTGGTGCTTTCTGACATTATGAAGAAAAAGTCTGAGTTTAATGGAGTCAAGTTAATTTCACTGGCTTCACTTTCAGTTCCTGGGGAATCAGGAAGCAACGACAATAGATTCAGGTGAAAGAAGAAGGACAAATTACATAAATGACAAATGTTCCCACCAAACTAAACACAGCATTTTCTGAAGAGACCACAATCTTCATCAGCGTCAATTAAATGCAAGACATAGAATCGACAGTTTCGATTGGACAAAGCAGCTTTTGGACTGACCCACTTGAGCTGCTTATGAAAAACCCAGCTTCCACCGCCATGTTGGCTGAGGTCCACCCGCCGGAAAGCCGCCGCAGATATGGGCCGCGAGCAGCTGTCGGTTTTAAAAACATCTGGAGCCAGTTTAATTCCACCCAAAACATTTAAATCCACGTCACAACGATCCGGTTGTTGGCGTGTTGCACGTGTTCTTCAGACCAGATTCAGACCTTCTGCTCGTTAGAGACAGATCTGAGCTGCGGGGTGGCAGACAGAGCAGGGAGGACATGGGTCCAATCACCCAAGAGAGCAACCAACCAGTGCCCTTGAGCAAGAGCAACTACAGAGTTCACTTGAGGGACGTCAGATATCTGTGGCACTAAAAACAGACTCTGCAGAACCACTGCCACCAAATGACTGCAACAGATGGAGACTTCTCTTCTATAACACCAACATCTCAAGATGGTACAGGTCTGCTGCCAGTTTCATGTCATTCAGATCAACGTTAACGTAACAACGAAGGTGCTTGAGAACGCAAATGTCCAAGTCAGTTGCTTCGGACATTTTCTGGAACTTCTCCTGCCAGACTCCTGGTAAAATGTCCAAATGAGCCCATGTGAGAGAACAGCAGGAAGATGTCTGGAGAGCTCACAGCGAGCGAGTTGATGACGCTTCCAACACACGACAAACACAAAACTGAAAAGAAATATGAAAAAGAGGAGGCATTCACGAAGAAGACGAAGATGCCAACGTGGAAAGAACCAGAGAATCTCCTGCTGCGTTCTTCATGTGTAAAAAGGCAAACTCCACACATTTTTTTTGTAGCTTGGGGATTATTACAGTGAAATCCATGCTCCGGTTACAGAGGACGTCAAACCCCCAGCTATAAATACATCTCAGATAATGTTTAATTCAACAGGAACCTTCAAACCGGCCTCCATTTTGTGCCTGAGACGGAGAGAGGAGTCGACTCCTGTCAGAGTGAGAAGTGGATAAATATCACAGTGACAAGTCAACAAAGCAACAGAACAAACAGACTCAGGATGAGAGAGAGAGACCGAGGAGGAAAATAAAAAGGAGAGACAGATCATACTTTCTGAAAAGAGGAACCAAAACCACTGAACCACACATTATTCTCTCCATCTCTCTCTCTCCTTTCAACAGGAGCTAAATATAGATTTAAAGAGCATTAATTACTATATTCCCATCACTCATTGCAGACAGGACAGCACCACTGTCTCCCGGCTTCTCTACGTTTTCCTCGTCTCAAACCAAATCACACCTATGATGATTGTTTTTGTGCAGAGTCACAGGGGCTTTTAGAGCGTGACTCACACGTTTCCATCACAACCAGCATCTTTCTTCAGGCAACTTCAGGGGAAAGAGACAAAAGACGGTTGTTTTATTTCAACACCCGTCCAGTGTGCGGCATGAGGGACGACACTGACCCCAGACACACACAGCAGCCAGGCCTGAAGGGAGGAGTGGGGGAGGGGGGGAGGGGAGGACGAGGAGGACGAGGCTTGAGGGAAGCTGTGGGAGATGTTAAAGAAGAAGAAGAAGAAGAAGAATAAAAGAACAATGAGGGGTGAGGTGAAAGGAGGCGAGAAAGACGTGGATGGAAAAATGAATCAGGGGTGAGGGAAAAAGAAGGAGAGGAAGGAAGGAAAGAAGGCGGAGGGACAAACTTGTTTCTCTGCCCACTCGTACAGCTGAGACACACATGGACAGAATTATCGCTCACACACACACACACACACACACACAAAAACCCACTGATAAAATCTGACAAAAACAAAGAGAAAGAAACATTCAAGTCAGGAGTGAGTTCGCCTGGAGACGGTTATGACCAAGTATTGGTACCAGCCGGGAACAAACACCCCGAGTCTGCAACGCCAACTTCTAAAGAACCTGGAACTTTCCAGCCTCAGCTGCAAGAGGACGATAAACTCAGGAGGTTTTGGGTTTCAGGGGAACCAGGGCTGTGAGACTGAAATAAAGATGATTCACACTCTGCTCATCAGTGTTAATGGTGACAAGGGCTCGTTCACTTTGAGGATTTTACTGTTTCTAAAGGAGTCACGTGTGAATCGCTCCTCTCTAACCAGGGAGCTGTTCTGCTTGGTGCCACTTGTACCTTTGAATCATGCATGGCACACGTGCACGTGGAGCATGCACGTGTGTTTACATGTGACACTGGAGAGACGTCAGCAAACACGGACAGCGTCAGTTATTTACATGGAGAACGTTAATACATGGAAACGTGCATGTGCAGATACATGAAGACCCCCTGGTTGAGAATATATAGGCCATCATTACTGTGTGTGTGTGTGTGTGTGTGCTGCAGGGGGGATGCAGTCTGACATTCCATCACTTTAACTCTTCCTCTGCCAAGGGATGAGATACCAACACACACACACACACACACAGTGACCCATGCAGCACCAGGCCTGCAATACACACACACACACCGGGCCTGCAGCACACACACACACACACACACACACACACACACACACACACACAGTGACCCATGCAGCACCGGGCCTGCAACACACACACACACACACAGTGACCCATGCGCACCGGCCTGCACACACACACCACACACACACACTGACCCATGCACACGGGCCTGCCACACACACACACACACACACTGACCCATGCAGCACCGGGCCTGCAACACACACACACACACACACACACACACATGACCATGCACACCAGGTCTGCCACACACACACACACACACACTCAGTGACCCATGCTGCACCGGGTCTGCAACACACACACACACACACACACACACTCAGTGACCCATGCAGCACCGGGCCTGCAACACACACACACACACACACACCAGCCACACACACACACACACACACACACACACACAGTGACCCATGCAGCACCGGGTCTGCAGCACACACTCACCGGACCACCACACCCACCTTGCCGGGTGGAGACGTTCCTCTCGTTGGCCGCGGTCAGCACCACCTGTGGGTGACTCTGCTCCAGCACGAACAGCTCGTCCTTGCCCACGCGCGCGCTCTTGCCGGACTTCATGGTGCCGGAGGGTCCGGAGGGCGCGAGGTACTTGCCGCCACAGTCCCTGAAGGCCACCTTACCGGAGCGGAACTCCAGCGTGTAGCCGGTGCTCCGGTCCGTGGCGGCGAGCAGCGCGCCGTCGCTGCTCAGGAAGCGGTTGTCGGAGGTCTGCAGGTGGTACCGCTGCTCCCGGAACACCAGCGTGATCATGGAGTCCACCCCCCACGGGACGTCCCGGTCGATGGCGATCTCGTCCACCTTGGAGCTCAGGTGCGCGTACCGCTTGCGCGTCATGCTGAAGATGTTCACCTGCGGGTGCATGGCGATGTGCACGCTCCACTTCTCCGCCACGGACGCGGTCTGCGCGAAGCAGATGATCCGGTCCTCGGTGCCGCCCAGGTAGCGGCCGTGCGGCTCGGACAGCAGCGACCAGCGGCCGTCATCGTGCGCGGTGATGACGAAGCGGCACTCCGGGCCCGGGCTCTCGCTGTCCCCGGTGACGTTCCCGTCCTTGTCGGCGGCGATGTACCGGCCCAGATGTGACTTGAGCACGAACACGTTGCCGTTGGACTCGTCGCCGCTTTGCTCCAGGGTCCAGATCTGCTTCTTCTTCATGCTCGAGGCGGACGCGTTGATCTTGAAGCCGAACGTCTCCGCCGTCAGGTACTTGTTCCCGCAGTTGATGAGCCCGAACTGGATCTGCAGCATGTCGCTGGTTCCGTTACTGGCGCCGTTGGTGCTCATGGTCGGATCTGTGCGCGCGAGCCTGGGACCGGACCGGTTCTGGTGGGGGGGGATGGGGGTATTTGAGAGTGTGCGTGCTCTCGCGGCTGAAAGGGTGAGATGATGCTGCGCTGCCTCGCGTGCTTCTCTTTGTTTGGGGGGAGAGTGTGTGTGTATGTGTGTGTGTGTGGCTGAGAGCGAGTCCGTGAGCGCGCGCAGAGCTCTGCCTGTCTCAGCAGCGCGAGCCCGCCACCACAGCTGCAGCATATATAAGCACCAGTGACGTAGCGCTGCAGGCCACGCCCCCCTCCGATGAGCAGAAATCTGGGAGCTGAAGTGAACTTTTCTACTGAAAAGACAAAAAAACACAAACACTTAGATTTAACGGTTGTTTTCAGACGTGCACGGAACTCCGGACATTCTCCAGCAGCAGCTGAATGTCAGAACGCGAGTTTCCGAGTGAGAGACTCCGGACTTTCTCCAGAGATTCTCCAACCAGCCCCCAGGTAAAAACCCCAGAGAATGTCCGAATGATCCCATGTGAGAAAACGGCCGGAGATCCTCCGCAGGATTGGCAGCTAGCATGTTGGTGACGTTTCTAGCGTGCGCAAATCAGACGCACAAATAAAAATACAAAAACAAATACCTAAGGATGAAGAAGAGGAGCCATACACGAAGACGACACAGACAAAGATGTCAAGAGAGTTTACATTACTCTACGTCCTGTCACGTGAACGCTCCAGCGATTTCTGTTCTCATGTCTGAACGGAGAATGTGAAAGACAAACTTTTGAGTTAATGTCTACCGTATTATCGGCTTCACACTTGGCTTATGTATTGTTAATGGCCCAGGGAGGTGCAGAGTCAAAATTGGTGCGATTTGGACACGTGATACATTCAATATTACAGTTATAATAAACAGACAACCATCGCTCTGTAGCCGTCAGCGGGGGGGCAGTTTGTGGACCGAGTTGAACTTCAACGTCCTCAGAGAAACTACAGCAGTTATCAGACTGACGAAGACTTTCACAGCTGCACAGTAAAAGCACAACGTCACTTTTGCTGCTGCAATGTTTTGTATCAAGCTGCATTTGAGAGCTTTTATTTTGAAAAGTTGTGTCCCTTGGTTAGTAGACCTCTGAAATAGCCGACATTTAATGTATGAAAGTATAACACCAAAAACACTGGCTATACAATCTTCATTGCAGATAAACCAGATAGGATGAACACTACGTTTTCTACCTTCACTCTGCACACAACATCCAGCACACAAACAGTAGAAAGTGGGAGTATATTGAAAAGAGGACGACTGACAAATAACAAGGAATAATTCTGAAGTAGCATCAACACAGGACAAGAGAACACAACATTACAAACAGACGAGCTCTGTTCTAGAAATGAGCGAGAAAAACAAACACACACCAAAAAAAAACCAGGAGAAAAGATTTAAATGTTCAGTTTGTATTTACGAAATCAAAAACAACAAGAATTTAGATATATCCTCATTTAAACTTGCTTGTTTTGCCACAGTAGATTATCCTATGTCACTCAGAGGGTGTGTGCACATGTAGGTTTATCTGTTTTCCTGCAAGTGATAACATCATATCAGTGTCATCTCTCTGTGTAGGACTCGCGCGATGGACTCAGTATTCAAATCATGAGGACGGAGTGTGTGCGTCCACACAGAGCTCCATTCATGGACGAGCAAGCACATCACAGGACCGGGAAGGCAGCATAAACAAAGAGGTCAAACAGATCAGTGCTGGAATCTTCTCAGTCAGTGCATGAGCCTGAGCAAAACACACAGTCTATACAAGACGGCTACACAAAGTGTGTGTCTCTTCTTCTTTATTAAAACAGTCACACAAAGGTCACAGCAGACGTGGTTCATTTCTCCGCCAGTGAAATGACATGAGCGTTGTTATGGTTTCATCTCTGACCTCTGACCTCCAAGGATACATACGTACAAGTCGATCATATCCAATCACATATGATTCTAAAGAGGAACAAAATCTAGAACAGTCAAAACAACTTTCACAATAGAATTGAAATAGTGGGTTTATTGTCTATACAACAAAATTAATAGTTAATAATAATGAATAGTACATACAAGTCGCCAGCGTATCACTGTGGCAACACACAAAGACATTCACACTCACATTCACACCTACCATCAATTTATAGCCTCCAATTAATCTGCACATCTTTGGACTGTGGGAGGAAGACATGCAAACTCCACACAGAAACACCCCAGGATTCAAACCAAGAACCCCCCTTCTGTGAAGCAACAGTGTCGACCACTGTACCACTGTATCACCGCCTCCTTTTTAAACTTAACACAACTTGTACTATGCATCAGAAGTTGGGATTCACTTTCAATTCTCCACCCAAATCACTCCTCCTGAATATTTTACCAGCATCAAAACCTTTTTACATGTTTCATGAATAAATTATATTCATGAATTCTGTCTGTCACAACCAGTGAGTGTCACGATGCTTCAGAGTGTCGCTGCTGGGAAAGTAATCTGAGCCTAAACTGTAATCTGATCAGAGGTGATCACCCCCGTGTCTCTGCTGCAGCCCGGATTAATCTTCAGACAAATCAAATCTCACCTCCACGAGCACAATCTAATAAAATCACCAGATATATTTTCATCTGCCCGTGTTGTGCAGTGTTTATTTTTAATAGCTGGAGTTACAAAACTGAATAGTGAAGGGATGACATGTAAAGATCTCTGAGTCCAGACTGGACGATCAAATCCTCCGTTCATCTGGAAACTGAAATCCAACTTTCAACAGAATTTCAATCAGGGAGACTTAAAGAGAAACAAATGAGAAAATCTGAATGAAATGAAATTGATTGTGAACAGAAGACTTTGGTGCTTAGACTCCAGCGGGAAGTAGAACATCATGCAGTCCTGTGAATTTGATGCTTTGGGTATGAAGGAGATTCCTGCTTCAACTTCCTGCTCCATTCCATTCCATTCCCCATCACCACCATCACAACCAGGAGACACTGGTGGTTGTGATGGGGAATGGAGCAGGAAGTTGGGACGTCTCACGAAGGCTTCTGATTGGATGGTTGAGGGGAGATGACCAGGGGTGCAGGAGGGTCTGGCTTCTATGAGTGTGTGGAAATCTGGTGCAGCTTGATTGAATTTGACTGCTGGGCCTCGGCGGAGATATGAGCTCTAATGACTGTAGTTTTTTAAAGATGATTCATGCTTTGAAAAATGCTCTGCTTCGTTCCAAAACTTCAATTGTGTTTGAGAGGGAGACGCTAACACACAGGCACACAGACACACACACACACACACACACACACACACACACATATATATATACTCTTTCTGATTAAGACCAAGATATGTGATTAGACTGATGGTGAGATTTGATGAGATTGATGAGATTAGCAGTGATCGGTGATTACATGTGGACTCAGATAAACTCAAACCAACACACATATATGAACTCACACACACACACACACACACACACGCTTGGTCTAAAGGAAGCAGGGAGGGACACGGGGGGGATCCATCTTTGTTCTCCAGCGGAGCTTTGAGGACGGTTTCCATGGAGACCGGCCTCCTATCTGCTGGGTAATGGAGGGCAGGCGAGTCTGCTGCAGTGAGCGCACACACAACACACACAAGCGCACGCTGACACACTGACACACTTGCTGGACTCACTAACACCTGCAGACGGCGCAGCGCGGCGTCGGCAGACACAGATCTAACCAATCAGCCTTATTTTCATACACACACCTCTTAGCTGGAGCCAATCACAGCATCTTCCCTCCACCCCTCGCTCATAACTTCCACCAATCAGGAAACACCCTTCCAGATGTGTGAGGGAAAATATGGCCAACCATCGCCTGTTTGAGTGCAATTAATTTAATAGCAAATGAAATGACTCAGTGTGATGTGTTGGCTGCAGCTGGACAGATGTTGCTGCAGCTTTTTATGACTCACAAACCTGATCGAGCTACAACGAGCATGAATATGACAAAGAGAAAGACAATGAAGTGGAAACATCAGCTGAGGAGGGAAGGATACGAGCAGAATAACAGAGGAAGAGTGAATGGTGTGAACATGGGGTGGAGAGAATAAAGGAGTTCTGGCGATGGTGCATGGAAACGTGCACATGGTTGTGAGCTGGGATCGATTAGAGCCGACATGTTCTCGATGGTCCAGGACCTTCGGCTGCTTCATATTTGGCGAATTGATTATGAAAGAACATGTGGGAACTGTGTGTCGGCTCTGCTGCTGCTGCTGCAACCCACATTTCACTGAGAACATCCACTGTTCAGTGTGAGAGTGTCTGTCACATGACCGGCTGTGTGACCACAGTGGGACAGGTAGAAACATCCATAGAGAGAGAGAGAGAGAGAGAGAGAGAGAGAGAGAGATGGATATATAGACTTCTTTCTGTGTGAAGTGGCTGCAAGAGAGAGAAAGTGAGTGACCTGTGTGAGCTGATGTCTCTTGCAATCAACAAGGAATGTGAGTTTGAGTGTGTGTGTGTGTGTGTCTGTGTCTGGCTTTTGTGTGTGTGTGTGTGTGTGTGTGTGTGTGTGTGTGTGTGTGTGTGTCTGGCTTGTGTGTGTGTGCACACAGCTGCAGCCCTACCAAGGGCCTCCTCTCCACCAACAAAGAGCTGGAAGCTGGAGCCACCGGGGAACACCACACACTCCCCTCGTCGGGTCAAGGGTCATTTGGTGTGTGCGCTCTGTTGGGGGTGTCTCCCGTTCCCTCCACCCCCCCTCTCATTGCCATGGCAACAGCCAAGCAGTCCAGCCAAGATCAGCAGAGCAACTTCATAGCTTCTCCCTCTGTTTAACACATTATGAAGTGTGTGTGATTCTCTGTGTGTAGTTCTGTGTGTGTGTGCACGTGTGTGTGTGTGTGGCCATGATGCCTGAAGCCGACAGAAAGATATAGGTCAGTCTGGAGAGACAGAGCTGGGAGGCATGAGTGTGGCACTGCAGGGTGTGTGTGTGTGTGTGTGTGTGAGTGTGTGTGTGTGTGTGTGTGTGTGTGTGTGTGTGTGTGTGTGTGTGTGTGTGTGTGTGTGTGTGTGTGTGTGTGTGTGTGTGTGTGTGTGGTGTGTGTCCCTGCGTGTTTTTACGTATTGTGTGTGTAGTGTATGTGTGTGTGTAGAGAGAGAGAGAGAGAGAGAGAGAGAGAGAGAGAGAGAGAGAGAGCATCACAGTCTTTGCAAGTGTCACATCATCTCATTTTCACCTCCCCACCCCCACAGACACTTCTGCAGGGGATGAAACGAGATGCAGATTTTCCTCCCAAGGTCATGAGGATGTATCACACTATTGTTTGTGCGTGTGTGTGTGTGTGTATTGTTTGTGTGCACGTGCGTATGTGCCTGTGTGTGTGTGTGTGTGTGTGTGCATGCTTGAATTGATTATGGGCCCTGATTGGCGCCTCCAGCTCTGACCACAGGGAAACTTGATCAGGACGCCACTAAAAATACCTCTTCCTGCCTCTCGGCGTGAGGCCTGTGACGTCACATCCTGTCCTCATGAATGAGCCCTGTTTCTGTGGTCAGGAACCTGAACATCCCTCCTCCCTGACTCATTTCCTTCCTTTTCCTAACACCATGAGTCACTTGTTTGATCCCTGAGGCAGAAAACGGCTGCAGAGTGTTACCTTAACTTCTCTCTGTCTAAAAATAAAGATTTTTTTCCCCCCCTTCAGACTGTATCAGGTCACGATCCTCAGGAAATCCGCCCACCTTTAGATTTACTAAAATATCTTAAAGATACATCAACTGGTTAAATCTTTTCAAATATTGTCCCCTGACCCACGTCCCATCCTTCCAGCGAGTGTCATACTATCCCCTAGTTAAATGTATT
Organism: Hippoglossus stenolepis; assembly: GCF_022539355.2. Lineage (NCBI taxonomy): Eukaryota > Metazoa > Chordata > Actinopteri > Pleuronectiformes > Pleuronectidae > Hippoglossus > Hippoglossus stenolepis. Next base: position 3,829,180 of record NC_061498.1, on the reverse strand, counting down.
TATTGAAAATAGCTTCTTTATTTAATTTCTCCTGGTTTTTAAGCATTTTATTTTTTGTTGATTCTAATTATTTGTGAGTTCTGTTTCCTTCCATCTTCTGCAGTGTGTTGACTGAACAGGCCTCTAAAGGAGCGCTGCTGCTCTACCTACTGGTGACAGCGGAGAACTACACCACAGCCAGAGCCTCCACCCACTTATGAATCAATTTCATGGTCACACACCCACAGTGAGCAACACACAGACACACACACAGACACACACACACCCACTGTGAGCAACACACACACACACACACACACACACACACACACACACACACACACACACAAAGAGGGCACATGAGTGGGGTAACTGGCAGGTGTTGCTGGTCATTGCCACCACTTTCCTGTTGTATCCCCTGGGTTCCTTTCTTCCTCTCCCTCCCTCACTCCTTCCTTTCTGACTCCCTCTCTCCTTCCCTCCTTCACTTGTTTCCTCTCTCCTCAGCTTTTCATCTCGTCTTTCTCTCTCTTCGTGGGCAATAAGGAGTTTTAGATGCTAATGATATGCCCCGGCAACAAAGGGTCAGAGGCCCATTTACGGGGGGTTCTTTGGACACACACACACACACACACACACACACACACACACACACACACACACACACACACACACACACACACACACAAAACTCAAACACCAGCTGTTCTCTGTTGGCTTCTTATTACACAGATCACCTAAAAGATTTAGCTCCGCTGGTTCTTTTCATTTTGCACACACATGCATGCATCTTGTACACACACACACACACACACACACTTCTTTAGAGAAGCATTTATGTATTGAAGTATTTTTCCTTCTGGGTCAAATGTGTCTGATTTTAATGATGTTTCTGTAAATTTGTTTGTTGTGTTCCTTCACTGGTTTCAGTCTCCTCGTGTGAATAATTGATGACTGGGAAGTGATGATGGAGGAGAGCATGTGTGTGCCGGATGAAACCATCTGCTGACACACACATGCACACACCAAGCTATCACACACACACAGGGGGATCATTAACATCTGGCACAGATGGCCATTTTAAACAGCAGCTACCTTTGTGGGCCACACCAGGGGGTAAACTGTCCTTCTACAGATCCAGTGATACTGAAGATATTATATATAACAAAGTAAATATATATCCAACATGAGCAATAATTCTCATGTCTGTTTACATCTTATTTATCAATATGTGTGATTTCATTCACTTGTATCCTAATGTCTATTTTTACTTTATTTATCTATTTATTCTTGAACATATATTACTACTGATTATATTTTAGATATCTTTAATACCTGCTTAGGAAACCATAGCATTAATAATCTGTGAGCTGGAAGCAATGTAATTTCATTCTACTGTGCACATACAAAAGTATTTTCTTCATATGATATCAAAGCAACTTTCTTTTCTTTTCCCAATTCAAATAATTCAAACTAGACTGTTCTCAGTGCTGCCCCTTCCTGCTGGAAGGCGGAACTGCATGCACACCTCAGCCATCTTTGTTCTCCTGCTCAGACCTGGAGGAAACTGATTGTTCTTTATTCTGCAGTAAGAATTTAATCCATGTTAATAATCCAGACTTCTGCTGATGTTTCCAACCAATCCACTCGACAGGATGAGTTCTAATCTGACGTTATGACATTAGCGAGCGTGGAAATGATGTTCAAGCATCATCTCATTCTCACATTGTTGTAGGACGTCATTACACAACTGCTTCAAGGGACATTTGACATTTTAGGACACACATGCTTCATTGATGAGTTAGATGAGTGTAAACTTGAGACAATGTGTTTTTTGTCTACAACTGTGTCTAAGTTCAGGGGCCGCCTCCTTCAGAGGCTGCATGTGAAGACTGCATCACAGCACCGTAACGAAGCTGTCCCGTTCAGAAGGCTCCTCCGGATGCGTCCTTCCTTTCCCGACTAACGAAGACTGCAACAGGTGGATCCTTCCCAGACACAACCTATCCCAGGATTCATTGCACTTCGGTTTTTCAAAGAAATAACGGTGACGAAAAGCAACTAGACCCAAACTATGTTTACACTTTTTAAAGTATCAGACTTCAACTCAACCCAACAGCTAACGATTGACACGTTCAAAAAACCAAGGGGCATTAAAACTGTCCCATTGTGTCCAACTGCAGCTCTGTTGCTAGGCGACAGCGGTCAGAGCAGGACAAGCTGGAGACTCAGATCGAATCCTCTGTAGACCCGATCGTCTCGGTTCGGTTCAGCCTTCGTGATCTACGCAGCCCGTGAAGGCCGCCAGCCTCCGGGGCCTCGTTGACCACGTCCCCCTGAAGTGGCAGTAACTGAGTTTCTGCTGGTTGCCTGGCAACACATCAAAAAATTGTGTCTTTTACACTTTGGATTTTTAAACATATGAAACAAAGCGGATTTATTCATTCTCTGTGGACAGAGCCAGGCTAACTGTTCCCCTCTGTTTCCAGTCATTGTGCTAAGCTAACTAGCTGCCGGCCTGTAGCTTCATATTTACTGCAGGTTTCCCATCAGGTCTCCAACAAATAGAAGAATCCTCTGTTTTATGAGTCATGAGACTTATTGTAGTGCGGATTATTATAATGTTAAATTCTATATTATAATTCCAGGCCAAGCAGCTCAACAGAACATTTCACACAATGAAGTTTCGCTGTGTTGTTCTCACATTATATAACCTTCACAATAAAGGTTTTTGTCCTTAATTGTGTGCGAGTTACTCAAGTAGAACGTGCACCCTAAATGAAAATGTATAGGATCCCCTTACACACACAGTGGAGCAGTGAAGGGGGTAGAGCCCAGGGAATTTTCTCAATGCAAGTTTTACTTTTAATAATTTATTGAAACAGCAATTTACTGCCCCCCCCCCATCCCCTCCCCGAGTTTTACTCATAAAGTTATACAAATGTATATTTCAGGATTTCCCACCGTGCGCCTGAACGCAACATTCACATGTCACTAGTTTATACATGTGATTGTGAAATTAGGTCAGACTAAGGAGGGGGAATAAAAGCCAGGACACACACACACAAACACACACACACACACACACACATACACACACACACACACACACACACACATCCACACACACACACAAACACACAGACACAAGGACATTTTTTTCCATGAAGAAAGGATGTCAGTGCAACTAACCTAGTTATCCATGTGTTACCAAAGAAACAAGACAGAAATGGGACCGCTGCTTACTTTGTACTTTGTAACACACACACACACACACACACACACACACACACACACACACACACACACACACACACACACAATGGCTGTCAGGGTGTCTCCTATCCCTTATGTAACAGCTGGGTAGCGCCTTCCTGGTCATCATCTTACAATCAGATGAGCCAAAAGAAGGCGGAACACCTCCTCTACTGTCCTCATGTCTCTTCAGCCTCTCCCTGTTGTCCCGTCTGCCTTCAGTCCACAGAGGAGTGTGTGGATCAGTGGATAGAGAGGAGGAGGAGAATCTAGAGTTAATGATTGAGGGATTAACGACGGGTCTGTGACTTAAAAGTCTCCTTAAAAGGCCAACGAGTCGAGGTGATTACCTGCAGCCCTCGGCCAATGAGCGAGCAGCAGGTTATCTATGCCTGCAAAAGTCCAGTCCCCCTGTTCTGTTCCCTGACACACCGACACACTGACTATCAGAGGTCTGTGTGTAGAGATGGAAGGAAACAGTGAAGGTTTCATTAAGAACGTTGTGTCTTCCCTGCACATCGGCATTGAAACAGCTAATGTTGTGCATCTTGGTTGCGTGGAAACCTAACTACACAAAAATGTGTGCGTGTGTGTTTGTGCATGGTTATGCAACAGTGCAAGGAAAATACTGTGCCTCTTGACCTACATTTCAGAATCTGACTGTACCCTACCACTCAGGGAATCACACATGATTAGTCGTAACACATTTGCACAAATGCTCCCTAACACATACTCATGCACGTGAACACAGACACGCAGTATACCTTCATTTTTACTTGTTTTGTCTTTTCTCTCCTAACTTCTTTCCCCCGCTCGTCTCCTCTTCCAACAAATGAAACCTTGAGCCCGCTCTGTAAAACAGCTGCTTCCACTTTAATCCAATGACAGGAAGTGAATGTGTGCACACAGCCAGGCGGGAAGCGGGAGTGCGAGGAGGCCACAGCTCTGTGCAAATGGTCAGTGTGACTGCAGAGGGAGAGGGCAAGGTCTGCAGAGAGGGGTGTTTTATTTTATTACACACTGTTAAACCGGCTAGTTGACCTACACACACACACACACACTCTGCGTCTCCCTTCTATATTTTCCAGACGCTCTCCTGCAGCTATAAAAGCCCGAGGCCGGGGAAGGTGAGGTGAACGTGCAGGTCACAGTGGAGCTGAGTCTGTGGCCGTGGAGCTCGGAGGTCACGCACGGAGAAACGAGCCGCCAGGGGAACGACAGAAGCTCAAAGTAGAAACTGTTTATGAATTCCCTGTGGTGCAGCGGTGTGCAGCACATTCCTCCACATCAGATGAGCCATGGACGAGGTTCAGAGGAGAACTCAACTGGTTTCATTCAGAATTTTGAGTCCACTTCGTGTCTCGAATACAAAGTTTGTCGAGCCTGTGACATTAAACTAACAAAGAATGCACCAGTTAGGAAGACAACATCGAAGTGTGTGAGGAAATCTGTTCTGTAAGGCAGACACAGCAGAGCTTCACTTCAAGGCTGTTGAGACGTAGTAGCAGTAAATATAAAAACTATGTAAGTCTCATGGTGGCAGTGAAGGGAAGGTCGGGATCACTAAAGTCTGTCGGGCTCATCCTCTCCTCACAGTCCATCCACTGGTTATTGAGTCAGTCGACATTAAAATTCCTAGAGCTTCGCTGTTGACATAGTTTTAAAAAAAATGCAGCTCTGAAAAAGTTAAAATTACACTAAAAAGGGGAACTTTTATCTGCTGTTGGTCCAGTCTGGAAAAAACAGAAGTGATGTGCTGATGACAGCTGAACAGCCCAAAATTTCCTGATGACTAACACACACACACACACACACACACACACACACACACACACACACACACACACACACACACACACACGCTGACAGTGCCACAAATAAAAAGGAAAATATGGTTTACACGCCTCCAGTTTGACCAGATATGGTTTCCCCTGCTCCACCAATGCCAGCGTCTCTTTACTGGTGCAGACGTACTGGTGTCTGTGTCTATACCTGTCAAACGTTAACCTTATATGGTCCCTCATGGGGAACCAGGAGGAAGTCCCTTTCTGCGTGCAGCGACGGAAAAGTGGCATCCTCATGGTTTCAGTAGACGGCTGGCAGCTGCAGGAGGCAGCACCGAGCAGCAGCCCCACACAGCAGCCGCAGCTTTAGGAAGTGGTGAGAGTGCTGATTTTCATTTCTGCAGAAACACACACACACACACTAATATTTAGGACGGTTTCATACTTGACACCAGGCGGGGCTGTGAATAGTGCAATGTGAATTTGGGTCTTTAATTTTTAAATAATTCCTTTTTGGGGTTTTCAATTGAAAGTGTGAAGCCGCACTGACACACACACACACACACACACACACACACACACACACACACACACACACACACACACACACACAAACACAAAGAGAAGGACATTTAAATGTCCTCCTCTGCAGTTTCTAATTACTGAAACATGACAAGAAGAGAAGTGAAATCTTTTGAGCTGTGAGTTTCCCTATTTAGTCACAACCCCACACACACACATTCCCACTGATGGGGAGACACATTTAAAACACACAATGCTACTCAGTTTCATCACTGACACGTTGATGTAAGATGCTTTGCCTGTGGGCACTAGCAGGTATGATGAGGACACAAACACACATCTACATCCACAAACACACACACAGAGACACACACACACATAATTTCCCAGTCCTTGGGGGTGAAGCTGATTTCCTTGAGACGGCATCCCATGTGACCTGACTTGCATTCCTCAGATTGTTGTCATGTGACAAACTTAAAGATCTCCTTTTATGGATGTCAGTGTTAACAGGAGGATGTGGCCTCACTAATGCACACCCAGGTCCGTCCACACACACACACACAAATGAGAGAGCACATAAATACACACCTCACACTTTCCTGCCAACTCAAACACAAATAGAGACAGAAAACTGAGGGAGTGAGGGAGTGGTGAAATGAGACTGGCAGCGATGTCATCCTCCTAGGCGTCTCTTCATGGGTACAGAGACTTTCGTTCTGACAAACTGCTGCTACTGAATCATGATCTCAACTCAAACTGGAAATAAAGATTACAATTTTAATAAAAGCCATTGTTAAAATGTAAAATGGGGATAGAAATGTTGTCCCTGTGGCTGATATGTTAATAACTGCAAATGTCTCTTTTGTCAGTGTCAGACTTTTTCTCTCAGGTCTTGGTTGTTTGCCCGGTTCATTGTTTGATTATGTCCAGGTTCCCCTCTCCCTCTCCCTCTCCCTCCCCCTCTCCCTCTTCCTCCCCCTATCCTCAAGCTATGTAATGTAGACAATAAAACATTTGGGGTGGGGTTTGACCTGTAACCCAATTCTTCCCCCACCGTCCCCCATGGAGAATGTGAGGCAGTTTATCAGCCTCGCAGCCAAAACATCCCAAAAGGAATCCAAGGAGTTTTCAGGTTCTCTGTCCTTTAATAAACATTATAAGAAAACGAAATGCAGAAGTGTAAAGTCTGTTGATCTGCTGTGGAGATAGAGGCTGAGGTCAATGATCGTCTGTCACCCGCCTGTTCACACGTTCTGAGGAGAGCGCTTACTTACCAACACAGATTAAAACAACGATACATAAAGTGAACATTAATAAACTTAAACGTGGCTCCTACAGGAGGTCGAGGTTTTCTGATCGCACACCTGATCCTAAAGCTGCTTTCAGACATGAATCACGCAACAAACTCTTAATCAGAAACTTTATTGATTGCCGCAAAAAAGTCGTACAATTGTAACTGTTAAAATACCTCAATCTGCCCCTAAAATACCCAGCACTTCATATATGATGTGAGCTCGCTGAGTTTTTCTAAAACCCAAACGGCTTTGACCTTAGTGTCTGCAGCGGTAACTATGGCGATAGATAGGTTTTTGAATTTGTCCTCAAAATGATGAGTAAAGAAAGTAAAAGACACCAAGGAGCTTTCTTTGTCCCCCTCTCTGTGCATTGTAATAGGTTTCTTTAGGGAGTTAAAGTCTCACAGATGGACAGAGAGTCTCTTACTGACACATTACATCACGCTGTACTCATATAACAATCTGCTGCACAATAACACCGTGTCCTGCTGCTGCGTAGCCCTGGGAGGACTTTGTCCGAGCCCTGGCTGTAAAGCAAAGCTACTCTGCTGCACTAAGCTGAAAGATCAGTGCTGCCATGAGTGATTAGGAGACTTCCAGTCACACACTTATACACACAGCAGGTATTACCAGGGAGGCGACACACGTTCATGGGGATGGGATGCTAAGTCATGAGGGAGAGGAGGGGAGGAAAACAGGAGGAGAGAGGAAGAAAAGAGAGGGCGATGGACGTGAATAGTGTGGAGCAGATATGAAGTGGTGGCAAGGAAAAAGATGGAGAAGTATTGGAGGAAAAGGTGTGGCAGTTGTTTTTTTTTTCTTCTATGAATTCTCTGCTGCTGGTCTCCAGGAGCCGGCTCGCTACTTCCTCTTTACCCCATTTCCTGCCTCTGCTGCTGCCCTATGTCCTTATATGGCAGCCACCGGCAGCCAATCAGAGCGGAGCAGGCAGCTCATTCAAACGGCGAGTGTGAGAGAGGAGAAGGGTGGGAACTGCAAACAGAAAAGAACAGTGCTGCACCATACAAAACAATATAGCACACACACATACACACACAGACACACACAATCTGCCTGCTGGCTTTGGAACAAAACAGGAGGTGTTACAATACAACAAAGCAAAGCAACGCATGCAAACTTTACTCAGCAATTCAGGCCACTGGGTGCAGGCTGCAGCGCCGCATTAAAGTTGTTCTTTGGTGGAAAACAGGGAGGGTGGGCTTGGTTACTATGCAGAGGAGAGGGGAGGGGAGGAGGAGAGAGGAGAGGAGAGGAGAGGAGAGGAGAGGAGAGGAGAGGAGATAGATTTCCAGAGCCAAGAGGAGTGTCTGGACGGAGGGATGACTCGGCATCCTACTTAAATTCCTGTGCATGTGCTTATCTCTATGAATCAGTGGTTCACACCTGATTGAGTGTTTGTCGTAGTTAAACATGGGAAGAAAAGGGAACAGACAAAGGGCAGAGAGATATGAAACGATACTGACAGGATGAGGGGAGAAAGCGAGGAGGCAGGACGGGCTGCAACATTACGTAAAGAACGTTCCACAGAGAGCCGAGTGCCAGGGACTGTGCAGACCAAAGTGCATGGGCGTGTGTGGGTGGCTGACCTCCCTCGCTGCACAGTTGAGGTGGGGGCAGCGGCGGAGGAAGGAAAGTCAGGAAGTAAGAGCAGGGCCTTCGCCAGTCAGGAGGCTCCCTGCTACCAGACGGGCCAATCAGAAGGCTGGCTGCATGTGTAGTGAGCCAATCTGAGAGGAGCGAGCCCTCCCACTGAACAGAGACAGATGGCAGAGGAAAGATAAGCTTCCCTGGGTTCGCCACCATGCAGGGGTTGAATAAGGAGTGTGCATGTGCATGTGAGTGTGTGTGCATGTGTGTGTTTGTGTGTGTGTGTGTGTGTGTCAGAGACATAGAATTAGATACAGAGATAGATAAGTCTTCTTAGCCTGACTGAGCAGTAAAGATAGATTAACTTCACATGTTAAATTTGTATAAACTTACAAAACAAAAACACATTCTAAAGTAACACAGCGTACACAACACAGTGGGGTGTCTCTACGTGGGCTCCGCTTTGACATGTCTCCATTAATGGTCAAGACGAGACACCTGAGTTTCACCTCACGGCCTTAAAAGGCACCTCAGTCTCTACCTTGGGCCAATGGGAGGCCGGAGCGCTGTGAGCGAATGAGGCCCAGGAAGGAGAAGACGAGGTGCGGACAGTGGTCCTGGTGTGTGTTCACGAGGGACAGAAATAAGGCCCCACTGCCTCGAGCGCTGCATGTGGTTATTACATCAGTTTGGATGTTTTAGAGAAGCTCCCTTTGTCTGAGAGGGAAAAAAGTCTGAAAACTGGGTTAAACTCGTCAAGCCTCTGATCAGATGACACAAACAACCCGCAGGATTTGCAAAGCGCATGTTCTCCCGAGCAGCGGTAGACTTCTGATCGATTATCAGCTGAAGACCTTACACATTAGTTTTGAAGCCGGCTCTAACAATTTCCCATTTGTTTCAGAGCTCCCACACCAGGAACTGGAGAGAAACCAACAGGAGTTGTGACACAGTTTTGAAAGAGGAAGTGCAAAGCCTGAAAAACAACAAAAATGTGTTTGGATCCTCGGAACAATATGTGCTTTGTATTCTGAACGACTTGTTGTTCTGCTGTGGATGAACTCACCACACGCAAAACAGTTGAGTGGATTCAAAGGACTTGTGTGTGTTGCAAGGTTTGATAAATGATGTATGATGCTGGTCATGATACTGTGGCCAATAAAGTGTGTATGTGCACAAGTGTGTGTGGGTAAGAAGTGGGGGGTTGGAGTTAAGGATCCATTTGGGCCGTAAATGGGAAGCTAATCCAATCGGAGCACAAACAGGCCAGCTGGCGGGCAGGACACGCACACACACACACACACACACACACACACACACACACACACACACACACACACACACACACACAGCTGGTAACTGGCCCGTGCCTCCGAGTCAGACTTATCACCACGGTGACCCACGGATCAATGACGCTGCAGTCTAGCAATCTATTGGCTGCATCAGGTTGGGGGGTTGATGGTGGAGCGAGGCGGGGGGGGAAGAGTGGTGAATAGTTCTTCCCTCTCTGAAACTACCACCACCCACAGATGGCAAACAATTGGTCAGCCAGTCACTTTTCAACAGGCTGCATGGCCGGGTGGAACGGCCTCCTTAGCGAGATGGGGGATGGATGAATGAAGAAAGAAAGATGCTGACAGACGCAACTTCTTCAACATTGTCAAAGCTAAAGTTTGACATTAAAGCACAATTGTACACACGAATTACACTAGTTTGATGACAAGATAAATGTAAAGATTAAAACCACAAAGCCGAATTACTTAGCTTAGCACAAACACTGGAGACACAGCTAGCTTGGCTCTGAACAAATCAGCCAGTCAGGAACGTGGACTCTAAATAAAGATGGACGACGACAGCAACGATAATGCGAATACGAATATCTTGCACATTCGTGTTTGTCTTGGTTCGATCCCGGGCTCATCCAGTCTGCATGAGTCTTGGGTGAAGCCTTCTACACCATTGGTATACGAGTTCTTGTGTGTTAGAGAAGGAGTGTACGTAACTTGTCTATTCAGCTAAAACACCATATAAAATGCCATGAATTTACAATTAAGTGGTTGGATTTCCTTTTTCTTTTGAACAGAGCCAGGGTGAGTGTTCATATTTACTGTGTTACATGAAGGTGGTATCGGTCTCATCTGACTCTCAAGTGTAACCAAGTGTAATTAATAAAGTGTCAAACTGCTAATTTAAGCACCTCGTAATCTTAAAGAGTAAAATTCCCAACATTGCCTCATTCAGTTTGACCTTTTACATTTCCGTACATATTACTACACATGGCAGTGAAGCAAGAGTTTCAACTCCAGAGGATGACAAGTGTGAAGCTTTTGCAAGACGTCAGTAAATGCTTCTCATCATCTCCTTCATGCTAACACACACTGATCCATCTGGATTTATCTCGTCTCACACTGGTTTCCAGTCCCTCTTTGAATGTCCACATTTCCAGCACAGAGCTTTCAACCTCACTTAAGACTAATTGCAACTAATGTTTTTTGTATTGAACTGCAGTCCTGCTGTCTCGCAGTTAGGCTGCAGATGTTTAACTCTCTGTGTGTGTGTGTGTGTGTGTGTGTGTGTGTGTGTGTGTGTGTTAGGCCAGTAGTGTTAAGTCCATGGGTTGGAAAGAGTCTCCATGAAATCAATGCAAGTCTGATGATACGAGTGACACAAAGAGGAAGGAGAGGAGACACCATAAATGAAGATGGAGAGTAGTTAATGGAAGTGAGTTGGACAACAATGGCCTTCTCAGGGTCGAGAGCGAAGAGAAACTCGCGGCCTCTTTACTCATTAGAAGAACAGGAAGTCATGGCGGGGCGGGTGCAGTAACGCAGGGAGGGGCGGTGCTGCACAACAGACTGTTTCTTCTGTGGAACTGCTGCTAGCCGGCTGCTCGTTGCCTTATTTGAAGAGAAAACCCTGAGTGAGTGACGTCACGCGAGGGCGTCACAACAGTTTCGATTCATTAGTAAACATTGAGACTACACAGGCACACACGCATGCTCAAAGGCACACACGCATGAATAGTTTGTACGGTTGTGTGTGTGTTTGGGCTTTTAAATGGTTAAGACCTGCTTCTTACTGAGTTGACTGGGTGGTGATGTGTCAGCAGAGTGTCAAGCGTGTAGCCTGACCCTCACACATACAGTCAGACACGTGTGTGCGCTCACTCAGATCATACAGCAGAACTTAGCAGGGAGCTCTGAATTACTCATACACACCTCCATCATCATCAAAGATAGCATTTGGTTACGATTAGCTGCTGCCATTTTAGATTTTTTGACCTTTGAATCACAGACACACACACACACACACACACACACACACACACACACACACACACACACTGACACGCATATAAACACACGTGTTTCAGTGGCCACGGAGTTACTGATTAACTTATCACATGGCCGTGATGATTCCTGACTTCAGCAGGACAAAGGCAAAACATTCATGAGATCACTTGTCATTTATGCTGCTCACATGATATAAATCAAAGGCCTGAAACACATGATTACATAGCAGTAAAAAAGTAGATGTTTAAATACATTTATTAGATTAGATTAAGAAGTCATTATTTAAAGGAATAGTTTATTTTGGGGATTACAGTTGTATGCATAGCGAAGCTTTAGAGGAGACAACAGATACTTTTACGTCACTAGGCTCAGAAGGAAGGAAGTCTCATACAAATCTGTTCAGTTGTTTTTGTGTAACAGTTGTGTAACAATGTTGCTAACAAACCAACCAATGAACAAATCAGGGGTAAAAACACAACTTGCCTGACTCTGACTAAAAGAACCAAAATCTGCCGACTTGCACTTTTAAATCTCACCACTAAACATGACTCCCCAGGTTGCTCGGAAACTATTCACGTCACATGCACCCAAAAAAAAACTAGGTCTAAATATAAACATAAAACTTGTGTGTTTAATGTGTATATTAATGTACAAGCTTAACTTTATTTAATCAAATCAAGTTCTTTGTTTTATTATGACTAACTCAACATGATAGAAAACACTTCATTAAATGTGACTTTACATTGAACTTATGTGATAAAGTTACGTGTATATTTAATATGTGATTGAAAAACATAAAGTCAGTCTTTTAGGCATTATTTATTTTAGTTTAGGAGAACAAATGAATTTGTCACTTTTGTAATGAAACAAGCAAACAATATAAAACCTGAATTGATGAGCTTTAGATTCAGATTTTAAAGTTTTCAATCCGTGTCAGTGCTTCACACCACTGGCTTGTGTGAATTGAGATATTCCAGTCGAGCAGATATGTGGAAACAAGAAGCATCGAAAGGCTCAAAACCCAACAAGTCACCTGCCTGAAAACCTTTGTTCCACCTGACTGTGGCTCAGGTGAGCTGCTGAACACTCGTCACGTAGAACCTGACGTTCCAGGTGTTTTTAACAGCTCTTTCACGGCTAAATTACAGTTATTTTCAGTCGCTGACTCTCCCCGACCACAAAGGGCAGGTTTAACCTCCGAGCTCGCACTTGCTGCTGTTGTTAAAGTGTCACTTAGCTTGACAAGTGGTCTATTTACAGAACTAATGATCAACATCTCAAGTGCGTGTGTATAAACTCTTGCATGGAAGAAAGATTCCCAGACGAATTCTTCAGGTGGCTTCATGGCACTAAGGACCTTGGCAGCGAGGCCCGGCTTAAGACAGTCTGCGTCTAGTTGGCACCCAGGACATAAACACACACACACATATACACACACACACACACACACACACACACACACACACACACACACACACACACACACACACACACACACACTGTTATGATACATGAGAGGAGTCTATCCAGGACAGTATTCCAAGCACTTGTCGTGTAAATTCCCCCTGATGAGTGTTGACAACACGACACTTAACCAGAGTCCTCTCACTTACTGCTAGTGGGCCACACACACACGTATCTAAATACATGCATGTCCAAAGTCCTGCTTACCTAAGCTGACTGGAAACTTATTCAACACAATGAAACATATTTGAACTCTAATATCGCTCTTTATTCTGGAGTCGACGAGTCCAGGAGTAAACTGGGCTGGGCCGGAATAATGATTCACTCACACTTGTTTGTGCAAACACATAGTTTGAGCGACACACACCCTTGAGGCTGGATTAAACATTTCCCAGTTAATCGCTGCTCATTCCATTACAGCGTTAACGTGGAGAAACTGTTCTCTCAGCTTATTTCTGTTCAAATCTCTGCTAACAGCATCACCTGGACGCACCCGTACTTCAATCTCGCGCCACATCATTATCACCAAATATGACTGAACACAGAGAAAACTGGGTGTGAGATCTGACCGTTAACAATGGGACTTAGGGCCTGTAAATCAATAAATGGGCCCAGTGAACCTTTGACCATCTCAAGTGCTCTTCCTCCCGTCTGTAAACCCTCGAACAACGCAGAGTCTGTCACAAGAAACCTAGCTCCGATTGTTACCTGTCATTCGAATTAATTTTAGTTTTGGACCAAGGTGAGACTGAACTGCGTTTGGAAAATACATCTGAAATGTGCCGCTTAACTTTATCAAAATCTGGAAGGTTAGAGATATGAAAAGAGCACTGTCTCACACTGGAGAGTCCCTGAGTTGCAGCTAAATGAAAGGGGCTGTACGAGTCATGTGGGGACGACAGTAATGTCCATTTAAAGCCAATTCAAGGGCATGAATGAAGACAAGGAAGAGAGGAAGAGCCCCAAAAATAAACAGACACACAGGATGTGATAGGAGAGAGAGAGGAAGAGGAAGTGGTAAAAAAAGGAAGAGGGACACTTGCAGCGTGTCTCAGTGGCCACATGCGGTTACAACTTGAGGCCGTCCTGTCGTTTTACTAATGCAAACACAAATGAATAAAAAGCGAGTTAAAGAAGAGATAGATGACAGAGGGATGTGGGGGATCGGGGAGAGAGAGAGGGAAAAGAGAAGAGGTGAAAAAGAGAAAAGTGTAAGAGGGCGGAGGAGCATAACTTATGATAAGACCGCGGCCTGGTTGAGTGTGGAATGTTAATATGGTGAATCAGGGATGGAAATGTTACTGTCCTGCAGGCCCGAGGACCAAGAACCCTGAAATCTCAGTCTGAGAATGTGTCACATGGGCTTCATCAGTCTGGACATGAAAGAGGCGGCGGGAGAAAGGAAAAAAAAGTTTTACAAGTTTAGCTGCAAGTGGAAAATAACACGATGTGTGTGTGTGTGTGTGTGTCAGTGTGTTATTTGATGAAGGCGAATGAAAACTGTGATTTTAAGGCACTTCCTGCCTCGCAGTGACATCAGAGACGTAACTTACGTGACTGCAGAGGAAGCAGCAGCTGAAAACCTTTAACTCTCCCTTTAAACGTGTAGACTATTGTATTTCAGTGTGTGTGTGTGTGTGTGTGTGTGTGTGTGTGTGTGTGCTAATCTTCCTATAGTTATGAGGGCCACTAAATGGGTTGCTTGAGGGTTAAGAGTTTAGGGTTAGAATTAGGGTTGGGCATTCAGATTCCACATTTCCCCATTGTGGGACTAGTAAAGGATTATCCTATCTTATCTCATCTCAGTTGTGATGGTTAAGGTCAGGGTAAGGGGCTGAGGAATGCATCATGTCAATGAGTGGCCTCACAACTATAGAGAGACGAGTGTGTGTGTGTGTGAGAGCAAAGATTTAGGTGGAGCCTTGACTGCAGAGAAGACAAATACTTGATCGATAACTGCACATTATCAGCAGGCGTTGGCTGCACATGAGCAGGACACAATACAATAGGTGGTCATCCCCCCCCTCCTCTGTGTGTGTGTTGTCATGTGTGTTGTGTGTTGTGTGTGTGACCAGCTGCTTTTCAAAGTGGACGACAACACCACCATGGCCTCGTGTCTGAGATATGAAACAGTGTCGGGAGGATCCCATAAGAGTGGAGAGTCCCGGGCCTGTGCAGCCTGCCCAGGGAGGAGCCCTGCAGCGGAGCTCTGATCACAATAAAACATAGAAACCGTTATAAAGAAGCAGGTGCGGGAAGTTGTCCTCGCACGTATTCACCTTTAAACACTATTAAACATCTGTATAAAACCCTACATTCATACATTATCCTCACTAGGCCTCACTACGCTGATCTCCCTCCCTCCCCCCCTCCTCTTTTCCCCTCTCTCTCTTTATTCTCTCCTTCACTATCATCGCCGCCTGAAACTCGCGAGCGCCCAGTGCACCGCGGCGTGCGCGCGTCGTGCCCCAGTGTGTGACGCTGGACCAATGGGAGCGCGCCATTCCGAAAGTTTACCTTTTATGGCTCGAGCCGGGCGACTGACGCGGTATAAAGGACGCGCGCCCGCAGCTAACGGATTCACTCTGAGCGCCGTCACACGCAGCTCGTGCGGGATATCACTTGCCTGGAACCGGTTCCCTTAAAGCGAAAAGCCCCCCCACCCAATAAGGTAAGAGGACCAGCACGAGAAAACAAAGGGGAAAAGACAAGTAATGACGCGTTAGCATGCTGTAGATCTGTTTTATCATCGCCTCGGCTACTTTGAATTTCTGCCTGTTCTGCGGTTTTAAAAGAAAGGGGAAAAATGTGAAAAGATGGCAACCGACCACGAGGTTCTTTGTCCCGCTGCAAACGAACCAATCCACGTTAATTCTGCGACACCAGTGTTTTAATTCTCCCGGTGGATGCTGCGGTGATGGCCGGGGACCGTTATGAATTACAGGTGCATTTTTTTTTATAGAGGAAACCGGCTGGGAGGAGGAATTTGTAGCCTGCGGTCTTTGTCTCGCTCCCTCTTCCTGGTTGTGTAACTTTCATCCCGGCGTCATGCGGGTTCCAGTGATGCGGGTTTTTAGTGTGTTAACCTCGGGCAGGGTTTTTTTTTTTAGAGAGACCCCGGGTTCTGTGGGTCCGGATCCCGGCTGCTCCCTTTGTGCTCCCGATGCGGCGGGGTGTGACCTACTTTAGCTGACTAGCCTAGCCGCAGCATGCTAGCTCCCAGACTGGGGACGGGAGCGGTTTTAAATCAAGATAAAAACCAACTCCCTGGTTTATTATGTGCACTTTCAGGGCGTGTCTTTTTTTTTCCTGTTGTCTGATTAATTACCAGACTTTAATTAGTGGAACACGAGGCCCACAGAAATAAGTATAAATCGAATTTAAAGGCTTTGATGAATTCAACAGTTTTCTCCTTGAATCGCAGTATTTTCCCGTTATGTGAACGTGACGAAAGTGCGAATGACAAAATCCGCTAATCCCAGAAAAGGCGTGGCCTCCAGGAAATGGAGCAACGGTCAAGGACTCGAACATTAGACATGACGTCGTTATGCAACTATGTCTTTTGTGCGTTAACGTATTAAAAAAAAAACGAGACATCGTGTAGTGACTGCGTGAAGAGTC
Organism: Hippoglossus stenolepis; assembly: GCF_022539355.2. NCBI lineage: Eukaryota > Metazoa > Chordata > Actinopteri > Pleuronectiformes > Pleuronectidae > Hippoglossus > Hippoglossus stenolepis. The sequence goes on along the minus strand of NC_061498.1, from coordinate 3,812,359 downwards.
TCGCGTGCGATGAATTAATGAATGAATGAATGGATGTGACGCAGTGACGGTGAAGCAAAGGTTTTCTGATGGCGGACTCAAACCAGTGACCGCAGTGGACCAGCGGAGGGAGTGGTCCCGTCGCTCCGGGTGCGATCGTGTCCAATGTTGCGTGTTTTTTTTTTTTCCTCTCGCGCTGGCCTCGCGCCATGACGCCGGTAACCGCAAAGCTGCTGAAAACCGAACCATGTCCTTATATGGTAATAACAGAACGCAGCGCCACTTCCTTTTGTCTGGCGGGGTCGGAATGTGCAGGGCGAGAGCTCCACCTACCGGCCGACGTGGCCAACTGCAGCTGGAGCGTAGACAGGAAGTGACAGCAGAGCGTCATCATGGCTGCTGGGAAGTGGATGAGTGACCTGAGAGTAACTGTTTCTTCTTCTTCTCTCTCTCCTCAATAGTTCAGCCATGGAAGATGAAATCGCCGCACTGGTTGTTGACAACGGATCCGGTATGTGCAAAGCCGGATTCGCAGGAGACGACGCCCCTCGTGCTGTCTTTCCCTCCATTGTTGGTCGCCCCAGGCATCAGGTGAGCGATGTCAAACTCTCTTTTGTTAAAGATTACATTTAAATTTCTTCAATGCAGGTATAAGTCTTTATTGTGACATTGTTAACTAAACATATTTTCTGATGTGTTCAGGGAGTGATGGTGGGTATGGGCCAGAAGGACAGCTACGTAGGAGATGAAGCCCAGAGCAAGAGGGGTATCCTGACCCTGAAGTACCCCATCGAGCACGGTATTGTGACCAACTGGGATGACATGGAGAAGATCTGGCATCACACCTTCTACAACGAGCTGAGAGTCGCCCCCGAGGAGCACCCAGTCCTGCTCACAGAGGCCCCCCTGAACCCCAAAGCCAACAGGGAGAAGATGACCCAGGTACAAACCGTTCATGTGCACACATGGTTATTCATTTGTAGTTGCCTCATTTATTTCCCCCTTGGTTTCCTCTTCTATTCCATTCTCATTTGCTCCTTCCTCCCCCCTCTCCTCCAGGACCTCTCTCCTATAAGATGATCTATCATCAACAGGTCTCTCTTGACTGTGTGCCTTCTCTGCACTTGTGTTTAATGTGTTATCTGAGCCAGTAGATTGGCACCTAATGGGCATCTGACATGCACCAGTGTGAAGGAATGCTGACTTTTACACCTTTTTTCTACTAACTTCAGTCTGAGCCTCACTCTATTGCATGTAGTTGGTGCAGTGGACACAAAAGCTAAATACTTCTGTGTTTGGTAAACACTAAAATGTTCTCTTCTCCCCTTACAGATCATGTTTGAGACCTTCAACACCCCCGCCATGTACGTTGCCATCCAAGCTGTGCTGTCCCTGTACGCCTCTGGTCGTACCACTGGTATTGTCATGGATTCCGGTGATGGTGTGACCCACACAGTGCCCATCTACGAGGGTTACGCCCTGCCCCATGCCATCCTCCGTCTGGACTTGGCTGGCCGCGACCTCACAGACTACCTCATGAAGATCCTGACAGAGCGTGGCTACTCCTTCACTACCACAGCTGAGAGGGAAATCGTGCGTGACATTAAGGAGAAGCTGTGCTACGTCGCCCTGGACTTCGAGCAGGAGATGGGCACCGCTGCCTCCTCCTCCTCCCTGGAGAAGAGCTATGAGCTGCCTGACGGACAGGTCATCACCATCGGCAATGAGAGGTTCCGTTGTCCAGAGGCCCTCTTCCAGCCTTCCTTCCTCGGTACGTTTCCAAACTGATGCCCAACATCCATTACATGCTAAAAAACATACTTTACCTTTTTATGGGTGTTCTACACTTCAACTAACTAAGTATTTCCAATCTTCTCCCAGGTATGGAGTCCTGTGGAATCCACGAGACCACCTACAACAGCATCATGAAGTGTGACGTCGACATCCGTAAGGATCTGTACGCCAACACTGTGCTGTCTGGAGGTACCACCATGTACCCCGGCATCGCCGACAGGATGCAGAAGGAGATCACAGCCCTGGCCCCATCCACCATGAAGATCAAGGTGAGCTGACCTGTTGCACAACAGCAGAGTCACTGCTGCTGCTGCTTGCATTGAATTATCAGGAAAGTTTTAATCAGAACAAAAAGCTCTGGTGTCCTAACATTTGGTTTTGTCTCTCTGCAGATCATTGCCCCACCTGAGCGTAAATACTCTGTCTGGATCGGAGGCTCCATCCTGGCTTCCCTGTCCACCTTCCAGCAGATGTGGATCAGCAAGCAGGAGTACGATGAGTCCGGCCCCTCCATCGTCCACCGCAAATGCTTCTAAACAGACTGTTCCTCCTCTCCCTCCCCAACCAAACGCCCAACAACTTCAGCTCTGTGCAAAACAACCACACCACACATCTCTCATACACACTCAGGCGCAGAGCCTAGATGACCAACTCATTGGCATGGCTTCAGTTATTTTTGGCGCTTGACTCAGGATTTTAAAACTGGAACGATGGAGACAGTAATGTTTGGCTAGGTTTAAAAAGAAAAAGCACCCCAAGGTTCTGCAGTTGCATCTGGGGACTTAAAAATGTACATTTGTTTTTTTTTCTTTAGTTTTATTTTTTTCGAGTCATTCCAAATGTTTGTTAACTGCATTGTTCAGACACATGGTTCCAAATGTTAACTGCATTGTTCAGACACGTATTCGCCTCTGTGAAGGCTGCCCAGTGGTTGGCGCATACTTAAACATGGTTGTAGTATCGCTTGTATGTAAATTATGTCTGGGGTTTTTTGTACTTTCAGCCTTAAAAATATCTTGGTCCTGTTAATTTTCTTGTTTTTTGTTATGCAAAACCCAATCGTGACCTCTTCTTCCCCCTGTTGGAGGTTTCATCCCCGGGGTGGTGGGGCAAGGGGTCTCGAAAGTGATGGGGTAACATGGGGTGCCAGACCGGTGGGGCCAACCTGTACACTGACTAAACAATCCCAATAAAGTGCACATGTGTTCCGACATGATGTTTGACTCTTGTCTGTCTTTTGAAATATTTGAAAGCTACTGAAATGAGAATCTTTGAACTTTGCCAGAAAACACTGGATCATGGCAGGATGTTCTTCAAACAGGAAAAAGTTGTATGAAATGCTTTGCTGGTGGTTCTTGCAACACAAAAGTTAAAATTAAACATTCATAAGTTTTGAATATATCTCAGATGAAACAATAATCTTCAGTTTTCAACTCTAGTCTTAGCCTCAGGGGAAACCACCTAATTGGTATCAAATTATTTTTAATTGGTACTTAGAGTTTAGAATAAATTACTGTGAAATAATGATTCAAACCTCTAGAATCACCTATTAACTCAAACAGGCCTGTGCTGGTCAAGCTTGTTACATGAAAGCTGTCACCTTCAGTGGCAGGAATCTGAGCCTCTGTCTGAGGAATTAAAATATTAAACTGGAATGTCACAGCTATGACCTCCAGTCCCCTCATGAAGCCACATTTAAATTGTGCACATTCACAAATGGCAGCCCTCTAAACATGCCTGAAATAAATAAACTTAATGGGTTCTTCCCTAGGTCAGGTCCCACCCCTCTGCAAAATTTCATGAGTGGTCTTTGTGTAATCCTTATAACAAACAGATGAAAACTGGTATTAATGAGCTATTGTCCTTCACTGTTCACACCACATGTGAATATAAACCATTCTAAGCTTTAGGATTTCATAGACACGGCTGCTGACCCCTGCAGCACTTAATGTCGGCCCGTCAGTGAAGTGATAAGACTTTTCCAGTCGGAAACAGGATGACATAACCTGCTCAAACACAGATGAGAGGTGACGAGTCCAGAGGTGCGCCTGCTTAAACACGATGTATTAGTCAAACAGCAGCATGAATCCTGGATGACACAAGAGGATGTGAGAAATGTGTGAAGTTTACACACGGACCAGTGACTTAAGGTAATGTTATACACAGAAATAAAACCTCAGATTACACGGTGAGAGCTACGTGGTTTTTAAAAGCATCTGATGAAGTCACACAAACATAAACTTTGTCAAAGTCAACTTTATTGTCAGTTCTGCCACATGTGAAGGTCAAATGCTGTTTCTCTCTAATCCCTGCTGTAAACTTATAAATAGAACATATAAGTGCGGAACATATTAATCATTAAAAAAAGAACACAACATAGTACAAAGTCAAAAGGCTCAGGGTCGATAAGATATGAATAGTGCATAACGCTTTATGGAAAGTAATGTGCATCCACAGGGGGAGATAAATAGCAGCAGATGTATAATAGCAGCATTTACAGTAAAACACTGGTGCAGGTTTACATTGTTAATACGTATAACCTGATTATCACGAAATGAAGTGTGACAGAGACTGACTATAACTTTTATCTTTTATTCTGTAACACAATGTTTCTTTAAAGTGCTCGTTCCGTATCAGGAATCAATATGTTTCCATTACAAGTAGCAGATATATCACCACCATTAAATCTGTATCTGCTGTATTCTGACCTGTTTGCTCGCAGCTGTAGAACGAAGCAGTGAAAAGGTCAGACAGTGAGTCAGCTTCGCATGATGAGCACAGATCTCAGAACAGTCATCGATTGTCACATATAGAAAATAATTGTATCCCCATCCTCGGGCCTCTGGTCATGACATCCCGAGATGTTCGATCACGCTGTTTGCGGGGTCATGAGATCGCAGCTTGTTTATCAGCTCGAAACATTTCCACAGTCATGCATCTCCACTTTCCATAATTGGTCCAGTATTCTTTCAACTTTGCTCTGACACAAAAGAATTCTCCATCATAACCCGACTGTGAATCATCCACAGCAGTTACACGGTGTAGACAGGAGATGGCGATGAAAGCCTGTTTTTAGATTTCTACTCAAAGTGAGATGTGAGTTAACGACACGCCTTCAAATTCATTTAACATCAAAGCCTCTGAAAAGGAATAGATCTGGACTTTTATAATGATTTGAATATTGTGTAGGAATCTCTGTCTTTGGATAATAAAGTTACATTTGATTTTAATTTACTCTGGGAGGTTTTATTGGTCCGACACTGCAGGAGTGTGTGTTTCATGCAGCAGCAAAGGAGCATGGGTAAAGGTTATAGCACAATGCTGATGCTGACATTTTGTCCCAGCTTCCCTGGAAACGGTGGAAGTAGATTCACATTCCCTGTGTCCACATCTGAAACCCGATCTCTCTCTCACATTTGCATATTGCAGAGATGAAGGAGGATAAGATGGATGGTGCTGCTCCACCCTCATGTTCTATGCATCATATCCTGTTTCTGTGTATGACACCATCAGATCCAGTAATAACCAACGTCCTGCAGCGTCCATTAGTCTGGATGTCCCACTTCCATGCTGCATTCTCGAGGCTCCTCGTGATGTATGGTGATGCTAGCCGGCTGTGCGCTTGCATACAGAAGTGTGTGTTTGCACAGATATGAATTCATGTATGCGTCCATTAAGTCAGGCTGCACACACACTTCCAGCTGCACGCATACACACGCTGGAGATCAAGTGTGTTTGGTATTGGAAATTTATTCAATCTCACCGCAGCCCCCTGTGATTCTGCTGAGACTGCTTCCCTGTGATATCCTTTTACTGCCACGCCAGCAAAACACTCACTGCCAGGGTGTGTGTGTGTGTGTGTGTGTGCTGTAGCCTACTGTTTGTATCCAGGTTTAAGGTTATCATGCATGTGTGTGTGTGTTGTACTATGAATGTATAGTATTCAGGTTTGAGGTTATCGTTTGTGGTTTGTGGTTTGTGTTTGTATATGTGTGTAAGAGAGAGAGAGAGAGAGAGTGTGTGTGCATGCATCTGTGTGTATGTGTGTGTGTGTGTGTGTGTGTGTGTGTGTGTGTGTATGAGAGAAAGAGTACGTGTGTGTTTTGCTTGTTGAGGTTATTGTGCATGTGTGTGTAGGTGTGTGTGAAAGAGAGAGAGAGAGAGAGAGAGAGAGAGAGAGAGAGAGAGAGAGAGTGTGTAGGTGTTTTTGCTTTTCGAGGTTAGCGTGTGTGTGTGCGTGTGTGTGTGTGTGTGTGCGTGTGTGTGTGTGTTGCCTGTGCAAGTGGGAGCACTGCAGGTGTTTGTGAATGAGCCACTACAGCTCATCGGTTCAGAAATGTCCATAACAGCACATCGTCTTCCCCTGAGAGAGAGAGAGAGAGAGGGAGGGAGAGAGAGAGAGAGAGAGAGGGAGGGAGAGAGAGAGAGAGAGGGGGGACCAGTGAGTCTCACTGTGTTCCTCCATTCACTACAGCCGAGCAGCTTCCCAGCAGCTCCATCGCTCAGGTCCCTGATCCACCCAGCGGTTCTCGTCTCTTCCCAACAGATGGAGCTGCTGGGCTGCGTGAGGCATGTAAAGTAGGTGAAAGGCAAAGAGAAGGCTACTACAGCTGACAGAAGGAGGCCAGGGGAGAATAATAGATCAGATTCTAATATTGTGGCTCATCCTTTTGCCGGCCGCAGAGTGATTTGCATTCGACTGAGGGTGACATGTGCACTGAGGGCACAGCGCACCCCCCCTGCCCCGTTATGGCAGTGAATATTATTCTGTTTGATTGACTCACTGCAGGTGGCGGCTGCTGACTGAGAGGAGGCGATAATAACTGATCACTGGGGTCATTGTTTAAAGTAGGGAGCAGGTTTTACATATCTCAGACTGATCATGTATACTCAGCAGAAAGAGTCCTGAGTGCGAGGAGCTGCAGGGTGGAGGCCCTCCCTGGGGTTGACTGTCCTTTCCTTGAGGTTTCAGTGGCCCCGAATCTGTTGCATCAGTGTTTCCTTAAAGGTTGTGGTATGGTTGTTTTTTTCTTTCTCTCTCTCGAGAAAAACCTCATAATTTCCCAGAGTCCTGTCACTGCAGGAAGAGAGACACCAAAACATACACACCCAGTGCGTTGCAAGTTTACCGGCGCGCCCTACACGCACAGATGACTGCCCTCCCCATCCCCCATCAGGGTTTGGAGCAGTGGCAGATGGGAACCTCTTCTTGGTTGGACTTTTGTCTCCTCGTCTCAGTTATTTGCATTTGATTTAACTTAAACTGCAGTTCACCTCCGCCAAGAAGGTTTTGTTTTCACCCTTGTCTATTTGTTTGTTAGCAAGATTACGCAAAAACTAGCAGACAGACTTTTACAAAACCCAATGTAGGGACAACATTTTCCTTGATTTCTCAGAGAATATTTAATGGATCTTGAAAAAAAAAAAAGAGAACTGAAATTTGATGCAGATCCAAATAAAAATCAGGATCTAGTCAATGTGGTTTCATGAGTGGACTGTTGGGCCTTGGTGGAGATATGAGTTCTACTGAGTCTCATCCTCGTGTTTTTGTATGATTTCATTGACAGGGAGAGTAAATGTAATAGATGTTGAGATTTTTATCTATTCAGGATAAATGTGGTTTGATGTGGCAGAAATTTGGGTCAATTTACTTCTAGCTGAAGTGATGCATGGGTGGTGGATCAGTACGAGGGCTATGGCTCAGGAGGAAGAGTGGGTCGTCCACTAACCAGAAGGTAGGTGGTTTGATCCCCAGCTCCTCCATTCTGTGTGCCAAAGTGTCCTTGGGCAAGACACTGAACCCCAAACGGCTGCATATTGAAGCACTGTTCTACTATAGCATAACCTAATGTAATGTAATGGATGGTTAGCACATGTATGGCCGTGTACATATATGTTTGCATCTTATTATTTCACTCTAACAAATCTCATCATATTGAAACAGACAGTAATGACCAGAAATGAGCAATTACAAAATCATAGTATTTTTAGTGACAGATAATGATCGTGTGCAGACCAACAGACAGCGATTTTCATTGTGCGCTGGTGTCATCTGACTGCTGCACATTCAGCTGTGTGACTGTCAGGGCGGTGAGCGCCTGTGGCCGACTGTTTGTCCTCCGGCTCCAACCCCCACCACCACCAGCCCTCCCCTGCAGGGCCCTGTCTGATGATTGGCAGGTACCCCATGAGGGCTGTGTGTGTGTACATGTGTGTGCCCGCTTCAAGTGGGGGGTTGGTGTGTGTGTGTATGTGTGGTATGTGCTGTTTTAGAGTCAGCTGCATGTTAATAGCATGTGTGTGTGTGTGTGTGTCGCTGTTGGCACGTACGTTTCAGTCCAACAGATAACATGACACTGCAATTAGCTTTCTTCAGCATCGTGTTATGGATTGGTCTTGCTGCAGTGCAGTAGCAGTCGCTTCCACAACAACGCAGTGCTTGTGTGGAGCATTGGACAAGGTATGATGAATGAAACAGCCCTGTGGCCGTGCAGGCACTGTGTGTGTGGGAGAGAGCAGTTTGAGAGGGGGCACATAAAATATCTGGACCCTTGTTATTTATTACAGTTTGTCATTTATGGAGTATTGTAGAAAGTAGGTGTTATTGGGAACGCGGCCATGCATTCATGCTTTAATAACACCACCAGTGCAAGGTGAGATGTGCTCAGGAAAGTGCTGCTAGTGAAGGGTGGGTGCTTATGCAGGACCACATCATCCTGTATTTATTTATTTATGTATTTCTTTACCAGAGAGGAGTGGAAACTCCCCCTCCAGCTGAATTAATCAATGCTGTCTCTGAGCTGTGTCCCCTGTGGGTTAATGCAGCCACATGCCTGCCCGGGGAAAATCAGATAGTCTGGCCTCCAAATCAAATCATTTACCTGATCCTTCAGCTGATATACAGGACAGAAAGAGCAGCGGAAATATTTGGGCAGCCATGCACACGGGTGGTTGATGTGAGATATGGTGTTTGGACGAAGAAGGAAAACAAGACGGGGGGAAACTGCACCCTAAACGTGATCTCATTGTGCACTCTTTAGTTCGATGACTTGGTGGAGTGACTAACTGGTGGTGGTTTTTTGGATCACAAATGGTGGTTTTCAGTACTTTTCCACTGCAGCTCCACATGGAGCTCGGATGCTTTAGATTGGACCGTCCTCAGAGACACAGTTGGTGTCTATAGGCTATAAAAAAACATAATCTACCAACTGGTCCCATCTGTTCCTGCAGTAAAGCGTCACAGCGAGAAGCTCTAACCTAGAAATAAACAGAAAGTAGGCAGATCTGTTATTACAGTTACAATGATGGAGGTGCGAGCCCTGCACATAAAGCACACATTGTTCCACTAATAAACTGGTGGCTGTTTTATGTCCACAGTGGAATAAGAGATTTTGAATTAGTCTCCAATGGCTGATGGATGATACACAGAAATGCACTAAGATTCGTTTTTATCAACAATAATTCAGAACTGATGCATTTTGACATAAATCAGCTTTATTTAGCACAGATAATAAATACATAGAAAAATGTCAAATAATAATATAAAGTGCGGGATGAGGCATTTAAGTCAGTGGACATTACATTAACATGTATTTAATTTAATTAATGCATTTATAAAAAAGAAAATATATATTGTGCTCCTTGCTATCAAGCTGTTTCAATCAAATTGTATGAGAAGCACCGGGACGCTGCAGGACCCATTCAGCCGCCACACACCCACCTCTGAGTGGAGATAACCCCCCACCAGCACCGCTGCATCTGACATGGAACAACAACAACCTGAAGCTGAAACCTGCCTCCTGCTCCCCGGGTGAGCAGAGAGCAACAATGGGGCCTTAATCTGAACCCATTGTCTGAATTCCCAGCCGGAGCGATTTGCAGAACAAAGGCCGGGGACACCGCTCTGATCTCCGCCTGGTAATTCCCTTCCCGGGTCCCCTCAGAGGTGACAGCCGCCGCGAGCAGACGGGTCGGCGGGGTGAGGGCTGTCGCCGAGCGGCCTCTTCTGTTCCAGCTCGGCGGTGAAAAATCAGATACACGACGTGTCGCTGCTTCACCCGGAACCACCACCATGCTGCAGCGGGGCTTCCTCTCTGCTGCCGCCGAGCTCATGCACCCGCCGGCGGCTACAGCTCGGAGGATCGTCCCCTGCTCCCTCCGCTCTCCCTCGGTGGTTTGAGCTCCAGCGCCGTCTCTCCCCCTACAGGAGCTGGAGGGCCGCCTTGAAACCGGTCCCCTTGTCAGGAGGAGGGGTTGGAGGAGTGGAGGGGTGGAGGAGTGGGGGGGGTGGGCAGCTTGAAACCGCCTCGGATTTTTTTAATCAACATTTTTTGCAACTATGTAACACAGGGCGGGTCAGATCAAAAGAAACGCATGGATCCTGATGATAAAAGTGCAGGAGCAGGAGCATGTGTGTGTGTGTGTGTGTGTGTGTGGGGGGGGTCATGTGATGGGGGGGGTCAGAGCCCCGGGTCTGACCCCCCCCCACCCTCCTCCTGGATCTCAACAGAATGGCACTAACTGAAAACCCCACTTTCCCTCCTCTTCTGATGCAAATCCACGTGTTTCCCTCGCTCGGCCTTGGCCACATTGTGCACAGGGACACGTCCAGTGTTTCTGCTACAGGGACTGTTCGGGGACATTTTGCACAGCGAAGGCCCGGCTGCTACTCCTCGGGTAGAAAGTGTGGGCGAATCAAAACTGAAGGTGACCACAATGACAAGTCGCAGTAACGTTCATGGCTGGTATATGAGAGAGGGTCCACTTTAACATCGAGGGTTAGGCCTTACTGTATTTTATGGACTAAAGAGCAGGCTTCTTCATTTTGTCTAAATACTTATAAATAGACTCATGCGATACGCCTTTATTGATGGAAGAAATTCAATATTACAACCCAAGTACAGAATAGAAATAGAACTGTATGTAAGACTTTCTCCGGAGTTTCACATATTAGGAAAACAGCAGGAGATTCATTCACATAAACACAGAAATCCCCGGGACAGTCAGGTGAGGCGCAGCAGACAGCAGGCAAAACATCACGTATTAACTCTGGTGTGGAGATCATGTGTTGGTGAAGGCCGTCATCACCAAAGGTCTCTTGACATCTTTAGTTGACGTCATCCTGAGATAATTGACTTGTTTTTTTGTCCTTCAGTTTCGGTCTGTTGCATATTATAGTTCCATTACATCTCAGAGCTCGGAACTACCGACCTACGCCTGATGCATAATGAGTTATTATGAACTGGTTTTGCTAACAAGGGGCTAGCTGGCTAACGTAAACATTGTTCCTGTGTGACTGGGACAATACCCACTCAGGTAATTTGGTTGTGACGTCATTCTGAACTCTGAGGTGTAATGGAACGCGGCATAAGCGTCATCAACATCCCTCTTTTTGCCACCCACCTCTCCTCTCTTCCCCCTTTTCCTCCCCTCACCCCGACCTGTTGAGGCAGACGCCCACACTGAGTCTGGTTCTCGAGGTTTCTTCCAGTTGATGAGTTGTTTCTCTCCACAGTCATCACAGTGCTGCTCATTGTGGGAGCTGTTAAGGTCTTGACCTTGTTATGTTATGATTCGGCTCTTAGAATGGAACTGAATTTGAATACCTTTTATTTTAGTTCACAAATTTGCTTGCCATGGATTTTGTGTAGCACTTTGTGTATCCTTGTTTAGAGAAGTGCTAATAATACAAATAAGGTTCTTATTAAAATAAAAGTTATTATAACTCACCCACCCACTCTGTGGTGAATCCTCTCAATTTGCAGGTGAGCTCATTCGGACATTATGCAGGGGGAAGTCCGGGACCTCTCCCACAGACAGCCCCCCCACGGGGACAATGTCAGGAGATTCTCCGGAGTTCAGTGCACGTCCGGAGGCTCTAAACTCCACACAAAAAAAACAAGTGCAACATTCCTGCGGGGTAACAACTCGCCCACACTTTGTGCTCCCCCAATTACTGAGCGTCTGTGCTAATCATCGCGGTGCTGGGGGGGGCGGTGGGGCCCCCGGGCTCGTTGTGATCACTCCGTCCTGCAGGGGAGAAGCGAGGGGACCTTGAAACGGATCAACCTTCTTGCTCCATAATTGGTTTTATACTTCTGGCGAGGGGCCAGTGTTGTTTTTTCTCTAACCACTAGGGACTCTTGATGGACACTGCAGGCGGCCAATCAGCGGGCAGCACTGCGACTCTCACAGGGCTGGGCGGTAGTGGTGGAGTTGGTGTGTGTGTGTGCGTGTGTGTGTGTGTGTGTGTGTGTGTGTGTGTGGGGTGGGGGGGGAGAGAGAGAGAGAGAGAGGGGCGGGCGTGAGAAACAATGCTGGGCTTCATCGCTGAGTTTTCACGGACGCGTCGCGAGCTTTTCTCTCTCCCCCCCCACAACTTCTCCCCCACTTTACCTCCGGACCAGCCTGTGATGGGTCGCTCCGCTGCTCCACGCAACCTGCGCCCATTTTAACAAGCGTTTGCGTGTTTTTTTTTTTTTTTTAAAACCTCCTTCCCCCCCTTTTTGGTTTTGTTTCTCCATTCAAAGTAAGCACTTCGGCGGGTTTGTTTGTTTTTCTTGTTGCCATTTTCTTCTCCCACCTAACTTGTTGTTTTCACACAGAATCCAGGTTGTGAATGTGCGTGAAAAGGGCGCGGAAGGTTTCGCTTTGTAGTTTTCTGGTTTTGTTTGAAGAAAACACGCACTTCCGAGACGTTTCCTCCGCGAAAGTTTCTGCGGCGTCGTTAGAGGAACCGTGGAAAAGTTTGAAACGTGGCTGAGACGCGGAGCTTCTTCCTCCGCCAGCCGCCTCCCAGCAGCACCACCGCCGCATGGAGCTCCGCCGACCGGCCGCCTGGATCACTGCCCCTCCGGAGAGCCCTCCACCGCGGCCACAGGCGACACGAGCGACCGCTGTGTTTTTGTAATGGAGGAAAAAAGGAAAGAAGCGTTTATTGTGATTTTTCTGACCGAGCCTTCCTCCACCTCCCGCCCGCCTGGCTATCACGAGTCACCGCTGTTGTGTGTTCGCTCGCAGCCTCTTGCTTGGAGGTTAACTCGCGTTTTTTCTTGTTTTTAACTTTAATTAATTTGACTCACTTGTGTTTTTATATTTCGTGCAAATGCGTAAAAATAGCACAACAACAAACACTCGTTGGATTCCCAGAGACAGAGAATCTGAATCTCTGCGGATAAAGTCTCGAGGTTTTTCTAACAAAAAGTTTCATTTTTGTGTTTTTGAACGTTACTCGTCTCCCACGGTTTGTATTTATTTTTAATCAGAAAACGAGTAAAATCAACAATTTAAACCGATTCGATCAACTGAACAATCCGTCGATTAATGCTGTAAAATGTGTTTTTAAATTTAAATATCAGCTCACATCTTTTGTCGATATCTTTTTAAAAACGAGGGGGTTTTCTGTTTTTAAACTCGAGTGGTTCACCGGGCTGGTTGCTGGTTCCTCTCCCCGGGCAGCACCCATGTCCACTGGCGAACTAACCCGGACTGAATTCGCCTCTGCGGGCAACAGAACACCGCGAGCCCCGCTGATTAATGATGCAGGTTTTTGCGACCTTATTTATTTTTAACCCGTTTGAAATTTATATGCGATGCGCCTGCAGTATTTATGGTGTATTGGTTTACAGCCCGGCCCAGAGCCTCCATTGCTGGTTTACGGTTTAGAATAAAAACAATTTCATGATTAGAAATTTAAAAAAAAAAGGGAGAATAGGTTGTTAAATTTTTCCCCCGTTAAACGCGTTTTCCGTTGCGGGGTCGCTCGGTGTTCTCACGGCCGGGGCAGAGCAGCCAGCTTGCCGCCTCTCTCCTGCGTGTTTCCCCGGGAAGCGGAGCCCCGGAGCGGCCGCCTCGCTCGCTCTGCAGCCGGGGAGGAGGAGCGGCGCGACTCCGCTGAAACACACACACACACACACACCACAATATCGTGGATATAAGTTAAACCCGCATCGAGACCCGCGGTTTTGATGCATTAGCAGGACCTCGCTTCTCCCTCACATCGAGCAGATAAGACCCGGGGTTTAGTTTTTGAAGTGGTTTTCCAAACTGCGTCATTGCGCGTTCGGGGCCGCCTGTTCGCTGCAAACGCGAGAAATCCTCCAAGTGTTCGGAACAGTTTTCTGCGCCTCGCACCGACAGTCACGCCGCTTTGCTCTTGTGTTTTCCAGGTCAGCGGGATGGCTGAGAGGGAGCCCGGGTCGCCTGGGAAACTAAAGACATTATCATAGCCGACGCTGTCTTTTTTTTTTTCGGAATACGGGGACAATTTCTTTTTATAACTTTCCCCTGTGTGGATAATGGATGGCAGAGATTTCGGACCTCCCCGATCCGTCCACGTACCACCTCCGTTGTTGGCGGGGCTCGCCATGGAGTCTCACCGACTCGGAGCAGCAGCAGCAGCCGGGAGGATCCCTCCCTCGCCCGGTCACTTGGGCGCGAGTCACCCGCCGCCTCTCCACTCTGGAAAATTCTTGCCATCGGCCATTAACCTCCATCCACACCACAGTGAGTACAACACCTGACACCAGGTCGCCTTACCGCCGGTGCCACCGGAGCACAACCCTCCGTTTATCAATGATTAACTTGGAATAACGCTGCGCCAAAAATGCGCACGGTTCGCGGCACAGTGTGCGGTCATCGTGTCGGTGTAGTGGGAACCGAGCCTCGGTGCTGTGGAGCGGGGACAAGTTTCACATGTGAAAGTACGGCACCGTGATAAAGCTCCTCGGCGAGGGGGCACCGGCGGAAAATTACCAGGCGGGTTTCCAGCAACACACTTGCCGCCTGGTTGTCGGACACACCACCGGGCTGTGTGGATGTTGTTGCGGCAGGTCAGGGTGCAGTGGTTTTGGATTGCATGTGGACCATCACTCCGCCAGTGCAGGTTGTGTGTGTGTGTGACCGTGTTTGGGAGAGTGGGGGGGTGGTAATGTTGTGACCTTGATGACGGACCACTTCTTCCCCTGCTGGGGTAATTTGCCGGAGTGATCGTACGAGTGAGGAATGGCTGTGGCTCCGGTTCTAGTATCTGAAGTGATGAAGCTGCTCCTCGGGAACATTTGGCAAATGGTCGATGCTGTTTTTCCCCCCCTTCCCCTGCGTTTGTATAAATTGTGTTGGACATTCACTGCTGCTCCAGGTGCATCCAGGGACCGTGTGAGGAAACTGGTTTGTGTGTTTAAATGAGCAGATCAGGTGCAAGGTGGAGGACTTTGATATGTTTGGCCATTAAATAAAAGGTGTGGCATAAAACAGGCACTGGCTCCCTTAAGAAAACCCCCATGTGTTTGTTTACATCACTCGTGTGTGTGTGTGTGTGTGTGTGTGTGTGTGTGTGTGTGTGTGTGTGTGTGTGTGTGTGTGTGTGTGCGCGCCTTAGATGCAAGGCGGATGATCTTGATGTGTTTGGCCATTAAAGAAAATGTGTGACATAAAAGAGGCAGAGGGAAAACCCCCATGTGTTTGTTTACATCACTGTGTGTGTGTGTGTGTGTTACCTGGCTTCAGTCAGTAGATCATCCAGTAAATGTTATTCCCCGCAGAGCTGCTGGTGATTTTTCTTTCACTTTGCTGCCTGCACACTGAGCTCTGTTCCTGCTATTAGTAATGGAAGTCTTAAAATAACACGGTGTTAAAAAGATAACAGTGAGTGTTTGCATACAGTTTTGTGGTCCGTCAGAGCGGGAAGTCAGAACTGGTCAGGGTTCAAATATGCTGTTTGTCGACCGCCTCTTTTGGAAAATGGAAAGTCTGACAAACACCGTCATCGAGTTACTTACATCTCCGTGAAGCTGCAGACGCAGATCAAATTACAGTTTCTAGTTACTGGTTTCTTTTCAGAGGTAAACCCCGAGGATGATAATATCGAGCTGAGTCTGTGTTCCCCCCCGTCCTCGCCGTCGAGCGTGGGTTCAGTGCTGTGCTTGTCGCTTGGAGCGTGGGGTACAGAAGGTCTAGTAAAGTGAGGTGGTGCATGCAGGGCAGGGCTCTGATGAAGCGTTAATTTGACACACCGGCGGAGCCTACACACACACACTCCACGCACACAAGCACATGAAAAGCTGTCAGAGATGAAAACCAGCTCGCAGCAGGGAGGGTAAGGATGACTGGCGGATGTTCTGGGAAAGAGACGTGCGAGGGGACAGCGGATTTCTGTGCCTCCAGAATAACATGGGGAGGTTTTTTAGGTGAAACGATGAGGCGTTTGGGTTTCACCCTGCAAACACCATTTGCTGGTAAAAACGTCTTTGCAGCAGCAGCAGGAGCAGTTTCGCTGGGACGATGTTCTTCCATTCTCCCTCCTGTGGCTCTGAAATGAGCTGAAAACTGCTTGTGCTGTGTGTGTGTGTGTGTGCAGACATGCATGTGTGGGACAAGTCTATGTGGTGCGGGGGGGGGCAGTTGGTGAAGTGGAATTGACCCGGCCACTGTTCCGGCCCAGATTGGCAGTTTAAACACTCCTTTTAAAACGGGATGCATTTTATTCTGCCCACACACTGACCTTCTCACTCCCTGACTCTCATCTCCCCTACGCACACTCGCTGCCTCCACCCACTGAAACACACCACTGTACGACACAGGTCATTTAGCTTTATGGCGCTCCTCAATATCAAATCCCCACACATTACATTCATCAAACCCGGCTGAGATCTCGGTCCCATGCTTGTAATAACACCATACAGGCCTGTTACGTGATAATTACTCAGCAACCGCAAATGTTGATAATGTTCCCATTTAATTGCAATGAGCAGCATGATTCCAGCGCTCAAGGAGCCAGTGTGCAATCAGAGGAGCCGAGACCGCCCTGCTGCTGCTGTTGTTTACATGTGCTGGAAAAGATCTCCACATCTTCTGCACAGTTGTGTTTGGCTGAGCTCTTGATAGCAGGGTTCACCATTAATAGCTGCCAGCACACACCTATTTCCCAGCGGTCTCCCATAATTTATTTTTTAGCTCAGTTTTAATAGGATCTCCACCTGATTTAATGAAGTAAAGTCTCTCTTTTATTTCTGTGTGTGTGTGTGTGTGTGTGTGTGTGTGTGTGTGTGTGTGTGTGTGTGTGTGTGTGTGTGTGTGTGTGTGTGTGTGTGTGTGTGTGTGTGTGTGTGTGTGTGTGTGTGTGTGTGTGTGTGTGTGATTAACATTTGTTTTAAATGCATTGTGAAGCTGCAAATAGATTGTGGACGTTTGTGCTGCTTGTAGCCTAAAGGGGACCCTGTGTAAAGACATCATTTTATTACCCTTTGTTTAGCATAGGTTATATATTAACACACAATAAGGTCTGAGTCGCAGTTTAAGGATGTAAAATGGCTATGAATGGTCCTCTGTCTACTGGAGGTCTGCCGGTGACTCCATCACCGGATTGAGGCCATCTGTCCTCTTCCCTCACTCTCGCATCCAAGAGCCGCGGAGGTAGAACCGTCTCAAACGCGACTGCACCGAGGAGACGAGGCCACAGATGCTTTTTTATTTTCAAAACTGTACTATTTCTGTTAAAGGTTGATGTGGCTGTAGTTTATTTTTTTGAACTGTATCAGGAATCTAAGGATGAGCAGGGAGTTTTCCTGTGAAAGGCATTTTTGCTGCCAAATACTCTATTGCATTGCGTTACTTAGTTATCATTTGACGATCAAACTGTGTTCAACATCTCTTTGAATGGATTTTGGCAAATTAACTAAGTTCTTATCTCTTTAAACAAACAAAGTTACGTTGCCGCAGCTGCAGGAAAAGTAAAAACACATAATTTCCTCTGCAGCTTTTTTTCCTGGGTGTTCAGAGCAGATATTCATGTGGGAGCGTGCACAGACTGGTTGGAGGATGAATCCCAGTTGTGTTATATCCATTAGGGCATTGTTGTAGATGATTGCTTTTAATATATATAATGACCGTACAAGTTTGGGGAGTGCAGTTTGGAACAAATGGATGCTTAATGAGGCAAAGATGACGCCCCTCATCTGTGTGGCTTAAGGGATAAACGCACCTGAACAAGCAACTTTTCTGCTCTTTTGTCTCCTACACACCCACATGTGCACACAAGCATGCACACGCATCGTCAGTGTTCAGCAGCAGAGGATGGGAGTGAGACGGGTGAGTCAAAAGTAGGGGTCATGGGGAGGGCAGAGAAGAGGAATCAGTAGATAGAGATGAAACTCGCTCAAGACAAATGGAAAAGGAGAAATAAATGGGCACAGTCCCTAAGGTGGAAAGCAGGGTTTTGTTTTCCAAGGATAAGAGCTGAGGTGTGTGTGTGCATGCGTGTGAGAGTGAGTATCAGTGTAGATGAGAGGATTGAGCTCTTGTGTATGGGAATAGAAGCATGTGATTGTGCTTAGTGCAGTTAGAGCCGGGGTTTCCCCCTGGGAGTCTCTGCAGAGAGAAAGGAGGAGATTTATCCTGACCACAACACATTCAAACATGGTTAGATGAATGTGGTGGCCCTTCAAATGTAAAAACACACACACACACACACACTCACTCATGGGTACAGGGGTGTAAGTATAATTCATGCAGTGTGCGTGGCAGGCCAGGGTTGTCTTGCCCGATGCCCATTTGTCTTCCACTCTACTTGGTTAATGTGTCTGTTTACGTTAACATTAATGTGGTTAGTGTGTGTTTATATGTTTTCAAGACACAGACTCTTACGTGTGTGTGTGTGTGTGTGTGTGTGTGTGTGTGTGTGTGTGTGTGTGATGTGGCTCGGACGCATCGTCTCTCAGTTTAATTGAATCTTTCAGGAGAGAAAACAGGCTCCCTTAAGAGAAGGCACAAGGCTCCACTGCCCTGCTACAATAAACCTGTCAGAGGCAGACTAATGACACGCACAGTCACTCACACGCACGCACACAAACAATGCGCACACACACACGCGCAGCTGTCAAACACAAGAGTGACAGATGTGTGTGTGGAAGAGCGTGCTGTGGCATGTTGAAATACCTAAAGCATTAGCTAAGTCGTTCCCTCTGCCAGAACCTTCCTTTGACTCAAACAACACCCTCCGACACACAAAGGTCACACACTGCCTTGTGTCTGTCGGTTTGGCGGCATGTCGCGCTCGCTACGTGTCCCGTTACATAAGGTTTATAATATTCCTCCCCGGAGACCCGCATTTCAGAATGCGCAGTGACACGAAAGACACACAGGGAGCAGGTCTGACGTGTGAGAGAAGCCACATTCGACTGTTTCTTAATTATGTGCTTGAGCCAGCTGAGCCGCCCGGGCGACCTGCACCTCTGACCATTAACTGACATCTGCCATTTAGTTTTAAATCATCCTGAGATTAACTCGGCCGAATAATTTGCTCACTTAATTGTCCTTGCTGAGCTTTTTTCCTCTCGGCACTAACACCCCAGGAACGGTCTCATTTAATCGACCAGTTATTACTTATTTCTTCACTTTTCTTTCCTGTGAATAGTTGATAGCGTTCATCACACATTTCTTAAATCAGATTATGAAAGTCACCAGATAACGATACATGTTCTTACTCTTATTTCTCACGTTACTTCTGGCCGTGTCTCTGCGGATGTTAAGTTTTAAACTCTTGTGAGACGGTACATTTGGTAAACCAGGTTAGTTGTGTTGGGAGTGTGTTGTGTCTGTTGTATAATTTGTAAAGTAGGATTTTCTAGTCCGTGTCATAACCAAACCACTTCAGTCTGACAGAAAACACCCAACAGAGTCCTATTCCTGTTTGGAATGACCCCTTCACTCTCCAACATGTGTGTGTTGCTTTCATATACATTTCTTCCCCTGCGTGTGTTGTGGAAAAACCCAGTATCATCCCAATAATAATAAAAAAACGTTGTCGTACAGAGTGATTTTACAGCATTAAAAAAAATCAACGATAGAACGTGATATTGAAACAATAGATATTTGTCATTATAGCACACAGCAGTATCCTGTGCTACAGGTTTAACTAGTACTCGTCACATGTCTTTAAGTACATATGTGTCTGTGTGTGTTTCACTGCACCTGTGACGTGCAACTGTGCATACCATTCTGTATGTGTGTGACACTGCATGATTGTGTGTGGGTCCTTCACATTTGCTGGTATTGGGTATGTGTGTGTGCGTGTGTGTTTAAAATAACAACTGCAGTCTTCACAGCAGATTTGACTGTCAGCCTGACACAACGAGGTTCAAACACACATGAGTCTGAGTTTCAGCAGCTGAAACGTTAAAACACAACGTTGTTGGTATTGTTAAGATTTTACTGGCACTGCAACACTCACCCTCTTTCTCGTGTTATGTAGTTACATATGTTTATGTTGCCTGCTCCAACCATTTCAGACTGAAGTTATGAAAACACCCACAACAGTCATTTGGCTAATCCTTACTTTTAATCAGTAACCAGTGTTTGTATAGTTTGGTTCCCTGTGTGTGTGGTCTCCAGGCTGCTCGCACACACACAACAGAGCCGGGACAGTGACGGATGAACTAAGAGCTTTGCAGTTAAACTGTGTGTTTCTCCACATGCATGTGATGGACTTACATTCTACATGTTTCCAGAGACGTCTCGAGTTTCCACCCCCACATGCAGAAGACCTGTTGCACCTGTAGCAACAAGCATTGTCCGCTTTGACAACTAAGTCTCACTAAAACCAGCAAGGTGTGTGTGTGTGTGTGTGTGTGTGTGCGCACGGTGCAGAGAGAGAAAGATCTAGATTGGAGACAGTGTAAAATGCAGAATAGACAAATGTCTTAATCGGAAGAGGTGGAGAGAGAAAATTTGCAAGATAACGTTTATGTCTCTATAATAAATAGAAAATCTATTTTAACTACTGAGAGCAGAACTGATAAAGTTGGAGCTTATGATATGGTCTTAAATAATTCAGCAGCAGGACCAGTTTAATAACAGGGTTCAGTCGCTGTCCCTGAAGTTACTTCTCAGCTGTTTTTTCTTTTCGATGAGTAGTTTTCCACTTCCCTTTGCACCGCGTCTCGTTGTTTAACACCGTGACCGGCTGACATTTCAATATAAACTGGACAAATTTGGGTGTTTCTAAAACCTTTGACTGATTGATTGATTTTTGAAACCTAAGCATTTGTTTTGTTTTGGCAAAATTCGTTTTATTCCAATAATTTAATGTAGAAACAGATTTTCGTCATGCACCGCTTGCGTCATTACATCCATGATGTGCATCTTATTTATAGGTGCGATGGAAAAACATATGTTCTCCCTCTACAATTTTTATTGGCATGGCACGTTTATTTATACAACACATTTCAGACCCAGCGGCAACTCAAAGGGCTTTACATAAACATAAACATACAAGACGCATTAGACAGACAAAATGTATATAAGAGAGGAAACAAACAATTGTTGTCATTGGCATGATTACATTTCTGCCATTTTGACTTATGTCTAGTTTCTGTTTTTCTTAGAAGATACGAAAGCTCAGCAGTTAACAGCCTTTGCTCATTTTCAGTTATTTCCCTCTTTTCTTGACACAGGCTTTTTTAAACTTCCCATTTAAGGTGTTTTTACCAAATACGACACCATCTCTTACACCCTCCTTAATCAGAGTACAGAGGTAAAATACCAAACATTTCCGAGGTGACTCCATATCCTGGTATGGTCTGATACATAGACATTCCAGACCTGTTATTTTCTGAGTTACACAAAATTATTTGATCGACTCTGCTCTGTACGCTGTACATTTCCTTTGAAAATTGCGAAACCGCTTCATCAACAAAACTGTACAGCAAAGCAAGAGACTCATTCGAGAAACCTCCTTTACACCAAAATTAGCTGTTTATGAACATGAGTTAAAAAGGCAACTGGCTCCTTTCCCATTGCGAGTAGAAAAGTTTGCCTCTCTGTTTTTTTTTACCCCTGGGGCGATGTCACGAATTCACCGAAAACTGAAGCGCTCCCTCAACTCACTGTCTTGCCAAAATTGGCACGTTCACCTTGGTGTCTGGTTTCTGTAACAGCCGTTAGGAGCGGATTTAAAAACCTGTGTCTATTGTCATTATACCCAGCAATTAATGCAGATTATATCCATTCCCACTCCAGACAAAAGCCAGATGTTAGTGGGCATTTTCACCAGTGGAAAGAGGGGCTTTATTAACATGTTGCACCGTGATATGCAAAACTAAAAGTTGACCATGTCGAAACTTGAGCTCATCGTAAAAGCCGAGGTATTTGTGAACTTGCGAAACCGCTTGTGTTCAGCTTGAGCTCACAAACACACAAACAAAATAGTTTCCTCTAAACAGCCCAGAAAACAGGAAACCCAGACTTGTACATTTTGAAATCATTAACACACTTAAAGCCACATGCTCGCAGCCTGGTTGTGTGCGTGCGCGCACACACACACACACACACACTCACAAAGAGAGATGCAGTCTCTGTTGACAGACACACGTTTCACCCCCGTGTTTGTGTGGGGAGCGCTTCCTCTGCTTTACAGTCAGGATTAATGGTTACCAGTGTCAGTGTGCCAGTTATAGCTGTGGCAGAGCCGGACAGCCCTGCACAGTTTTACTGTTTGAATGTTTTTCTTGCCGGGAATGAAAAACAGAGATCAATAGAGATTCCCCTCAAGCTAACCCAGCTCTGAGTACCACTGATGGGTAACAGATGGGTTCACAGTGTGTGTGTGTGGTGTGGTGTGGTGTGTGTGTGTGTGTGTGTGTGTGTGTGTGTGTCAGACATTTATACTAGAGTTTTTCTCTCTCGTATCTTCTGTGTTTTTGTACGTGTTCCAGTATTGTTTTGTGTGTGTGTGTGTGTGTCGGATGTACAGCTTCGTCTCTATCAGAATTCATTTGCAGCAGACCTCTTCTTCCTCCTCCTCCTCCTCCTCTTCTCTGATTCCGAGATACGCTTCTTATGAGGATCTGAAAATGGAGGCTCAGAACGTGTTGGGAGTCAGAGAGCGTGTTTCTTGGCAACTCTCTTATCCCAATATGGCAAACTAACTGTCTTGTGAAGTGAGAGCCAACTGGTGTGTGTGTGTGTGTCCATGGTGGGAAAGTGGGATGGAGTTGTAAAGGGAAAGAGAGAGAGAGGAAGGAAGGAAGGAAAGGGCACAGTGAAAAAAAGAGAGGGAGGTAATGAAAGAGTCATTTCAAAACATTTAAAGAAATGTTTCCCTCTCAGCTACCATTTGGATGTTGTTTCTGGAACGAAGAGCACAAATGTTTCCCCTCGTTCTTCTCCTCCCTCCTCTTCCTCCTTTACACTGTTCAGGAAGGGGGAATGGGAATTTAGGTTTTTATTTTTTTCACTGAACACTGGCATGAAGGTTTGTGTGTGTGTGTGCGCACATGAATAAAAGGCCTGTAGGCGGCTGTGATGCTGAGATTGATCTGCACTCTACTGGGGCATCTTTGTGTGTGTGTCTGTGTGAGAGTGCGTGTGAGACCCTGGTGTTTGGCCTGAAGGAATGGAAACTGCTGACATCCTACAGGACTTCAACATCCTTGACAGGTGGTGTGTGTGTGTGAATGTCTTCTGTGTGTTGTGTGTGTGTGTGTGTGTGTGTCAAGGGGGCTACGTCTACATTTTGTTCCTCACACACCAGGTAACAATTAGGAAATGGATTCTAGGTGAGAATGATTTGTTATAACAACACCGCTGGCACGTAGCCTGACACACATGCACGCACTGGAGTGAAGGGTGGAAAGGTGGCGGTTTAAAAAGGGTTCTTTGTATTTAAAAAAAAATAAACTTCAACTCAGTTTTTAATCACTGTCTGTACCAACACGCCTGAAAACGCATATCACGCCACCACTCACGTACACTGGGCATCTGCGTTGTGCTGGACATGGGAATTGTCACAGATTGCTTGAATAAGATCTGGTCTCCTCCAGAAGGGTCATGTGATAGGAGCCTGACGAATCGGCGAAGGCCTAGCTGTGACCGAAAAGACCCAATCAGCAAGCGGTTTATACATCATCATTTCCAAACTAAAATGGTAGCAAGCCGCTGTTTCCAAACTTCACCGTTTCAGCTGCTCTAGAACTCCGGACTAGTGTGGAGGCCATGTGTAGCCGTAGCAGGGTTGATATGTTTTCAAATTAAAACGTATTCGTGTGGATGAGGTCTGAATCTGTGGGATGAATCCTGATTTTGGTTTGCTAATCGTGATTCTACCCGAAGAAGAAGGATATGATTTGTTGGCAGAGGCAGTCACAGGAAGACTCGGTGAACTCCTGAGTGCAACAGCGTTTATTTATCCAACATTTTTGACAGCGGTTCAATTTTAACTTTTATCAAGGAGGACGAGATCGATAAGGTGCAGCCACTGTGCTGTTAGATGAAGTGTGAAGTTATTTGCATTCAGCGTTGCAAGGAACTAGGTCACAGTTGCTCAATTTCACAATTTTGGCGACGTATGCTTTTCTTTTGGACGTCAGCGATTTGAATTGTGTTGATGAACAGGATATAACGGATGATGGCAGTGAGACAGATGGGCTCTAATCACTTCTGTGTATGAGTAAGGCTACGCTATAATGAATAACACGTTGTAACCCAGTAGGTGGGGTCTGTGTGGAAGTGAAACCTTGTCGCTGTGCTGCTCTTCAACGCTCCGCACAGGACAAGGGGGGGTGTTTTTCCAGCTGAGTTAACGTACTGAGACTAACCGAAGATTAATCACTGTGTGTGTGTGTGTCCTGCAGTGTCTCTGACTCGAAGGGCATTCACTGCAAACACACAAGGAACTGTTGCACATGTCAGTGATCATAACAAGATGCAGGGCAGCCACAACACACACACAGAGGCCCTGAGTACACACACCCAAAAAAAAGACACGCACATACATGCAGACATGAAGAAGCTTGAATAAATCTGGGTCTACACGCCTGTTTGTGATTAATTGGAAAGCAGCATTTGCTATTGATTTAAGGTGTGTGTGTGTGTGTGTGTGTGTGTGTGTGTGTGTGTGTGAGTGCACAGGCGCTGACGGACTGTGGTTTTAATGTACTGATTTAGATGCAGGGGAAAACTCAGCAAGCACAGCATGTCTCTCAGATTCCCACAGGACTAATACAGAATCACTCACACACACACACACCCACACCCACTCAGCCCCCTCCCCCTCGTACAGACAGCACCCTTTCCCCTACACACATGGTTAGTTTTATCAGGGTAATGGCTGTGCGGTGCGTTCGGTAATGGGCGGGGTGGAGGGGAAACCTCAGCTAAACATGAAACCGTTTCCAGAGAAGGTTGTGATTGAAAGAGGCAGTAAAGGTTCAAAGGTTCAAAGTTTACTAGTAGTCAATGGTGCGCACACACACACACATGGGCTGGGGGGGGGGCTCTAATAAAAACAAGTGTAATAAAAACAATCGATAGCTGTTATCATGTTGAGATATGAAATGTTTTATGAGAATTCACTCTGTGGGTGAGAGTGATGGATCTGGTTTTAATGGTGAGGTGTGTGACGTCAATGTGTTTTGTACACACACCTCACTTTGAGCAGAGTAGATCATTTGTTCACATTAAATAGGTCTTTTTTTGTCGGATTGATATTTGCTGTAGAAGTAATGTGTTTTTTAAAAAACGTATTAAAGTTAGTGTCAACAAGCCCAGTCGCTCGCGGTGGATCCTGCGTAAAACGTCCTGCTGTGTTCACACATCAGCTCCTTCTGACTTTCTGTGGACTTTACACCCGAGGGCTGGTTAGAGAAACTCCAGAGAAAGAGAGTGTGGGATCAACAAGGCGGATGTGATGCCCTTAATGCCCCCGTCACATCACTGCTTCCTCCCAGTTGAAGAAGCCTCAACACCACACGATGAGTCCAGTGCTGTTGTGACGACTGTGGTTTGAGTCGGTGGTTACATTAACTGTCGTCTTCTTCGGACTGCAGTCTGTCTGTGGTCTCTCTTGTTGAAATGGAGTGCGCGGTGGCTCGGTAATAATGTGATTACAACAGACTGCCTCGGCATAGACACATCAGCGTGTATTGATTGCGCGCGCACACACACACACAATGGGGAAAGTGATAGAATGTATAGTAACAATCGATCGTCTTCGTCTGTTATTAGTTTGGTTCTTGTGGTACGAGGCTGACTGACAGTTTTCTCTCTCTTTTTCCTAGGCGATGCCTTCCCGACAGGCTCCGGTCACTTCCTGTCTGGTTATCCAGGCCCCTCCCCCCTGACCTCTGACCCTGCGTACAGATCGGCCAATCCCAGCAGCCTGCAGATGGCTCAGCTCTGGGCATCACACCCTCATGAAGGTAAATTCGCCTCCACAAACATTTATGTCTCTCTGTCTCTCCCTCTCTTTGCTGTTGACCTCCTTTCCGTCTCCGTACATAATTGAAATGCTAGAAGACACATGACATCACAGTCTGCTCCGTCCAATGCCCAGGAGGCTTGTTCCTCTTCTGCTCCTCATTGCTTACTCCAGTGGGATCCTGTTCCATTTCTGTCTCTGCTGGTAGCTCTTCTCCTGGCTCTGTCCTAAATGCGTCTCGCTCCCCATGTCCACAACTGGTCTCTTACTTTCGCCTGTCATGCGTTACTGTAATCTATCTTTCTCTCACTTGTTCTTTTTTTGAACTTCCTGTCCAGTAAGTACTTTGTCTCCGTCTCTATCGCTCCTGCCCCACTTTCCGACACGTCTTTCCTGACCTAGCTTATGAGCACGCTTTTAGACACTGATGTTCATATATACCCCTGAAGGACTGGGAGTATCTTTCATGTGTTTTGTCCTCTCAGTCCTTCCCCTCTCTCCTCGTGCTCCTCCTCTGGCCTGCTCAGTGTGCGATTGAATCTCTGTTCCCTCCTCGTTCCCTCATGTCCTTCTGTGTCTCCTTATCAAATCTCTCTGGAGTAGAAGGTCAGATAGGAGGAGACACATTTCGCAGTGCGTTTTGGCACGGTAAAGCGAGAAGGACGAATGGATTCCATTTTTAAAGCGGATTGCATCACCTGCGCGACAGATCTTGTTCGGTGCTTTTCCAAACACAGCAAATCAGATTATATGTGATTAGTTTGTTTTTTTGTTTTCCTTGAGATTTTTGTCTTGAGTTTACTTTCTGCTATTCAGGGTCACTTCAAGGGGGCGGCGCAGGCACGGGATTACAACTGAAGTTAATTCAGAGCCAGGAAATATTCATAACCCTTTTTTGTTTCTTTGTGCTGAACCAGGCAAATCTAACACCTCTTTAACACCAACATTAGCAGGTATATGCACTTTTTTTCATACATGGGTAAACCTGAATCTAAAATCCTAAAAAAGTGTGGTGTGGTTGACGTCAGAAATGCAACAGAAACTGAGAAGCTCTCTCACCTCGCTGTCTTGCCAGTGTTGCATCTTGCACAATACACAGAACAAGTCACACGTTGTTCACAAGGTTTAAAAACCAATAAGCACGCCCGGCAGTTCAATGCATGTTATAATGTTGCAGCTTCTTGAAGAAGAGGAAGACGAAGAGTACCGTGACCCGGGAGTAAATATTATTCCTATTTTACACTGTTTTATAACGGTTAGTAAACCTGCTTAAAGGTTATTGACACGTTTCCCATTGCCAGTGGAGGAGTTTACCTCACTGGTTTTCCCCCCGGTGCATCATGTTCGATATCCCACACTGTAAACGGAGGAGCTCTCTCACCTTGCTGTCTTGCCAAATTAGCAAGTTCACCCAGGTGTAATGTTTCCATCACCGGAGACGATTGAATCCCCTCATTTGGCCTGGGAGTGAATTCCGATTGTATCTGTTCCCATTGCAGACGAAATGTTATTGGGTGTTAGTGGTTTTTTTTGACCAGTGGAAAAGGGGCTTAACCTAAACTCTCCTGTAGGCCGCAAACAGGAGGAGGGTGACTTTTAATGAAGCTCAGGTCAGCCACTTGTTTCCTGCCAAGACGCACCCTGCATGACTTCCCATGAAGCCAGAGAAGGGAGGGATGAAGAGCGATGGACTTTAGACGCTTGACTTAAAGTTGAGCCTGAGCTGAAGCTTGAGTATATAGAGCTAAAGAAGCTGAAACCTCCTGCAGACATAAGCAGCCGTGCAGGCTTGACTTGCTCTGATATGAATAGAATCCTTCACTGGCTCAAAGAGACTCTTAATACCTGGTGAGGGGCTTTAATAGCAGCTAAAGTTTCTAAAAGCTGGAGACGTTTTTTTTTCCAGGCAGCAGTTACTTTGGATATGCCTGCGATGCACCGTAGCGTCACAGGAACGCCTGTATCTAACCTGTCAGAGATCAAGGTTAGCTGTTAACTGTGGTTAAAGGGAGCTTTGCAAGAAACCTATCCTGCATTCCTCTACTCTCGTCACATCATTCCTCTTATATTTCTGTCTCTGTGTGCCTTCCTCTCACCGCTGACGCCCCCAACCACCCGCCTCCCCGGGCCGTCTCCATTTCTGCCCGTCTCAAAACGGACAGCGGACAGATTTATACTTCAGCTTTGCTCCCCGACACTTAGTGCTGGAACACTAAGCGGCGCTTTGATACTTCTGGGAATGGCCGGAGTGTGGGAACAGGGAATGTCTCACTCATTCTGGGTGGTGGTCGTTTTTTTTTTTTACTTGTGGCTTAACTCGGTGTCATCAGCCAGCGTCCGAGTAGCAGCCAGCTCTGCCCTGACATCCAGAGCATTACACCAGAGTGCAAGGCTTTGTCTATATTAAGACCTGGTCTCTGAGAGCAGCAGCTGGCTGACGGGCAGACTCTTGCCCAACACTCATGGACAAAATGAATTGTTGTAGGTGACAAGAGGTTAAACTACCGAGTCAGTGTAGAACGATTAACATGATTAAAGTGTTAACGGAAAAATAATCTTACCAATGTGATGACTGTGTATAAATAGGCAAACAGAAATGAAAAATGGCTAAACTGTTTCTCAGAATTCAAGGAGATAATTTCAGATGTTTACAGTATAAAAGCAGCAAATTCTCAGAAAAAGACTGAAACTATGACTAAAATATCAAAGTAGATGCTTCTGACTTTGTATTCCTGTGCTTTAAAGTTTGGATGTGTAAACATGCTTTACAAAGAAGATATATTAGATTAGATTAGATGTTACTAACTGGTTATAAATAACCTTCCTACCAATGCAGGTCACTATGTGGACAGCGGCTAATGGTCACAACCTAACACCACAGTACAAAACAAATGTTAACAAACAAAAACAGAAAGGAGACTGATTTTTATGTCTTTTAAGAGACTGTTCAAGCTGCTTTGACTCACGATGGAGAATCACGGGCATATTGAAGAAAGATATGGGGAGAATTTGATATAGCTTGTCATAATTTAATGTCTAATATTTTTTAGGATATGAGTAGCGTGGAGAACCTGTTTCGCTGGAGTTCCACATAACGAGTTCATTGTTTCTTGAGAAACTGAGAAACTCCCGCTACCAAACATTTCCTCCTCCACAAAAGAGGGAACTTCCTGTAAGTCTGTGTGGTTCTTTCTTCGGAATAGACTCAGTTTCTCTCACAATCTTCCCAAGTCCCGATACTCTGAAGATCAAGTGTTTGTTAAACCTAAATACTAAAGTTGAACAAGAAACTCCATGTTCCTCATTTTAACGTAGGCAATGGTCTTATCTTCTCCTATTGCTTCTGGAAAATGGCACATTACCTAAAAGTCCGACTTAATTCTCATAATTTCCAAACTTAATTAAAAATAAATGAGTTTTCTACCCGTTAATTTGCCATAATTCTCTGTCGTACTGACTTTGAGGAGGCGTTCATGTTTTCCCCGTCAGGAACAAATTCATCCCATTTGTCCAACATGACATGAATGCACTATTAATCTATATTTGTTAGCTGACAACAGAAGATGCTTCTATCCACATCCTCCAGGGGTCGTCCTAATCCTCCCAAAGGCTTAAAACCTCAAGGAGGCCAAGACATTACATCAATGATATATCAGAAATGTGACTAAGTGTGTGACATGTTCTGTGTGTGTGTGTCTTCAGGCTACTCCCCGCTGCCCAGCAGCCTGTACTCCAGCCCCTACCTGTCCCTGGGGCACCTTGAACCTCCCTCGCTGTCGCAGCACCCTCTCTACGACTCACATAAAGGTCAGTCACTGTCACCAAAGACCCTCGTGGAGACAAACGGCTGAGTTTAGAGTTCATATCCTCTCATATCCTGCCATACATCAGTAGCAGCAGGATTAGGGTTAAGTCTTTTTAGTGAGCAGACCTGCAGCCAGAGTCGTTCGGCTGGCAGATGGAACTCAGGATTTATTTTCTTTTCTTTTTCTAAGCAAGTTGACAGATTAAGTTCACCTCTGTGCTGCAGTCTGCATGAATCTTTATCATCTGTTAGTTTTTAGACTCATTTGTTTTTAATGTTTTTTTTTCTTGCAGAGGGTTTCTACCTGCCGGCCTCCTTGAGCCAGTCTCCTCTCCATCCTCCGGCTGCGCCCCCGGCCGCCCTGTCCAGCTCCACGCCCCCTCAGAGGACGTCCCGGGACTGCGGTAGGGACCGGCTCTACCGGGCGGAGAGGGAGAGAGAGAGGGACAGGGAGCGGTCAAGAGAGGAGCTGCGGTCAAGAGAGGAGCTGCGGTCAAGAGAGGAGCAGCGGTCAAGAGAGGAGCAGCGGGCAAGAGAGGAGCTGCGGTCAAGAGAGGAGCAGCGGTCAAGAGAGGAGCAGCGGCCTCACAGTGTGGTGGACCTGACACAAGAAGGGCGGAGCGAGGAGGAGCGCCGGGCGAGGAGTGGGGACCGGGAGCGCGAGAAAGAAAGGGACCGGGACACGGAGAGAGACAGAGATGGTTGGTCTTTTCATCCTCACCTCCACCAGCAGAAATCACACTCTCATCCCTCAACAGTGGAGGCCAGATCCAGGCCTTCTCCTCTACAGCCCACCTTCCCTTCACCTGGGGGTGCGGGCAGGTTCCAGGTACCAGAAATGGACAGGAGGAGTCGGGATGAAGAGGGCGGCTCTCGACCCCATCACAACCATAACTCAAATAACTCAAACTCTCAACCAGACAGACTGAGGCGGAGCGATTCTGCGGCCACGTCGGCTGCGAATCTCCAAATCTCCTACGCCCTTCCGCCTGCGCTAGCTGGTCTGCCCCACCCCTCCACGCCCAGAGACCCTAACAGAGAACAGCGAGTCACTGCACCGACATATGTGCCTTCTGTGGAGGTTTACGACGAGCGGGCTGGGCCGATCCAGATCGCCTCACAGGCCCGTGACAAACACAGAGAGCGTGAGCGGGAGAGAGACAGAGAGCGTGAGCGGGAGAGAGAAAGGGAGCGTGAACGGGAGAGAGACAGGGAGCGGGAGCGTGAACGGGAGAGCTACAGGCTTCCTGAGAGGAGCCTGATGGATCATCCTCGACTCTCCCAGTCTGGCGATTCAAGCAATCAAAGAGAGGAAGGTTCAGTCATTTGTTCCAATGGTTCCATTGGTAAACGGGTACAGGACCCATCGTACTCCTCCAGTCAATCAAGGTTCAGCCCAGAAACCAGGGACACCTCTAAACACTCAATCCGATTGGGTATGGAGCGTGCAGGGGGGGAGCCTAAGTGGAATAACATCAGCCCATTGGCTAATTATGCCACGACTCACATGGCTGCTCTGGCAGCTCAACACGGACACACACTCTCCTCACCCCACAGCCAACCTACACAAACACAACTGTCCCCACACACAAGTCACCGGCCCAACAACAACCCACACTCCCACAGCCATTCTCCCCAGACTCACACCTCCCAACATGGACATGGGCGTTCAGGTGAGGAGGGGAGTCAGAGACGCTACCTGGACCCATCAGCTCTCTACCGACCCGGGGGGTCACTGGTGGCAGGGTCCAGTGGGGGCGAGCGAGCTGGGGGGGCCG
This sequence comes from Hippoglossus stenolepis, assembly GCF_022539355.2. Taxonomy (NCBI): domain Eukaryota; kingdom Metazoa; phylum Chordata; class Actinopteri; order Pleuronectiformes; family Pleuronectidae; genus Hippoglossus; species Hippoglossus stenolepis. The sequence continues at coordinate 3,780,813 of NC_061498.1, read as the reverse complement.
AATCGGACCCCCAGGAGGTTTCAGCCATGCAGAGTCTGATCAAATACAGTGGAAACTTTGCTGCTGAAGGTCCTGGGTCGGCCAGACTCGCCGCAGACGGCCGAGGGCCCTTTGGGGGTCTGGGTAACATTGGCATGGATGGTGAAAGAGAGAGGGACCGGGAAAAAGAGAGAGAGAGGGAAAGAGAAAGGGAGAGGGAAAGGCTATCAGTCGGATCTGGTTGTTCAGGGGCGTTGAGGGTTCCTCCCCAGCTGAAGAGGGAGCAGGAGCGGCCGGACAGCGCTCGCTCATTTGGCCGGGAGGGGGAGGGCGAGGTGCGGCACCCTCCGGTCGGCATCGCTGTCGCTGTGGCCCGACAGAGGGACTGTGGGAGCAGCAGCAAACCAACCAGTGGACCCTCAGACACACAGAGACCCCTTCTGCAAACAGCTATTAAAGGTAAGATGATTTGACTCAGGTGCACATTCTGCTAACAACTCAAGAAAAACTTTGTTGTCTGTGTTTTGCATGTGAATAAAAGCATACACCTGAATAATTAAATAGTTAAAAGCACTTCGACACAAACAAGTGGTGAGGGTCACTCGGCTGATCTTTATATTTCTTTCTGACAAGTTAAACCAAGTGTATTTAATATATTTGAAACATTTTCCAATGTACTCTCTCCTGCTTCTGCTCTGGACTGTGGGCCTGCAGGGAACATGGATCCGTTTAGTTAAATGAACCAAGAACATGTGATTCCTCATTTTGGTTTCCCATGAATAATAGAGGATTCATTTTCTTTCAGATTAAAGTCATATTTCCTCCGCCCCTGTTTGACTTTGAGGTGTTCATGCGTGTAACGTGACCATAATAGTCAAAAGAACTTTTCGCTAATCGTGTCATGGGATGCATTTTGTTGAAAGGCTCCTCTTGGCGAGTCAGCTCTCCGTGCTGCATAGCAATTCCTGCCATAGTGCTCTCTATTCTTGGACATCAAGGTCATTCAGCGACAGTGCTCCCACTCCATCTCCCCTGGTTTCTGTTTCTCTCTCAGCTCCATGCATCCACAGTTCAGCCTCTCTCTCTCTCTCTCTCTCTGAGAAGGTCTTTGCAGGGGCCGTCCCTCCTGGTCCCACCTCAGGCCCCTTTCTCTTCCTCTTTTCTTCAACCCCACCTCCACCCTCTCTGCATTAAACATTTCATTACAGAGTGAAGCTAAAAGCTACAAACAAGTCTTGAATTACAATAAGACCATGATAGCGTTGCTAAGCAATGGATTAGTCTTGAGAGTGACGGCTGTGTGTGTGTGAGTGTGAGAGTGTACATGAGGAATTGTTTGCATTACAGTGAAAATGTTTATGTATCTGCGCGTGTGCGTGCACATGCATCCCTGTTGGGGGTTTATTCATTTCCTTGCTTGAGCCGAGTGATTGGTTTAATAGCGTCATTCCCCTGTGTTAAGAATGAAGTGCTCTAAATAAACGCTGAAGGATTTACAGTGAAAATCCAAATAGAAGGGTGGATGGATGGATGAGTGACAGATGGAGGGAGGGAGGCAGAAGGCAGAGGAGGGAGAGGCTAACGATAAGATGTGAACAGACGGACGGTGGTCGATAGGTTGATGGACGGGAAGAGAGAGGAATGTCGGGAAGTAAAGAAGTTAAGAGAGTGTGAGATGAAGAGAGGAGCAGCGATGGAGGAGTGGAGAGAAAGAGGGGGCGTGCAGCGCTAATCGCTGGTTTTCTGATGCAGGGAGGATAGCATGTGGGACAGGCTCCCCGTAACCTTGGTAACAGTCTTGAAACCTTTCCTGCGGAGCATGTCAGGGATTGTCAAAGTCTCTTGTCCCTTTTGCAGGCTACAGACACACACACACACACACACACTTCTAGAGCAGAACTGAAGGATTCTGCTCACTTGTATAAAACCTTTCTGCTGCTCAGGGACCTTCAGTCAGCATTGATGAGATGGAAGAGGGTTAAATGGAAAGTGCGAGGAGGAGATCCTCATGTTTATTCTGGGTGGCTTGGTTGAGTGCTGCCGCCGCTGCTGCTGCTTTCCTTCTTTCTCTTTTCTCTCTCCTCTCTCCGTCTCAGCCTTCTGCCGCTGGCCCCTCGTAGTAAAGCAGCATGGGTTTAAGACTGTGTGTGTATATCAAGGCAGCAGAGGAGGCTAGTAACTGATGAGATCTGACACTCGGAGTGGTGTGTGTGTGTGTGTGTGTGTGTGTGTGTGTGTGTGTGTGTGTGTGTGTGTGTGTGTGTGTGTGTGTGTGTGTGTGTGTGTGTGTGTGTGTGTGTGTGTGTGTGTGTGTGTGTGTGTGTGTGTGTGTGTGTGTGTGCAGATTGCACATGGTGTTTGTGTCCAGGCTGCAGCCCCAACATCTGATTTTTAACCTCTTGTTTTCTACGTGTTGTTTCACCATTACGGACACAGCATGTGTATAATATAATACATGTGGAGAATCTCAGTGTTGCTGAGTAGTAGCCTGGTCTTTCAGCTTGAGAGCTTATTGATCTCGTGTTCAGATTTTTTTTTAATGCTCTCATTTAAAACCCTGCACTCGCACTCAAACACAGCCTGCTTGTGCTTACATTTCTTGCAACCCAGCTTTAGCTCTGCTCCTCCCGCGGCTCCTGTGCATGTATGAAACGCCTGGTGTGGTGATGGCGAATTAAACCATAACGTTAATAACTTGTGATCCTTCATTTGGTGCTCCATGTTGACATGGGATCTTTTAGACTCTTGCGCCATGACGGTGTTGTCGTTTTCTTCAAGCACACCCAACAGGAAGGGAGTGCATGAACCTGGATAAAGTAACCACCCGTACCGGATTCTCCAAGATATAAAGCTAACACACCCACAACAAGGGCGGGAGAATTTAATTTGTCATCGCCACACCTGCCATTCTAGGTGATAGTTTCGAAAAAAATGTGTAAAAACAAAAGAAATTGATGTAAATTATTATTTGCATATAGAGCGGAAGTAAGGCCCGATCACAAGCGCTCACAGGAGACACATTCAGGACGGATGTTTGTACCCAGTCTGAACTGGGCCAATATTTGTCTAAATCACTCCCACAACATTTATTCTACGTTACGTTTGCATATCAATCTGTGTCAGGTGACACGCTGAGGTGAGAGAGTGAAGCCATTTATAGTCCAGCTTCTCACACACTGAAGAGTTACTCAAACACAATCTTCCCATGGTCCATCTCAGTCTGGCCTTGGCCACCACAGATAACAAATAAGGAGTGTTATGTGCCGATAACAAATAAGGAGAATAACAAATAACAGGGTTTTATGTGGGGAGGAAAATTCTCAGCAGCTAACCTTCCCCACTGGCAGCGTCAGCAAACTTAGGTTCATAAAGTCACCCAGTGTAATAAGTGTAAGTCACACAGTTAATATAGGAATCTCTCAAACAGGCACTAAACAACCCTGTCTAATCCGTCTCGCTTCCCCTGTGCCTGAACCCGTCGTAGATGAGGAGCGAGGGGAGGAGCGCGCTCGCCACCATGAAGACCGAATGCTGGTCGGCCGACTGGAGCGTGAGCAGGAGAAAGTGCTCAGGTGAGCGGCTGTGACTTATGACGTCATCAAACTATTTCTCTTGTCATAAATCTACTTCTGAACACATTAATAATAATGTGTCACGTTTACCTCCAGAGAGTCCAAAGAGCTGGCGGAGTTCACTCAAATGCACCCTCCTCCTCTGTCTGGCGGCCTGACGCCCAGTATGATGACCCCCAGCCTCATGAACCCCAACCTTATGGTGACAGGAGGGGCCGGGCGTTGGCCTCCAGAGCACGCCACTCTGACCTCCCACCCGTGGATGCCTCGGCCAGGAGGCCCCCCAGTCTGGCTCTCCAGCAGCCCATACAGTATGTATATGACATGCACGTGACTGAGGACACTTGCCAACTGCTACAAGCACGTGTGTGTAGATGTTCTCAAAATTAGCACCTTGGAAGGCATTTGTAAAAATCTCCGTTTTAGTTGCTTAAAATGTCGTTTGGACGAGAGGCCCACAAAAATATTGATATCAACGTGGACCAGGGAATAAAACAAGTGCTTTTCCACATGATTGACATTATGCAGAGGTTTCTCTTCTTGAAGGTAAACTGTCTGATGTGGTCAGGTACCAAAGCAAAGCATTAGCAGTACAGAAGTTTCAATATGGCCTCTTCAGAAGGTGTCAGTGTCATCGTCCTCGTGCTAAAGACAGAGTGTAAATCAACCCAACACCAGCACATGACATGCTTGCGTCTCTCGGAGCCCTCTTCTGATTGGCGCAGCTGAACAGGGAGGTGTCTGTCGAGTGGCCGTCCAGCAACAGCCTCCAAGGGTCAAGCGCAACATACATTCCTGATCTTTGCAGGACATTCCAGACCTCCTCCTCCACCTCGTCCTTTGTCGCTCCCTGTCCAGAAATAACAGCATCAGGACACACGTACTTCTACATCTGAAAACATGGAGACACACACACTCACATGCACACAGAGCTCCCGACGTGTCCGCTCTGTGTAGACACAAATCAAAAGCAGCTAAATTCACTGTATGCTCTCATATGTAACTCCATCTGTGTGGGTTTTAAAACTGGATGAAGAACGATTCACTTCATCCTTTTCTTTTCCCTCCTCAGGCCTCGGTCCCTCCTCACTCCACCAGACCCTCCCTCCAGGTTACCAACCCTCTCTGCAAGGCTCCTTACCTCCATCTTACCAGTTTGCCAGGGACCCACAGTCTGGGCAGCTAATAGTCATCCCTACTGAGCACCTGCAACACTACGGTATGAAGGCCGCTCTCTGTTTGTTTGTATGCAAGTGCTACAAATCAAATCACTGATTTTTAAATTGTTTGCATTTTAGCAAAATAAATGAATGTTCATTTTGAGACAGATTTGGTATTTTTTGGTAATTAGCAAACAAATAAGAACATTGCCAGAGTCCGTATGGTATTGTGAACCACGTGTATGTGTTTATTTTTTTAACTTTTGAAGCACAATGCATGATGGTATATAAAGCTCTGTGCAACATATTGATGCTAAATAGGGTTAGTGATCGGTGAGTGATTTCGGACACCTCAGTTTGCCGTCTTCCTCACGCCTCCCTTCACTGCTCAGCAGGAGGCGATGTCATGGAGCGTGGAGGCCCGGTGTGGTCGGGGGTGTACGGTACGGGCAGCTCGCTGCAGCACGCGGCCCAGCTCCAGCTCCTCTCCCAGCACCAGATGCTACGGCAACAGGAGCTGCTCATGATCCAGCAGCACACAGCTCAGGTCCTGGAGCTGCAGAGGAGCGCGCAGTTCGTTGTAAGTGGACATCAATTAACCCCCTAATGGAATATGTCAACAAATAAAACAAATACAGACACCACCCTGTTGTGAGTGTGTCCGATTTAAAATGTCCTTAGGTCACATTTATGTAGCATGACGATAATGAGGGCATCTTGGTGGCCGTCCGGCGCCGCGTTAGCCATGAAGATCGTAGTTTCTCTTCTTCACTAGCTCAGGTTGTCTTTTCCTGAAGGATCCAGTGGAAAAGTTAGCCAGACAGATTATTACATGCAAACGTAAACCCACATTCTCTGTGACGTGATGCGGAGTCACATTAAGGACAGGGCAGATTCTGTGTTTTCAGTTGCCTTCAACAAAAACAAAACGGCATGTTTGGCCGTCTGTCAATTCTTTACCCTCCCTGTCCTGAGCCCATTGGTCCACAGTAAAGCTGGAAGTCTTTATTTTCAAAAAGAGGTCGGTAGTCTCTTCCAACAGCTGCATTTAACAGGAGTAATTGGAGCATGAATTACATGCAATTTCCAGTTGTGGGTAAAATACATATTCAGTGCTGTGGTGCAGCAGGAGAATAACTGTCATGGAGATCTGAACAGTGCAAACGCAAACTGCTATTTTTACCCTGAAGCACAGTCTTGCATCATACGTGCACTGCACACACACACTCTACTCTGTCCTCTCTTGTGTTTCAGGAGCGTTTAAAGGCCAGCGAGCACCGGTCAGACATGGAAGACAAGGCAGACAAGCGGAACACAGAGCCCAAACCCAGACCCTCCTCAATATGCTCCCCATCGCCTTCACCCGTCCTGCATCCTCGCAAACCTCCCCGCCCCTCTCGCTCGCCAACACCCTCCACCTCCTCCCTCACCCCGCTGCCTCCGCTCCGCTCGCCTGTGACCACGCTCAAGTCAGAGGAAGCGGGGCAGAGAGTGTTGGTGCACTCGCCGACCCCCCTGCCGCACCCACCTTCCCCCCGCTCTGCCTCGCCGCCCCCGTCTTCGCCACGGCGGCCTAAACAGGAGGTGGCTGAGGAGGAGGTGGGACGGAGGGAGCAGAGGGACAGACAGAAACCGGGCTCTGCCCCCTTTCAGGGCATCTACCCTGGTGAGTTTTTCATCAGCTTCACAGCACTAATGTAAAGCTCTGTAGATAAGATGAAGGTTTCATATTGATTAAAACCTGTCTTTTGCTTTCCAGATGTCCCTCCAGGTTACCCGTACCAGTCTGTCACTGCCCCATTTGGCTCCCCTTTCCCCGCTTATCACATCCCAGCACCTACAGGGACAAACACAGAGCTAGTCCCAGCCCACCGCTCCCGCTCTCCACCGTCAGCTGCCCCTTTGCCCTCAGCACACATCCATTCAAGGCTCCTGGACACAGACATTAAGCCACAGAAACTAGATCCATCAAAGACGGGGTCTTTCCTCAAACAGGAACCCGGTGTGGAGCGGCCTCTGCTGGGCGTGGCGCCAGAACCTCTGGGTCCCCTTCGCTGCGGCCCTGTGCGAGCCAGCCAAGACAGAGAGACGGATGGGGAAGTATCAAAGCCTCAGCCGCTACCTCTGTACGTCCCCAGTCCTCCACCACAACGAGGTGAAAGGCTGGAAGAAGTCAGGGAGGAAGAGAAGGAACAAATCAAGATGGAGGTTTTATCTTACTCATGCCAGGCAGCGTATCCTCCACCCCCTCCACTCACAGAAGCTGAGCCCAAACCCAAGGCCATCAAGGATCCAGAGCAAACACGATACCCACCGTGCATCACTGCAGATTCAGACTGTCAGGAATCGGCTCAGAAGAGTGTTCTTCTGGAGCAAACCGCCAGCGCTGTGTGTGAACAAGAACAACCAGACACTCCAGTTGACTCCCACACTCCCAATCAGAAAGAACTTGTTCCAGAGACCCCTGTTTATCCACCTTCCACTTCTAACTCTCCTCTCCCACTGGTGTTCGGCCCTGAGGATCCCATGGCAGGGATGCTCGCCCTGCTGGCAGCCAGCGAGATGGCCAACTACACCCGCCCCGACACTCCACCCGCCCCAATACTCCTACCGCAGATAGAGCTCCTTCCTGTGGGCGCTGACTGCAGCGGCGCGGGGCCTCTGGAGATGGTGGCCCTTGAGGGGATGGCCCTGCTCAGCCAAATGGCCCAGAGAGAGATGGAGCAAATCAACCAGGGCCAAAGTGAGTGTATAAGAAAGTGAAGGAAGATGTAAATGATAATAAGATACAAATAGAGTCTCATACTCTCTCTTTACATCCACTCCAGGTCTGACATTAGAGGGTCTGGATTGTCTTCTTGAGGCCAGCAGACAGATCCTGTTGGAGGCCATAGAGAAACAGTCCCACATCGATCTGCCCAGAACTCTGGACCCCAACAAGAAGTACAGCTGGAGGCAGAGGAAGGAGGAGCCGGTAAAATGATGAAAACATTTCATGGTCACCCACTGATGAAAGTCTTATCAGTTTCTTCACTAATCTTTTTCCTCTCTTCCCCGCAGCTGTACAGTAAGATGTCTGTGGACATGATGGACGCAGTGGAAGTGGAGTACCGTGTCCGCCTGGCTGAGCTGCAGAAGACGTACAAGGAGCAGCAGCGAGAGATGAGCAAGCTGCAGAGACGCAGAGACAAGCAGTGAGTGCTGTTGCACACGGGTCACACGGGTCGGAGCATGTTGAAAATGACTGAATCACACTGAACACGCATGACTCTTTTTATGTTTACCTCAGAGAGCGGCTGCAGCAGGAGGATGAGAGGCGGAGTCTCACCAGACGGGGCAGAGGGCGACCCAGGAAGAGAAAACTTTTGGCCACACCTCCCAAACTGGACAGCAGGCCTGGAAAGTGAGTCAACAGATGATCTGCAGCCAAAATCATTCTTTTCTTTTAATTAGTATGTTCAGGTTTTGGCTTCATACTGAGCAAACTTTCTCTCATCTCAGGGTGGGAAGGACAGTGCAATACTCTGAGGACTCTGAAGCTGGGGATGGACAGAGGAAGAGGTTCCGAGTGTCCAGGGAAGAGGAAGAGACGGAGGCAGGAAGTGGAGGAGTGAAGGTGAAAAAGAAGAAAAAGAAGAAGAGCTGGACGGACCAGGAGCCATCCACCAGTCACGCTCTGGAGGTAACGCACCCGAAGTGCATGTTTTGATTTCAGCAACAACTTGATGCAATTGTTCTGTTCAATTAATGTAGCGGCTTTTTGTGTGTCGCTCTCAGGTGTTGAAGGCAAAGCGCAGCCATGAGTTTGAGCAGGAGCAGCTGGCGTCCGACCTCGACAGAGCGCTCTCGCTCTCGCAGCTCAGCTCGCTCGGCGCGTCCCGCAAACTCGCCTCCACCGCGAAATTAGACAAGTCGAAGGGCAAGTCCGCTGACGGCCGGATGAAAGAGCACGGCGTCCACTCCGCTGCCAAAGGAGGGAAACACAAGATGGCTGCCAAGGCTTCCACTTCAGAGAGCGTCCAGAAGGTGAAAGGTCAGAAGAAGACGTCTTTGTTCTCTCCCATGAGATCAGAGCTCAGCAGCTGCTCCAACAGTGAGTACCTGAGGACGGACACATGATCCGATAGAGTCCAAGTAATGTTTTTACATGCCATCATCAAAACAGTGAGTTTTATAGACAGCAGAGTGTGTGTGAGGGTAGTTTCTGCAGGTGAAGCATTTTCATGGGATTTGAACAACCAGACGTATTATTTCAAAACCAACTCATTTCATTTGCTCATTTTATCGATCAAGGATATTTCTTCTCATGTCAATCCTTTCCAATTCGCCCTTTCTTCTTGACACCTGCTCTTGTTCAACAGTTGCATGGTCGTGGTAGAAACGTTATCATAGGTCGGTTGTTTAACGTGGTCGAACCCATCAGCTCATGCAGCTGCGTTTAGTCGAGTCACGATTATTTCAGGTTTAGTTTGAGTAAATTTGAGGTCAAACAGAAATCATCTCTGACTCCTTGTTTTTGTCCTTGTGACCTCCATGACCTCATGAATCATTAACCGCACTCTCTCCGCACCAGACTCCGATTCAGAGGAGCACAATTCTGCCCGAGGGGGCTGGCCCCCTCTCTCTGGGACGCATTCCCATGGCAACCTGACCAGGAAGAGGCGGCCTGCATCGTCGCCGACGTCCCTGCTGTCCAGTCAGAAGTCTCAGAAGAAGAAACACAAGCACTTATCCCTGCTGCTGGAGGAAGCGGGCCTCAGCTCCTCAGACGACTCCTTCGACCAAGGTTACTGACCAAATCTTACAGCCCCCCCGCACCCTTGCTGTTGAGTCAGGCGATACTGTGTCTTTGATCCCGTCGCAGCTCGAGTCTTTGTGTGCTTGTCGCTCAGACGGCCGTTTTTCAGACTGTGCTTTAGCTCGACGAACCCCCTACCTCTCTCGCTGCTGGCTTCTCTGCAAAGTTGCCTTTTTGAAAAAAGAGTTTAAAACTATTTCTATGGTGTTTTTTTTATTGCCTGGATTGCAAAACCGTTTTTGTAGCATTTGTACATTTGAAAACTTGTGTGAATTTGTGAGATTTTGTTGTATTGCAGTTTTGGTACGCATAAGCTCTATTAAAGGTGTTGATTTGATTGGTACAGAAAGCGAAGCGCTGTGGTCCTTGTGTCTGCTTCATCTGTCTGTCTGTCCGTCTCTGTCCGTCTGTCCAGCTGCCACTGAACCTTACACATCCTCCAGTGCTCTCTTCGTCAAATATCCCTCTAGATTTCCCGGACAGGGTCAGACAACACTGTTTATCTCGCACACAGAGCTGAATCTGATTGGACAGAGATTATTCTTCCTGGTCAGCATAAATAAAGAGAAATTTAATGATGGGTTGCTTGTTTTTTTTGTAGTTTCGTGTAGAGGTTAGCTCCATTTCTATCAGACTAAATGTTGTATTGATGATGTGGCCTGGTGTTTGATGTTGTGGGGGAAGTTAATGCACCAAAGGGTGATTGAATTAGATGTTGGGGATATTTGGACAATAGAGCTCCTGTCTGTCTACTAAACCTTCAAATAACCCTTCTCCCTTTACGTTGCTCTCTCAGACACCTTGCTCTGTCCTCTCGCCTTTCCCTCCTCACCTCTCACCCCCTCTCCCCCGTCCTACCCATGATGCTTTGAGTGTCTCTCAGCCTGTTCCATGTGCTTGTGCTGCTGCCACTGCGACATTACAGAAGCTTGGGCGAGGACTAGCGCAGCCCCGAGCCCACGCTACCCTCGCTGCGGCTAGTCTACTGTGGCGAAAGCTTTGCTTGAGCTAGACTTAGCTAAGGCCAGGCTACGCTACGGCGAGGCTGCGCTCTCGCCGCCACCGCCGCGCTGCCCTGCCTGAGGCCACACCCCTGTCACCTGCTCTGTAAGTAGGAAGTGCCCCTCCATTTTTGTTCACCGCTAACATGGACTATGCTGAAATTGAACTCCACATACAGAACATTAACTTTTTCCTTTTTTTTTTTTTTGTTCTCACAAATTAAAGCTCTTTAACGAGTACCATGGTTACCTCCACTTGACGGCTTGCAAAGGTTACCATGGTTACTCAAACTTCATATGACGATTATACCAAGGGGCCTCACAGGGCTGTCCTCTCAGTGCCTGCTTGTTGTGTGTCTGCCTGCTACTGTTAACACATGGTGGATTCACAGTACAACACATGCATCCAGATTTTGATTTAAAACTAATTAACTGCAGCTCAAAATGATTCTTTAAAATGTATTTCAATCGTCTGAAATCACAGCAAATGTTCAAATGAGCCACTTTCAATATTCAAACAAAGTGTTGATCAAAGAGCAAGTTAACCTCCCGAGAAAACTTAGTTTTTGCTGATTTCCAGGGGTTTAACTTCAGTTGTGTACTCATCAAGTTAAACTTTGAGCCAGAAAAACAGTTATTAGTTAAGTTAAACACCAGTAATGTCTTATTTTATTAGTCTCATAACTTCATACTTTAATGTCAATGAGACGTATGTCGTCTGTTATGATTTCAAACATCTTGTACTGTGCATCCAGCCTCAATGTTAACACTCTAACCCCCGAGGAGACGCTCCTCCTGTTCATCTGTTGCCGTGGACCTAACTGCTAACGTGATACACAGCTAACCAGCAGAACGCTAGTGTGTCTGTACCGACGGGTGACAAATTAAAACCAGTACTTAGAAAGGTGTCGAGTCAGAACGTTTCCAAAGTGTCTCAGAACTTATTCCCCCATTTAGTGTTTTAACACGTCCGCCCTAAATGTCCCTTAGGTGTTGAATTGGGTTGAAGTCTGGTGATTGCGAAGCCAAATTAAATCCATTTTAATATTCACCCAAGCATCAATGACCCCTCGCATCACTCAGAACAACTTTCTATTGATCAGCGGTGACCCCCCAAGTGGACAAGTGGCATCGAAATGTCCCCACAGAGCCGACGACCAGCTCTTTGTGCACATCACACGTGCACTTTCCCACTTGTTGAGACCATGGTGTAGGATGACTCATCCGTCTGCACTCCCAAACGTTTGTAATGAGGGGTTTATACACTGCCTCTGTACTTATAATATCCCTCTCTGTGCAACTGTTGATGCACTGACACTCCGACGACTTTCCAATAGATGCAGATTTCAGTGCTCCCATTGAAACATCAGCCAGATGAGCAGTGTTTCTGACTGGACCCTCTTTCAAAGTCACTTAGATCTTTCCCTCCTGTCGTCTTTATATAAAATCAGGATCGACTGGGCCTGATCGGTGTGTTGCTACCTGCCACAGAGCGTAACTGGATGTCAGCTGCTTCATTGTACCGTGCAATGAAGCAGCTGAGGCATCTGCAGTCCAGATACCTCTCCATTCATTTACTCAGGGTTTTAATTTTTCACCCGTGTGTGCGTGTGTGTGTGTGTGTGTGTGTTTGTGCTCTACTGGCCCGTCAGTGGAAGAATCTTTCAGTTTTTCACCTCTCACTCTGTCACCTTCTCTCAAGGGTTTTTTAATAATGAATTATATCTGAGTCAGTTTCCTCACGTGGTTCTCCGTGTGTGTGTGTGTGTGTGTGCGTGCTCGCATGCATGTGATAAATCACATTTTCCTGCTGTAACTTGCTTACACAGCGTAACTGAAGGTCGGCTGCAGTGGTTTGGACAGTCTATCCTCTCTCTCACTCCACTGTTATTTCTGATCAGCTGACACGTCGAGGTGTGTGTGTGTGTGTGTGTGTGTGTGTGTGTGTGTGTGTGTGTGTGTGTGTGTGTGTGTGTGTGTGTGTGTGTGTGTGTGTGTGTGTGTGTGTGTGTGTGTGTGTGTGTGTGTGTGTGTGTGTGTGTGTGTGTGTGTGTGTGTGACTGTAAGACCCAGAGGGCTGTTCCCTTTCCACACAGGGATTAACCCAGTCTTTGTCTGAGGAGAGGTTTCATCTTGGCTGTGATTCTTTCGTTGCTGTATCTCCTCTTTGGGTCGAACACTCAGTAGAAGCAACGGGATACGATTTGACCTTTGACCCGAATCTTCTCTTTGAAACAGAAACCTCCGAGGACGAAGATGACGAGGAGGAGTTCGATTCAGACGATGGCGGCTGCGAGGAGAGCGGGCTGGGTATGCTGGCCAGGTTTGCGGCTAACGCCATCCCCGTCAGCTCGACCCCCTTGAGCCTCCTCCATGAGGGCAAACACCGCAGCAGGCTGAGCACTCTGGGTAAAAGCACAACGGACACAAATGAGTTGTGTGCGGGGTTTGCACAATATAATATTTTTTCATTTTGGTTCAGCGGGTTCACCATCTGAGCATTTGTTCAAGATTATGTTATTGATTCATGGTTAAATATTCATTAATTTGTAATTGTCACATCAGGGTGCATGTAATGATTCAGCCTTGAATTATGTATTAGTTTCAATTTGATCAATAGTCCTATTTACTGTGTTATTGATTTGAGAAAATCTAACACCTCAGTTTATTACTGGCTGCATGTTTATGGGAGCAGCTGGGTTTTATCTCTAGGATCTCCCCATGTTTGTGTGTGTGCGTTTGTGTGTGTGCGTTTGTATGTGTGCATTTGTGCGTCTGCGTGTGCGTGCCCTCTTTGTGAGGACCAGTTTGTGTTATAGACCCTGTGGAATCAGGACTCCAGTGACCCTCCTCTTCTCTCCTCAGGTTCATCAGAGTGCGAGTGGTCAGACTCAGGCTCAGACTTGCGACTGAGGAAGTTCCCCTCTCTGCTCCACGGAAAACGCTCCGCCCCAGAGCTGCCCCTGTTGCCCCCTGCAACCCGGCGCAGCGACCAGACCAGCCCCACCAAGCGAGATGAAGCGCCGGTCAAACGCAAGCCCCTGCCCAAACCCCGCCCCTCGCCTAGATCGCCCCGACGATTTAGCTTCGACCTCGGCAGCAGCCACGGGTTCGGAGGCTTCAGCGAGGACGAGGCCTGGAGCCGGCGACGCAGCGAGAGGATTTTCCTCCATGACGCCACCACCTCAGCGACTCAGTTGTCTGTGTCAGGCCTTGGCTCCATCAGTCAGAGCTCCTCCTCCTCGTCCTCCAGCTCAGGCCCACCTCTGACCCCGAAGCCCGCCCCCGCCCCCGCCCCCAGACCCAAACCCCCTCCGCCCAGCAAAGAGGGGAAAGACCTGGTGAAGGTATGTCAATAATTAATTAATTAATCGTTAATTGTTGTTCAGCAAGTGAGTCAAATCTTTCCAATCTCCCTGTGCTCTCACTTCTCCTTTAAACTCTGGTTCCATCGTTTTCCTTTTTCTCCTCTGTGTGTGAGTGTGTATGAGCGTGTGTGTGTGTGTAAGTGTGTATGAGCGTGTGTGTGTCTGAGCGTGTGTGTGTCTGAGTGTGTGAGAGAGAGAGACAGATAGAGAATGTTTAAGTGTTTGTGTCAAAGTGCCAGCAGGGCTTCCCAGTACTTCAGTCATTGCAGCACTCCCCTGCTGTCTGTGTCGTGTAGCTGACAAGGAAGGACAACTGCAGGCAGCCTGGCAACATCCCACCCTCAGTGTGTGTGCGTGTGCGCGTGTGTGTGTGCGTGTGTGGATGTAAATCTGTCTTGCACATCTTTAATGTCCCCATTAATTAATATGCACGTTTTGTGACTTTTTGAAAAGCAGAAGAAGAAACTGAAGGACTCTCCTCTGCCTGTGAGCCCGTCCGTCCTGTGCAGTCCAATCACCGACGTCCCCGTAACGCTGAGCCTCAGCCCGACGAGGAAGAGCCAACCAAAAACCAAGATCAAGGCCAGAGAGGTCAGTGTGATGATGGATCAGCTGCAGAGTCATTACGGGTGTGAACTTAATTATCCTGGGAAGGACGAAACACCAGAGCATTTTAGTTACTAGACCTAAAAAATGTGCACACACACTAAAGACAGGAAGAAATAAAATAGTCTGGAGAGATGAACTGACTCCTGTGATCGACGCTCTTCTGTTTTATTGTCAAACCTCTTGTATTGTGTGATTTCTGCCAAAGTGTCGTATTGCTCTCCATCTGCCACCGGCCAGAACTCCAGTTTGTTTTGAAAACAGCTGAAGTGTGTGCACGGCTCTTTGTGGTGGTGAAACAGCAGGAGAAAAAAAAACGTGTGTAATGCGACAGCGTAAGTGTTGTAATATGTCGCTGTTTCCCTTTGAGAAGTCGATACGCGGCGTGTCGACCTGGCAGCTTGGTGCGCTGCCACAAATGAAACCGAAGTAGCGATATCAGTTTGCAGAAAGTCAGGTTCAGTCCTCAGGCGGGTGACAGATTTCACTTACGGGCCATTTTTGCTTTTTAAAGATAAACTAATATAAATCAGATTTATTTTTCCTGCCTTTATATGGAGTCGTAGTTGAGTGAAATTCAAGCCCCTGTTTGTTTTTCTGCAGCCCTCCAGAGGAGCGGTGAGCCGGCTGATGGAGAGCATGGCCGCAGACGAGGACTTCGAGCCCAACCAGGACAGCAGCTTCAGCGAAGACGAACTTGTCCCTCCGCGCAGCCACAGTGTATCAGAGAGGTCCTCCACACCTGGTCAGTACACACACACACAGACACACACTGCCTGTGCTCACACACACTGAAGTTATTTTGTGCGTTCTTAACACACGTGTTGTTGTGTGCAGCTCCGGTGCAGTGTGTGTTGGATAAGGACTCTCTGGTGGACGGACTCAGAGTTCTGATCCCCATGGACGACCAGCTGCTGTACGCCGGACACGTGAACACGGTGCACTCCCCTGACATGTGAGTACAGACGCTGAATCCTTATAACGGAGCACGGTGATTGATTTGCAGCCTTTAATAGAGGAAACTCACATCTGTTTACTCTATTAAAAGCTGCAAATCAATCAGCCTGCTCCAGTTCTGCGTCCTGCAAAGTTTGCTGTCCTCGATTTGTGAAGTAGCCAGGTGCATTTTTGCAGATAAAAAAAACAAAGACTGGTTTGTTACAAAGTCCTGTTCAGTTTTTCACTTGTACTCATCAATAAGGATTTCAACTGGTCACTGTACAGGTCGTACATGTGGGGAACCTATAGTTACTCTGTGGGATAGTTTGATATTTGGCGTAATAGTCTTGTTCTTCTTTTTCTTGAAAATGAGATGAGTAGATTGAAACAATCTCATGTCTCAAAGCAAAATATAAAGCTACATCCAGCAGTTGGTTAGCTTAGCAGAACGATTTTCCATCATTTTCATTATTTTCCCAGGAAACATTCATGAATCTTGATGAAAGAATTCAGGCACATTTAGTGGAATTATATCTGAGCGTGGGAAATTTGTTCCAGCTTGATTGAATTTAATGGGAAAGATGCAGTCAGAGGAAAAACTCCACAGACAAACGGACAAAGGTGAAAATAATAAAAACAAATTACAGCTCTGTTTGCAGAGGATTCATATTCCAGTGGGACGTGGCTGTTTGCTGTAGCTCTGCCACACAACCTTCTAGCTGGAGCCAAGCTGCTAAAGTCATTATTTGTGTAAAAGACAACACAGTCCCCATCCTGCCACACATCAAATCAGTCAGAATCAAGATAAGAACTAACTGCTGAGACCACTTAGACGTCACAGAAACCAGAAGTGACTCTGGATTCTGTCATAAGAAGCATGAGCCCTTTCACACTGACCCCCGACGTTTGGCCCTTACTCCTCTCGGATGTTTCCCCCCTGCAGATACAGCGTGGTGGTGGAGGGAGAGAGAGGAAACCGACCACACATCTACTGCTTGGAACAACTGCTGCAGGAAGCCGTGAGTAAACTGCACGTCTCTCACATTTCATTCTTCTCAATCCTCCTCATCTGTCTTTGTTTCTGCTCAAACACTTCGAGGAGATAGAAAAATGTTGTGCGCGCGAGTGTTCGATGCCGTGTTTTGTTGACATTAGCGAGCTCTTCATTCCTTGCGTGCAGATCATCGATGTGAAGCCTCCGTCCGTGCGCTATCTCCCTGAGGGCACTCGCATCGCTGCGTACTGGAGCCAGCAATACCGCTGCCTGTACCCGGGGACCGTTGTCAATGGTACAACAACATCATCACACAAAAACAAACACACCCACGACTTTCATGATATGATTCATAATCCACTTACATGGACAATTTGATTGTAGCTGGCAGCCCAGACAAAGGAATAAGATCTTATCTGTGTGTGATGCAGCAGAGGCTCTTATTTTGAAGAGTCACATGCTAATGGAAACCTAACTGCTCTTATTGAACACTTTGAGTTGAGTGAGCTCTGCTGCAGTGAAAAGGGAGGAACCGGGTGTGAAAAGTCTAAACACATTTGCCTAGTGTGTCGAAATCAAACGTTCACTGCTCGACTGCTCATTTTCTTTTTCCACCCAAAAACAGGAAGTTCAGATATTGACGAGAACGACGATCTGATCACGGTGGAGTTTGACGATGGCGACACCGGCCGCATCCCGCTCTCCCACATCAGACTGCTGCCGCCCAACTACAAGATCCACTGTGAGCACACGCCCCATCATACGTTTTATAGATTTCATTTTACCATCACTGCTGGGTTTTAAATCATGTGCACTGTGAGCGTGTGTGTGTGTGTCTGTGTATTGATGGTTTTAGCACAAGTGATTTCCCAGTAGAGTGCTACTAACATGCAGCTATTCTTGTGCATTACCTTGGTGTGTGGGTGTGTTTGTGTGTCTGTCTAGACTGCTTCCTAAGTGGATGTGTAGATGTTTACCAGAACTAGAACCTCGTTCAGACTTCACGATTGTCCATTTCAACACACTGAGGCAAACAGCGTTTCCAAAAGTAGAGAAACGACACGAAGCTCTTTACTCACTACAGTAAAAATATGTATTGAGTTCAAAACGCCTCGCTGTGTTACTCTAGTTTTACTTTCTGTTGTTGATTTCTGCACAATACAAGTTGATAAAGTTTCCTCAAATGGAACGAAGGTGCTTCCAGAAGACGTTGAATCTTTAAGAGGAAACGAGCTCTGCACAGTCAAACAGACGTAACGGTGTCAGCCAGTAACCTCTCGCCTTTCGCTGTCCTTGTTAACAAACTTGAAATTCCTCAGTCTCTAAACGTGTACGTAAGATTCTCGAGTTAAACTATAAAAGCTGCCGGCTCTGTGCCTCGGTCCAGGTGCTGAGCCGTCCCCCGCGCTGCTCGTGTCCAGCTGCTCCAGGAGGAGAGTCCGCAAGTGCAGCAAAGAGGGAAAAGAAGCCGGAACAAAGCCAGAGGAGACGGCTCCAAAGATCAAAGGGAAACCTGGTCGCAAACCCAAACCCAAACCAGGTGAGTTGAGAACTGGAGACAGATTTAGATATGGACGACGTGGGCAGCAGCTGACCAGGGAGGCAGCCTGCTAGTTTTCTATTACTCATTAGTACATCATGTCAATGATATGTCACCATGTGGGTCAATTAACGTTGTTGGAGTGGGCCCACTAGTCTAGTTTGAGTAGTGATGGGAATCTAGGCTCTTTAAAGGCAGATTAAAAATACATGCGTGGTAGAAACCAGTAATGATTTATATGGGGGGGAAAAAAGATACAGAACATACAAACATTCATCTTTAATACAGGTTATATACTAGTATAAAAGAGAAAACTAGGCCTATATATACATATGTGTATATATATATTTATTTATTTATATTTAATAGAAAACTGACCTTGAGATGTTTTATACAAAAGCAGATGAGGATTCTTAGCTCTTAGTCTAGTTTGATGATCATGGAATTGTGAATTGTTGCCGAAATAGCTTCTAGAATAACGAGGCAAATCTTCGTTTTTGCATCTCACTTTAAAAAGCTAATGTACAGATTTAGAAAAACTAACAGAAATAGTTCACAGCCGCCATTTAAAAAAAGACTGGGTGCACTTAGTGAGTTGGTAGAGGAAGCAAGTTTCACAGAAATGACTGAAGTGTCATTTCCCTTAGAATTATTGGCTGAGAAATGTTAATGTTTCCCGCAGGAGGTAAAAATAATGGAGGTGGTGCTTAAAGTAAAACTAATCCACCCTGCGTTAAGTGCTGCCATCACTTCTGCCTTTTATTTGCCTTTTTCTCTTCTCTGAGTGATTCCATGGGACCAGTAAAGGACGTCTGCAGCCACATCTGTCATAAAAAGATAGATTTCATCGTGCCTCTCTCCCAAGTGCTTTACTTATCCATTTAAGGCAGTTTGAAATTTACTTCATCTGTCTTTTATTGTTATTACATGTGGTTTGTTGCCGTCCTTTACTTCAACGTATTTATCGTAGGGACCATTAAAGAGCAAAAGTACTTTTGTCACGCTCGTGTTTTTGATGAGTCTTTTTTAAAACGGCAGAAGCAACAAAAATAGCTCAAAGCTCAGAAACGTCTTTCATCACACATGTCATATTTGACCATGGCTGTCATCTCCTGCATCGGTTTAATACATTTGCTCAAAACAGCGTCTTTGTCGTTCCGTGGAGCTCCGAGTGTGTTAGCTCTGGCTGTAACACACGGCATGTTGCATGTCTGATTTGCTGACTCTGGCTCTGTTTCGACTGGCTAAGCAGTTCTTAAATGTAGTGTTTTCATTGCAGAATTGTTTCCTTGCTGATATTGTTCTCAGCATGCGAGGCTGCAGACCACAAAAATCATGAGGCCACACAATGCAAACGTCAGCACATCCAGTGTAGTTGGGCCAAAAAATAGATTTGTTTGAACTTTTCCTTGTGTTTTCTTTTTTTTCCTCAGAAACCTCCATGACCCCGGACGGCCGAGAGAAAACCGATCCTCCTCCTTCCTCCTCCCAACCTGCAGAGAGACCCCAGCCCGCAGAGAGACCCCAGCCCGCAGAGAGACCCCAGGCTCCAGCTAAACCTGCCCAGGACAGGACCTCCTCGGTTCAGAAGACAGGTCAAGAGAAGCCGCGCCCTGCATCCCGGCCGACAATGGGGACGCAGGCAAAACCAGCCCGCAAAAGCTCCACCACGTCCCCCACAAGTAGCCCGACCCTCCCCAGCCCGGTGTCCAGGAAGAGCAGCTTGACGCCTGCTTCTAAACCAGCTCGGGCTCTTCCTCCCTCCCTCTACCCGTCCACTTACGGAAAAGTGCTGACTGTGGACCTGTACAGCGAGCCCAACCTCAGCTCCTACAACAACCAGCGCAGAGATAGAGAAAATACCAGCAGTGTCAGTCCCACCACCAACAGACCCATGTCCAGACCCATGGGCACGTCTACTGGGACCAAGCCCAGTTCCTCATCCGCGGCCAGACCCACCTCTGCCTCCACAGCCAAAACCAAACCCTCCTCGGACCATCACGGCGGCTCCAGACCTAGCCTCAACTCTGGACTCCTTCCCAGCCCCATCTCCAGGCTATCAACATCCAAACCTGGCTCTTCTCTGGCCCCTAGACCTTCATCATCCTCATTGTCTTCTTCATCCATCCCAAGACCCAAACTAAAGATACCGTCAGACCAGCTGTCCTCCAGCTCCAGACCCAGCTCCATCTCCAGGCCCAAGCCCAGCGCAGGGCAAAGTGACGGCGGAGGCTCGGCAGTGAGGCGAAAGTCCCTGTCTGTGGAGCCCCTTGTGAAGCTGGACCACGAAGGTGTCACCTCGCCCAAGACCAAGAAGACCAAGGCTCTGATGTTGCTCGAGGGTCGAGGCATCAGACGAGATCACGCCCCCATCCCAACGGCCTCAGCCAATCCAAAAGTGATAAAAGCAAAGCCAAGAGCTCCAGATAGAGACACGGGTCTGCCAGAGAAAGACTCCAGCTACAAAGCACCGATGCTGGTGAAGGAGAAGACGGACAGTCGGGGAGGTGGTGGAAGAGGACAGGAGATAGACACCAGAGAGGAGAAAGTTAAAAAAGAGGAAAGAAAGGAGGTGGAGAAAAGAAAGGAGAGAAAGATGAAAGAGGTGTCTCAGAGTAGCAGCAGCTCAGAGTCAGAAGAAGAAGGTGACAAAAGGAAGATGAAGAAAAAGAAGAAATGCACCTCAAGCTGCTCGTCCTCATCTTCATCCTGCTCTGGTTCCTCCTCATCTTCTTCATCGTCTTCGTCCTCATCGTCCTCTTCCTCCACTGATGACACGTCCTGCAGCTCCGATGAAGAGAGGACGGCTTCACCTCCACCAGGCCCCGTCTCCACACCTCCGGCACAGGACAAGTCAAAAGAGGAGACTAAAAAAGAAGAGGAAGAGGAGGTGAAGGAGGAGGCAGAGATAAAAATGGAGGAAGAGGAGGAACTATCACCTCCCTCAGAATCTCCCTCCCCGTCAACCTCTCCGACTCCTGCCCACGCTCCCTCTAAACCTGGTAAACCAGCCACCGGGAAGGGCTCCGGCCAAAGGGGTCGTCCTCCGAAACCGAAGCCCAGTGGAGGAGAGGGGAAAGTGGGGAGACCAAAGCGGAGAGAGGGGGTCCACCTCCCCACCACCAAGGAGCTGGCAAAACGTCAGAGGCTTCCCAGTGTGGAGAACAGGCCCAAAATCTCTGCTTTTCTTCCAGCCAGACAACTGTGGAAGTGGTTCGGGAAACCAACTCAGGTGAGGAGAGGCATCGCTAATTGTAACTGTAAAGTAACATCCTCAGATTTTTCCCTCTGTGACCGGTTTGTCCTCTCACGATCTCCTGCAGAGACGCGGCATGAAGGGCAAGGCGAAGAAGCTCTTCTACAAGGCCATCGTTCGCGGTCGAGAGATGATCCGCATCGGCGACTGCGCCGTGTTCCTGTCGGCGGGCCGGCCCAACCTGCCCTTCATCGGCCGCATCCAGAGCATGTGGGAGTCGTGGGGCAGCAACATGGTGGTCAGGGTCAACTGGTTCTATCATCCAGAGGAGACGAATCCTGGGAAGAAACTCATCGACAAGAAGGTAGAGTTTTAATTTCACTTTTATTTAGCAATTTGTGAATACTACGTGTTTTCACTCTGCAAACAAACCGAACCATGGATCAGTTTGACCTCTTAACGCCTCTTAAAGTCGGACTAAACTAAAAAAAACATTTATTAGCAGAGTGAATTATAACACTTTTTAAGTTTGGTTCATAAAAGAAACACTCACCTGACTGAATATGTTTCTTTAGTTTGAAGCTTTTTCCTGACTATAAATCTTGTTTCTTCTCCAGAACTGGGATCATATGTGTGGTCAGTCTTTACCGGCAGCGCTGCACTCTTCTATCCAGAGGAAAGACTTCATGGAGGTGAGAGGAAAAAAATTGTTATTGCACCAACTCCTCAGCTTTTAAAACCCATCAAATCATGGAATAGACGAATGGTTCTTAATATGGAAACTGCCATTGACCCGGAAAAATCTCCTGCTGCGTTCCTCATATGTGAAAGACAAACTCTGACCAAGTGAATACCTAAGTGATTAGATTGAATTGTAAAAGGAAACATGAAGCTTTATACTTTCCTTTAACCTTGTTTTATTTGGAAGATACAAGATTCCCTGTAAATCATCGCTGGTTGCACACCGTGGTCACCGGACTCAAACATGGCACAACATTTCTCACCTGGCACATGATCCAAAACGTTTTCTAGATTCCAGGTTTCAGTTATATTTCTGACTTGTCTGATAAGATCATTTTATTCATACATTTTGTCCCCGTAAACCACAGAGTGCAGTAAATTGTCCAGTTGAGTGTTATATACACGATAGAATAAAAGCGTGTGTCTCCTCCGCAGCGCGCCCTGTACCAGTCGTCTCACAGCGACGAGAACGACGTGCAGACGGTCAGCCACAAGTGCCTGGTGGTGAGTGTGGACGAGTACGAGCAGATGACCCACACGCGCCGCTACGCCGACAGCGAGGACCTCTACTACCTGGCCGGCACCTACGAACCCACCACTGGCATGATCTTCAACACTGACGGAGTCCCGGTCATCTGCTGAAAAAAACTAATTGTGACCCGACCTACCGACCTTGGACCTCGCAAGCCCGACCCACGGTCTAATCACTGATCTCACGATTGAGGTTTTGGCTGCAGTGACTCGACGAGCGCCACCACTCCATGTACCATGACGCGCTTCAACCTGACTGTCACGAACAGCCACCACCACCACCACCACAGACACGGGAGACACTACAGACAGTATTAAAAAGGAACAAGTCTCCTGAAACATTTGCACACACAGACTCCATCGTCACAAACTGTTTTCACTCGTTGTCGTGTTCGCGGGAACGTTTCAGAACACGCGCGAGCACTTCAGTCACCTTCTACGTGTAAATATACTCTGCATAAAACACACTTACGCCCACATGCACAGACACGTGTAAATACTCACCTCATGTAACACACACACACACAAAGTTATATAGAGGAGAATATGAGTGTTTTATTTTCATGTAACAGATTTATGTCAGAGTACTTTTTTCTATAAGAGGTAAACCGTCGAGAAGCTTTAATGAACTGTGAATGGTGATACAGGAGAGAGGTGTCCGTCCGTCAGTCCGCCCGACTGTCTTCCTCCGTCCCGGCAGGACAGACAGACGGGAGGACGGACGCACACACATGCCGGTGGTGTGACGTTGTGATTCTGATGTTGCCGTGGTGATGTTACAGTCATGTTACAGTCATATAAATGTATCTACAGAACAGCAGGAGCGACGGACAGATGCAAAAAAAAGGAGAGAGATGCACAGAAAGAGAGAGAGGTAGAGAGGTAGAGTTGCAATCCAAAAGAGAGCCCTTATTAAAAACACTTAAAATCTACCCTCCGTTAATTTAACCCCCTTCGATTCCCCCCCGTGACAATCCTGAAACCCGAGCAGGAAAATCGGTCCTGGCGAGACTAGAACTTCTGACTCCCTCAGAGACTCAGGCTGAAGAGAGAGGAAGGAACCTTGTGCCGTGAAAAAGCACTTCTCATTTTAATCTTTTGAGTTCCTTACGTTAAAGGAAAAATCCACCCGGGAATAATTTAAACACTATTTTTTACTCCTTGTCTCGCCTCTTTTGCACCGAGGTTGAACAACAACAAAGGGAAAAGTGGATCTTTTAGAGGAGGCGCCAGTTTTCTGCTTCTGGGGCGTAGGAACAAAAATTATTTAGAGGAAGAAGAAAAATGGGGTAAACTTCAACACTTGCAAAGTAACTCCACGAATGTACGGAACGAGACGAGCTGGTGCATTAACAGTGTACGAGTCCCCGAGGTGGATTTTTCCTTTTTCTTTAAGGTGTTTTCAGGGTCGTAAACACTCGCAGCCTTTCCCAAGATGCATCAAGGTCGTGGCTCTGATGTTCAGTGTAAAGCTGCCAGCACTGATTTGATCAACACAATTAAATTTTTTTTACCGCTCATCCTCTCGCAGTTCGGCCTCACGCGCTCAGTGCGGCTGCGGTGTTTGCGACCTCTAAGTGTCCCGTGTTGGATGTGTTTTATATTTCTTTTGCTTCTGCCGTTTTATGGACGTCCATCCGACCCTCTTACGATCACATTTCGCCCTCCAAGCTCCTATTTGACATGAGTGCACTTTGAATTAGCTCTGCTGCAGAGGAGTGTTGTATACGTCTTCCTAGAGTATTTGCTAAAACCCCACATCTCCCCTTTTTCCTCCACACACACACACAGACAGACACACACACACACGTCCACATCCCTTCCTACACCTTGTTCTTTTTTCGGCTCTCTCAGCTGCTTATGAATTTTTTTCTACGTGCCTAGTTTAACCGTTTTTTAGGGTGAGACTGTTGAATGTTGTGCTCAGGGTTGTGAGCGTTTGGGTGGCCTTCACTCTCCCAGGCCTTGTGATGACGAGTCACCAAACCCCTCGTAGGTTCGGCACCCCCCCCGTTCTCCCGCCGTTACCCTCGGCTCCTCGAGGAGCTGGGGGGGGGGGAAATCGGACTGGTATTTTCTCCAGTCTGCTGACGTAGGGAAACACAGTTGTTCTGAATGATTTCGAGTTGAAACAACCCTCCGTTCCTGAACTCTTAACCCACTTGGCTACACTATTGTGTATAGAGTGTATCAGATATATGAGTATACAGTAAATGCTGTATATACGGTTTATATCTGTGGGTATCATGTTGATTTTTCTTGTATGTTTCTTACCACGTTGCCGTCTCTCTGCGTCACTGCAGAGACTGAAGATTGTCTTGTTGATATTCAATAGGTTTAATGTTTTCTACTCTCGAGATCTTTTTGGTTTTTGTCTGGATTTGTCTGATTTTATTTTAAGGATATATCATAGTTTTATTCACGCTGACACGTCTGGAGGACGACCCAAGATGTTGATGTCGTTAATGGGACATTTTTCGCAGATAAAATGACAAATGACGTCCGCCAGCGTTTCATGCCACGATGGCGACCCAGTAAAAATAATGTTGGTGATCCGCTGACTCTCAGAGCTGAAAGTGGTTGAGCAGGTACAGAGTCGCTTTTTATGTTTTCTGACATTACACGATGCCAGAAAATCATATCCGCTAAAGCCCCAGCTGCTCCTCCAGCTGCTGCTCGTGTTGGGCACACAGGAGTCGGCTGTTTGAAACCCACGTTCCTGCAGACAGTGGATCTCCGGCTGGTTCCTCAGCTGTGGGGGTGAACCCGGTAGACACGTCGTACCTGTGTTTGCAGAGTGAACGAGTTAAAGTGCCCAGTTATGAATCTTTGTTTACCCCTGGAGCTGCTAAAGCACTTTTTTTGTCTGTGTGTGAGAGAGACACACACACACACACACACATCACACTCTTATCCCCTTATATTATCACTCACTCACACTCACAGGGTGAATTTGGGTGATCTGGTACAATGGGTGCTGATCTAACAAAATGTAATCAACACCAGTTTTACTGCAGATTTGACACAGACGTCTGTGACAAGTAATTTTAAAGTTAAAAATCGGTCATAAATAAGATAATGTTCCTATTTGTTATCAGATTGTGTCGTCGTCCATTCAAGCAAGTAATAATATTAATGAATTTTATTTCACGTCACCTTTCAAGTTGCCCGAGGACACTTTAAAATACATAAAAAATAAACAAAGTAAATGAATTAAAGTGTTGGAAAAGTGTTTTGTCCCGTTTTATAAAATGTATATAAACAATTTAATCAAATATACATTTTAAAATGTGGGATCACTATTTAAGTTCTCTGCTTGTTCTTTATTAAAACATATGACTCCTTACATGTTTATATGAATAATTTCCTTTTTCCTATTCTTTCCTTATCAGTCTTTCATGATGCTTTTTAAAACGTGTTGATACAGAACTTTGGCCTGTATTAAGATTCAGGCTTTTTCAACTTCTCAGATTAGAAAGTGAAACATCCCAGATCAGCAAATTCAGTTAAATATCGGAATAGGTTGCAGAAGTAAAAATGTGCAAACGATCACCCAAATTCTCCCAACACGTCTTTATAACCCTTAAAGTGAGTTATTGCCTTCCGATGTCTATAAACCCACGATCTCCATCCAAAGTCCAGCCTTAGGCCTTCAAACAGGGTCCAACACACACACAGACACACACATATTCCCCACATAGCCTTCATTTGGTGTCGTATATGTTCTGTCTATCACCGTTTATATGTTTCACTTTTGGTCTTGGTCTGATTTAATTTTTCTCATCTCCTTTTTGGTTATAACATTTTTTTTCGCTTCCCCTCTCTGAACAATCGTCCAGGCCGCTCCAGCAAATTCTGCTGACAGGCACCGGGAGCTAGCTGCTAGAGAGAGAGAGAGAGATGGAGAGAAGAATGGGAGAGAGAGAGAGAGACAGAGAGACAGAGAGAGAGAGAGAGAGAGAGAGAAGAAGAGTGGGGGAGAGAGAGAGAGAGAGAGAGAGAGAGGTGGACTGGAGGCTGGTTCTTCGTCTGCTGTTCCTTCGGTATCGTTATCGTCCTGTTACAGAAAAAAAAATAAAGATTATTTTGAAAATAAAATAGAAAAATCATCTAAGTTTTGTAAATGACTCTTCAGCGTTGAGGGGAGAAAAAGCAGAATATACTTTGTACACGTCGAATCTTGTAAAAATGCAAAAAGAAAACATTTTAGGGATGAATCTGAAACCAGATCTATTCTGTCGCTCTATACTGTACGTGTATGTATTTCTTTTTTCTTTTTTTTTTTTTTACAGACAGCAACCATGTTTATCAGTGTTTCTTTTAAATTGTTTTAGTAACTCAGTATTTTATAGTTAATCAATAAACAGATGGAACTGTACTGTGGCTGTGTCTCTGAGTCTGTGGCAGGAAAACAATGCTTTTTAAAGACGTTTGTGTTCCTATTAAACTGCACTTTTCATTTTCATCCCCCTCTTTGACTCGCCTTGTTCCCCTCAGTGATAAAACTGCACGAAGAACTTTCAACTCCTAACTTTTACTTTGTCTGACACAACATCGTGACAAGGTGGCGTGAGATACTAACAAAGGGGGTGGAGTTTATGAGCTATACTGCAATCAGCCACCAGGGGGTGATCGAGATGCCTTTACTTCATTTTTGCGGAGCTGTCATGTCGTCCATCTTTATAAAGCCTAATATGAAGCTGCAACCAGCTGCCAGTTAGCTTAGCTTAGCATAAAGTCAGGAAACGGAGGTTAGCCTGGCTCTGACAAAGCTAATGAATGAACACGATATATTACAGGAGCTTAAACCACTGTGCATTGTAATGTACGAATGAAACAGAAAAGACAGAACATGTTAATTGGGGGGGGTTTCATCAGCTTTGGACAGAGCTAGGCTAGCTGTTTCCACCTGTTTCCTGTCTTTATGCCAAGCTAGGCTCACTGAACTTTAATGTTTTTGTGCCTGTTTCAGTTTGCGAGGTCTGTCCCTTTAATCAACAGTGGACTCCATCAGGCCTCCATTTTGGCAGCCCAGTAATGAAGCTGCTGGTTGTAATAAAATGGAGGAAAGTTCAGCTTCCTCTGCAGAGCTGACCGCGGGAGACACATTTTCCACCACTGACCGTTCATGACTCTGCACTCTGAGAGCTGCCAAGGGTGTGTGTCTGTCTGTGTGTGTGTGTGTGTGTGTCTAAGTGTGTGTGTGTTTTCTAGATTCCTGTGTGTCCACGTGTAATTAAATCTTTGCTGACGTGAACTGAGCGTGTTCCTGTTTCATGGTGAGAGCAGCAGTCTGAGCTTCGGCCGCCTCGTTTCCCCCAAAGGACCAAAATCAGCACAACATCAGAAGCTGCAGGGAGCTTCCTCCGACACACACACACTCACACACACACACACACACACACACACACACTCACACACTCACACACACTCCATCCTGCCTCAGCAGCTCACACACCCTCCAGTGGGTGTGTGAGCATGCACTGCTCTGATTGGCTGACACCACACGAACACAGGTTTTCTATAGGCTGAGCTTTCATTACAGTTTGAGCAGAGGGAGCCAAGATCCAAGTGTGTGTGTGTGTGTGTGTGTGTGTGTGTGTGTTGTGTATAGGTAGCCTATCTGTGTGTGTGCGCCCTCTTTACTGTTGAATCCCCCCCCACCTTCGTGTGTATGTGTACATTTATCTCGATGAGGAGCCTTTTGAGCAGAGACCCTACGGAGTGAGGAGGTTTAACCAACCTGCACTTTATCAAAGGGCCGTTTTTAGTATGCAGGGTTAGAATCAGGCTTGTGTGTGTGTGCTCTTGTACAGCTGTCTTTGTGAGGACCAGTTTGAGTCTTCAACCTACGGAGTGAGGACATTTTGGCCGGTCCTCACTTTGTGACCCCCCCTTTAATGGACTGTTTGGGGGTTAAGACTTGGTTTTAGGGTTAGGATTAGGGTTGGTTTAGGTTAGGTTAAGGGTTAGGCATTTAGTTTGGAGGGTTAGGGTAAGGGGCTAGGGAATGCATATTGCTGATGCGTGTCCTCACTAAGATAGCTGTACAAACGTTTGTGTGTGTTAGTTTCCAGTTTCCCAGGAGACAAGTCTCTAAGTGAGGAGGCGTTAAAACGCAGAACAGTTTGAAAGGATTGTTATTTCAGTCTAGAGTCTGCTCACTAACTCACAACTTCAAGTCTGTTTTATCACAAAGAAAGAAAGTTTTTTTTAGTTTTATTATATTTACAACTCAAACTCTTCCTCCTCCTCCTTCCCTCTGTCTGTCTGTCCTTCCTTCTCAGCTCCGTCCCTCTTTACCGCCTGAAGCCTCCTTTGTGAACAGGGCTTTTTCCCATCATACATTGTGACATTGCTCTGGTGCTACTGGGACCATAAACAATGGTCCTGTGCAGTTCATCTTTGGAGCTGATGTTTTGAGTGTCGAAGAAACAGTTACAATAAGAAACAACTTCTTGGTTACAGACGTAGGAATAATCTTGCACCCTCTACATTTTAGTATATGTACTGTATGTACGCATTGCATGTGTTAGTGTGTCAGTGTGTGTGTGTGTGTGCGTGTGCGTCCTTTGTTTTCCGCGGCTTTTGATCTCTTTACACTCTGTCTCTTGTTCTTTTGCATCTTGTGATCAATTTGAATGTGAAATGACAACTGAGCCTCACAAATATTAGTTCAGAGCGCGATACCACATGGATGTGTGTGTGTGTGTGTGCATGATGTGTGATGTACTGCATATCAATTAGCTATCTATTATTCATGCTGACAACATAATGAATGAAACATCACAGTCTTTGTATTTCAGGCATGTTTACTTGTCTTTCTCTCTCTCTTTCTCTCTCTCTCTCACACACACACACACACACACACACACGCACACGCACAGAGAGAGGCAGCTGCCGTTGTGGGCACAGGCAGGAGTGACAGTGTGAATGAAATCTCATTGTAACTGTGAAGACGAGGCGATGCCCACTGAATACCTGACGGCTGAATCCAGCATCTCGTCCTAATGAAGGAGCAAGGACTTCATTTGCTCTGAGGAGGAAGGAAACTGTTTCCTCCGACTGTCCAGCTGCCAAAAAACCCAGAGAGGAGAAGAGTTGATGACAAAGTTGATGTGAGATTCATCCGGTTTGTCTTCATTTGTAAAAACTCAAAAGTGAAGCCAAAAACCGTCTCGGTTGCCCCCTGGTGGCTGGCATAGGTAATAAATCCAGCCTCCTCTATGTAAGTGGAACAAACTAAAACGTCCAGTACAAGTCCAATAAACCACTAAAATGGTTTTAAGGTAGTTATTTTCTTTATTTACAGAGTATGAGCAGTAGCACTTTAATGATCACAGCTTTGTAGAAATCTATGGTGCATTAAACTGTGAAAATGCAGTAATTACATATTCAGTCAAAGCTGATATCTATTTTGACATGTTTTTATAAATGTATAATTTAAAAGGCATCACTATAACAATATACTTTTCTCCACGGATGTTTTCTGTTATGAAAATATATAAACTTCATAGATAGATAAATTAAGATTCATTAATTCCAAATAAATGTGTGGCAGGTAAATTCAGTAATGGAAAATAAAACAGATCCACTAATAGCTTAGCTTAGCAGAGTAGAAGCTAAATGCTAACTTACATCTTAGCTTTGGATTAAAGAGGAAATTCATGATGTGGTTTTGCTTGAATTCCTTTTGATTTAAATTGTAAATTCATTCATCACATTCATCAATTTTAATGTTATTAATAAATGTTAAGAGAGCTGAAAGAATATTTGTTGACTCCTCATATTCCCTCTTTTTTGCAGAGGTCCGTGTAATTTATTATAATTTATATAGATAAATTAAAATAATTATATAAAAAATATATAATTATTATTTACTAATATTTGTATTGTTGTAAAATCTAAAATAAAATCTAACAAGACAGAGAATGAAATGACCTGAGGGAGATCAAGGCTGCCCCCTGTAGGTGAAGGCCGTCACTCACCGCCCAGGAAGTTAAGTGTCGTCTTTCATTTTTATTTCCTGTTTCACAGACACAGAGTTTTTATTGTCCTCTATCCGTCCTACTTACGAGATGTATCTGTGCATCGTGTCACTTATCAAGGCGCCTCTGTCTCTCCTTCTAACCAATCCCTTCTTCTCTGACTCTCTCTCTTCTCTCATCCATCACCGCTCGCTCCCTCTCTCCCCTCATCCCTCCAACCCTTCATATTTCAGCCATTTTTCTTCATCCTCCTCCCTCTCTCTCCTGCCCTCCTTCACCTTGGTTACATTCCCCTTTTTCTCTGTCTTTGTTTCCTCTCTCTGTCGCTCCTCTGCTGCTTGTCATCCATCTCCACCCTCCTCCGCCTCTGGAACTCCAAATATAACCTGTGTTTATCTTCCTCTGTCTCCCTCACTTTGTTCTTTTTGGCTTTGCTCCTCTGTTGAGTCAAGTTTTATTTATGAAACGTGAAAACAGAAGAAGAGCGAGAAACCTCAGGAGGAAAAAAATCCCCTCTTCTCTGAGGGACAGATGTGCACAGATGTTATATACAGAAGTGACACATTTACAATATGGAGCTGATTGAGAATTAACTCTTATTTGGAACAAACGGATACGAGACAACACACGTTCTCAATGCAACTAGAAAATACATGAGAAAACACTGCATCTCTAAATGTGTAAAACCGTGCAAGCTGCAGGGTGGCATGGTGGAGCAGTGGTGGCAACGCAGCAAGAAGGTTCGAATCCCATCCTGACCAGGGTATTTCTGTGGGAGTTTGCATGTTCTCCCTGTGTTTGTGTGGGATTTCTCTGCTTCGTCCTCTAAATTGTCCGTAGGTGTGAATGTGAATGTGAGCGGCTGATTGGCCCAGTGAAACACTGGCGTCCTGGTGAAACCGACCTCTCACCCTAAATCAGCTGGGATTGGACAGATGGATGGATGGATGTCCCATAAGTGATTATGTTTTCTTCAGAAATGTCTCCTTTACTTTAACTGTGTTCGATCCAAACCACAGAAACAGCAGCAATTCCACTTGTAGCTTTCTCAAAATCAATAAACTGCCATTATCCATTCAAACAAACAAGCTGATTGCAGAGAAGATTGACTCTGCATTTTGTATTTCATGGCCTAAAGTGATGCTGATTAACGGCACAACAAGGAGCAGGAAACAGGTCGGATACAAGATGTGTGTAATGATCCTCATGGGGGAGGGAGCAGGGCGGTTACAACTTTAAAACACTGAGCGGAGAACAGAGCACCAGACCTCCGTTACCCTTCAACTCTCTTTCTACCTTATTCTCTCTCCTCCATCGTTCCTCTCCTCCTGCTCCTCCTGCTCCTGCTCCTGCTCCTCTCTTCCTATGTGGAGCAGAATGACTAATGATCAGTTGCTCTGTTTCACGCCAGAGACATTCTATCCCTGCAGCTACACCCAGAATTAGCACACACACACACACACACACACACACACACACACACACACTCATGTGAGCATGCATGTTCACACACTAAGTCAGACACACTTTAAAGAGTCAACCAGAACACTTTGCCCTCTGAACACTATGAACACAAGTCGGATTGTGTGTCTTCTGCAACCGAAAAGGTCAAAGGTCAAGAAAGTATAGGAGAATTTCGCTTTGCAAGATTTTTTCTTGAATTCTTCCGACACAGATATGAATGAAATGCGAATAAAAAGACACAACCTCTGATCTGTGAAACAAACTCTCCTCTGGAATCTGTCTGCACTGCACTGACCATGCTCTGCACAGCGGCGCTTCCTGCTGGAGAGAAGCAGTAAACACAGATTTCTTTCAGGCCCTACAGCTTCATTTCATCCATCGATCCCTCCAGGGAGAACTCAGAGTCTTGCTCAAGGGCACTTCAGCAGGTAAGATGTTTATCTGAGGACAACCAAGCAGCGTTTCCCCTCTCTGGTGACAAATTTAGACCAAATTTGTCCAGATGAAACCTGTCACACAAACTCAGACACTTCTCTGAAATAACAAAAACATATTGTGTGGTTTCGTGGTGACGACCTGTTTTGCTCACAGCTGTTTAAACAGAAGAGGAAAATATCCCCACGGGCTAAATGCGGTCGCTTCCTGTTTTGACAGACACAGAGAAGCTGTGATCTGAACCACACTGAGTGAAAAGGTCTCTTCTGCTTCCATCTAAATACGTAACAGCAGGAAAAAGGAACAACGCACACAAAGATATTAACAACTGTTTATTTAGCTGCTGATGGTAAAACGTCGAGCACAGACAGACTCTGGGGTGTTAAAGTGAATTCATGAAGCTCATGTACAATAGAATTAAAGGAGAATTTTGCACCTGCTCTGAAAGTTTCAAGATTAAGCAAAACAAATATTCTTTTAGGGCAGAAATGTTTGGATTTAAATATTGAGAGTTAAATCCACATCCAGGCCTGGTTCACCTCATGGGATCATTTCCCTGTCACTACTTAATGCAGCCAGTCGGGGCAATAATCAATCCTTTAATTATATATATATGATTTTCATCAGAATCTAATCAAACACCCAACCACCAGGCAATAATGACACCGGCAGAGAAGCTGAAGCTGAAGCTCTAAGAATAATCACATAATCTGATGATCTGATTTACAGTGATAGCACCTTCTGGATATGCAACACCATTCTCGCTGCACCACACTGATATTTCACAGTGTCTCAGTTACTGTAGAAACTCTTTGCTGTGAATGGTGAGAAACATTGGGCGTTATCGCACTGATAAAAATAGGCGGCCATGGCAAGCTGACAAATATTCGACCTTGGGGATGAGATAAAAAGCGGAATAATAAGTTTGACTACCCGGCCCCCGTGTGTTTGCATGAGACAGCTCAGTCACCTGCAGCTGTGGAGTGAATGTCGTTCACCCACAGCAGTGAAATAACCTCCAGACTCCAGTCGCCTCTGCCACGGTTAAGAAAACACTGCCTTGTGTCACAATGTTAAAGAAAGAGATTTCAAATATTCCTGGATCCAGACCCTGATCTGAAACTGCACCAACATTTAATGTGTTTTTGTTTTATACCCATTCAACCTCTTTCCCCCAAGTTTCGTGTGAATCCCTTCAGTTGGTTTTCCTAATCTTTCAAACAACCAGACCTGCATCACCTACTTGGCGTCTCTCGGCCCTTTGCACTGTGCAGTTGGCTTCTGGTTTTTATTTGGGGGGTTGAAGCTTGTTGATAAACTCTTGATAAGTCACTGACGTCAGAAACATGTCCTGAAATGATCAATTATTCATCACCAATGAAAAGGAAATCCACCCAGTTCAGTTACAGGATGTTATTAATAGGATTTTAAAGTGAAACAATCAAAGTGTCATTATTTCCACTCAACAGTTCAAAGTCAAACTGGTCTTTATCACAAACCACTACGCTAATCTAAAGAAAACCACACCCGTCACTTCAGTTGATGCAAATCTATGTTCACTTCAATTCTCCACAGGCGGAGGAGAAACGGGAGCGAGGAGACTTTTCGTGTCCTTTAATGAGACACTGGACCAAAAATACCTAAAAAACACCTTGAAACCAGCAGCTCAGTGAGAGCGGAGGGGCCCCGGGGCAGTGGGGCCCCCTCAGCACAGCAGGGAGCCTACACCCAGGAATGAGGTTAGCTCCCCGACGCCACCCTCACCATTCTTCAAACAGCGCAGGCTGTCGGCTCCATTCAGGCCGTCACCTTCATAATGTAGTGCACTTTGTGGCGTTCCACAGACACAGGCCTGTTTTCTTCATAATGCATAAAGAGCGAGTCTCCTGTCGCTGAAAGATTCATCGACTCCAACGGGAAACACGGAGGAACTAAGAAGTGGAGGAGGTTCCTGCATCTGTGTCGGGAGGGAAAAAAGGAATTAGGTGCTTTTGGATAATTTCTAGAAAGACAGTAAAGCGAATACCTCAAGCTTCTCACTCATGGATGTCAGTCACCCTTTTTCTATCGAGATCCATAAATTATTTTCTGAGAAATCAAGGAAAATGTTAAAGAAAGTGGAATAAAAAATCCTGGATCCACACCAAACTTTAATGGCTTCTTCCCAGACCCACACGACATCCTTCCACCAAGTTCCGTGACAATCTGTTCAGTACTTTTTCAGGAATCCTGTTAAAAAACAAACAAATAAACTGACAAACAGACAGACGGGGGTGAAATAAAAGCTCTCCGCTGCCTCCAGTGCATTTTATTCTGTAAATGTACAACTTGAGATTCACTCTTTACTCGGCTACGAACACTGATCAGGAAACAGGCAAACCTTTTTGGCACTAATCGTCTTTTCCCCCCAATAATCATCACGTGGACGTTAAACACAGACACAGTTCAGAGGGACAAAGACAAAAACAAAGATTTATACCAACGTTTTGTTCTCGACTCAGGATGAGGCAGAAATCTGCTTCCTCTTCTTTTACCGTTATTCATTTTAACAGCTTTTCTTTTTTTTTTTTTTAGATATACAACATAAGGCTGAAAAGAATGAGAAAGAAAATAAATACAACAGAAGCTTTTTTCATTTCAGATCAGACAAACAAGCAGATGGAGGATTTAAGCACATTTCTGTTTTGTGGTGATACGTCAGTGTGAGTCAACTGTACACCCAGGGTCACAGTGACCTCATGTTCTTGTGAATGTGAAACATCAGGATTAACCTTTAGGGAATTTCATTTCATCCTTGACACGCATTCAGTTGTACTCTAAGATGACCTGACTAGAATGCCGAAGGTCAAAGGTCAAGGTAACTGTGACATCATAAAAACCTATTTTTGCCTTGTGAACATTATTATTATCTTAGGGATCAGATTTCAAAGGTCGAGGGTGAAGTGGGCTCACAGAACCTGTTGTTTGGCCTCTGGAACATAAAATCAAGTCTCTGCCTTTAGAGAACGACTTCGAATTTGAACCAGTTACAACTTGGACTCAAAGATGAACTGATTCGATTTCAGGGGTCAAAGGTCACAGTGATTTCATATGAGACTGAAACCGTCTGGCTGGTGGAGCCGAACCACCTCAGAGCAGTAAGTTTGTTTTTAGATGGTAAAGTACGAGGATTTTTATCCCATTAGTCAAATCAAATCACCACGGATGGAAAACAGTATCAGAAAACATCCGTCTTACTTTCATCTGACGACTTCAGTTCATGAAAATGCAAACACACGTGACCTAAGACACAAGGTCCCCGTGAAACCTGTGAGACGCTCGTCCCCTCGCTGGGAGACACCACTTGACCGGACGCATGCAGATGATAATTACGCTGTGAGACATTTCGAGGGGCTGACATGTGCACAGCTCGTGTTCTTCACCTCCGGGGGACATGTAAGGTCACTGGATCACCGGGCTGGAGAGTGAGCGAGTTCACTAATCTGCTACATTTCACTGGTTAACATCATTTCCTGCGACGCTACATTTCGCTCTTTGTCCCTTCGTCCGCCTTCATTTCGCCAATGAGCCGAATCCAAGCGTGATTTGGATGAAAGGAGAATCCGTCTGTCCGTGGTCCGTCAGTCTGTGCTGCTTCTCCCTCCAGGGTTAATGTGAGTAAATGGCTGCGTGTGTGTGTGTGTGTGTGAGTGAGTGTACATGTATGTGTGTGTTTACAGCCTTAATGTGTTACTATGACATTCAGTAGCCTGTAGCGTTGGCAGTCGTGTGCACGTTGAGCGTGGAGAAGTGTGTTCCTGCTCCCGGAGCGGTGAAGCTGTAAGCTGCGTACGCCACCGCGGAGCCCACCATCAGGCCGGTCATGTAAGAGACTGTCATGGTGTTTCCTGCAGAGAGACGCAGAGTGAGGTGGATACAGGGAGAGAACAGAGGAATAGCTTTTAAAGAACATGATGGGGGAAGCGGGGGGGAGCAGATACTGTCATTAACCTCATTCTCAGCTTCAACGTCAGCCTCAAACTCAATAGTGTGTTAATTTTGCACTAAATCACAAACAGTGAACCTGAAATGTTTAGATGTGAGTCTGATAAACTCCATGTTTTGAAATTTAGGACCTCGGGTAAAAGAGCCAAGAGTCAAACGTGTTCCTAAGATGTTTTTCCAGTGCATCTAAGATTGAACAAGGTGAACAACTCACCTGCCAGCTCCCTCTGTTCGGGCGGCACTTTGCCAGCAGCCTGGATCATGGGCACAGACCCAAAGTATCCGTTGGTGACTCCCATGAGGAGGGAGAAGAGACAGGGCCAGGCCGGGTGGGACAGGATGGGCGCACTGGCCGGGTACACGCACATGACGAAGAGAGGGATGAAGACCACCCTGAGGCAGGAGAAGAAGAGCAGGCGGCCTCCAGACCAGTCGTACGGCAGCGCTGCCAAGATCTGAGGAGCAGGAGAGACGTCAGTGAAGCTGTCAGTGTCAACAAAGACAATGTGAAAGTGTCTTTGTCTCTGTAGTGCAAATTAAATCCCAGACTCTTGGGAAGTGTGGAATGAAAAAGGATCTTTCCCACACTGTTTGAGAATATATGAATATAACCAGACATAAATCACTTTTAATGGTTCCCAGAGAAATGATGAACTTTATAAAACAAACCTCACTGGATTCAAAAGCTAAAATAACTCAACTCACTTCAAAGTGATTTTAAACCTGTGGTGATGAACGTCTAAATAACACTGGTTTGGGTTGAGTTTACTTTGGCTTAAACTGGGAATAACTTCAATAACCTTTTTTGCCACATGGGGGCACTAGACACATTTAACTTGCCTCTGTGTGTGTGTGTCCTATTATTCTATTCTACCTTCATCTCCTAAAATTAGTATCTGCTTTATGTGGTGCAGCATGTGACACCGTGTAGGCAGGAGAAGATTGAGCCCATTTCTAGAAAACACCAATGCACCTTCGATCCTGCTTTAAGAAACACTGACACCTCATTAGCATAAACTTAAAATAGAGCTCATAAGTGTAAAAGACATTTCGTTTGCATATATAACTCCACGCCCATCATTGTTTTTTCTTTCATAGCAGCCGTCTACTTATGAAAATGAATTCAGCGATAGTTGAATCCGTCACCTTGCCAACGAAGTCGGACATGTTGAAGGTGGCCATGATGAGGATGGGCAGCCACTCCCCTAACATGGGGTTTCGTATCTCGGACTCCAGCCCGGGGAACAGGCACAGAGTGATGCTGTAGGTCACAGCGATCGACAGCATGTAGGCCCAGATCACACGGGACACCACGTAGCGGTGCACGATCATGTCTGAAGGGAGGAGACGCACAAACACAGGAAAACATGAAACTCTTCACGACAACCTCTGGGTTGGGATTTAGTTTTTCCACTTTTTTCAACATTTTCTTTGATTTCTCTGTGAATAATTGATGGGTCTTGATGAAAAGACATATTTGGGGGACTGGAATTTCTGAGTTATCCTAGAAATGAATCTCTAGTGAATTTAACTGTGGTTCAGAAAGGGGACTATTGGCAACTGGGGGCTGAAAACAAGACAGTACCGCGGACTCCAGGCCAGCTCGTCCTTATCTTGGCTTTCGGGGCATCAAATCGCACATAGGTTCCTCCCACAAATTCCTCAACGCCTTCCTCTGTGGAGGTCGGAGCCGTCCCACCATTTCCCTGAAGAGAGACAGAGAGAGACACATTCAAGCACAGAGCTTCTTCAGTTGGTTTATATTAAGCTTCCACATGAGGGACAACAACACGATGTTAACTCCTCAAGTTCAAATCTTAATCCCACAACGATGGCTGAGCGGTTTGTGTGTCCGGCTGCTCCTCCACACCCGTCCTCCATTTCCTGCCAAACTCTCTCCAAACAAGGTTCAGGTTTCTTATCATTTCATTTCATTTCATTTTTGATGTTAAATATATATACTTTTTACTATGCCACCAGAAATATAAGTGAAGACGAAGGAGGAGGAGGAGGAGGAGGAGGAGGAGGAGGAAGAGCAAGGGGACATATTTAAAATACCATATGAACTATTATCACATGGGGAAACCTGATGAGTTGATGTTGGAGCATATTTGAAAAACACAAACAGTTCATGAAGACGACACTAGAGGCACCACACACACACACACACACACACACACACACACACACACACACACACACACACACACTCAATACACAGCAGTGGTTTGATTTCCTTCCTTTCTAACGGCTGCATGACATCAGCTTTTTATGGCAGCGGCTATTAGAGAGGACGACTGTGACTGGCTGCAGGTTGATGCAATGATGTTAGAGCGACTGCAGAGTGCACACACACACACACACACACACACACACACACACACACACACACACACACACACACACACACACACACACACACACAGAGACGAGGAGATAAGGCCACAAGCACACATTTTATTTTTATCCAAACATGTAGACAACTCCCTCTACTGCTTATTTCCAAACACACTTCAAATGCACATCACTCAGGTGTGCACAAGAATTTACCCACGCAGACACACACACACACACACACACACACACACACACACACACACACACACACACACGCACAGTAAGAGAGATCCATTAGCTGATTGGAGGGACTCGAGGGCCAGAAGGCACCACTCTTCTTGATTATCCCATGATATAGAGCGCCGCCTTGGTTTCCCCTGGCAACCAGAACAAAGAGCTGCCTGAATCAGCCCCCAGATGAAGAACACATCACACACACACACTCACACACACACACACACACACACACACTCACACATACACACACGCACCCACACACTACTGTAACACACAAGGGGACCTCCCTCATGCACTTACGTTTGTAATACAAACTGCAACATATGAGAAGACGACAGCCTGAGGTGCCCTGTTTTCCTTTGAGGGCTCTGAACACACACACACACACACACACACACACACACACACACACACACACACACACACACACACTCTCACACACACACACACACAGATGGTGCTATGCGAAATATTAGCTCCATGTCTGAAAGCGTGACTACAAAGGGTGTGTGTCCTCCTCTTCGTCCTCACCTCTTCTCCTCTTTCTTACTTTCTTTCAGTTTTGTTATTTATGTCATCCCCCCAGATCCCCCACTTTCTCTTCTGGGAAATCTGCCCACGTCCTCTCTCTATTCGCAGGAGACCTCC
This sequence comes from Hippoglossus stenolepis, assembly GCF_022539355.2. Classification (NCBI taxonomy): domain Eukaryota; kingdom Metazoa; phylum Chordata; class Actinopteri; order Pleuronectiformes; family Pleuronectidae; genus Hippoglossus; species Hippoglossus stenolepis. The sequence continues at coordinate 3,741,295 of NC_061498.1, read as the reverse complement.
ACCTCTCCTCTTCTCTCTCAAACTGTCTCCATCTATTTTTTTGGCATCACCCGCACCAGTCATCCTCCTCAGCCCCCACAGCCTCGTCCTCTTCTCAATGTTTCCCTTCAGTGAGTGGCCGCCAAAAAGCAAAACCAAGATGATTCTGCATTTTTCAACACACACACACACACAAACACACACACGTCACGTTGAAATCAACAATTTCGTTGCATGACACAACAGTTTGGAGCGCTGATGTTTCCTGTTTCCTGTTGTTTGTCGCTGCAACATTTATATCGTGTTCAGAACATGAAACATGGACAAGGAACTTTAATGAAAGATTGATGATAGGTTGTAAATAAAGATGGATGACACATCCCCCAGTCTTCACCGTGGAGACCAGGGAATGGAGCCATGGAGAAGCAGAGTCAGTCTCAGGGTTCAATCATCAGGTTTCACCCTGTTTTTATAGCATCAAATTACTAATTAAAACCAAATTTACCAGAAAAATTAACACTTGGACATAGATCAGTGTGATAAGAACTACCTAAAAATACAGAAACCATCTTTGAGAAAAATGTATTTGATGAGTACTTTGACTTTTTCATTTGCTCCATGTCCCATCCACTAACATGGAGGAGGCAGGGTTTATGACATATGCTGCAGCAAGCCACCAGGTGGCGATTGAGACACTTTGGCTTCACCTCATGTTGTCCATCTTTATATACAGTCACTTTCGCAACATAATTTGAAAAGACTTCTAAAGTCACATTTAGAAAAAGCACAGTATAGTCCCGATAGTGTCCATAGACTTACAAATCTTACTTCCTCTGCAGTGACGTCATGATGGACCCTGTATCCAGTCCCGTTGTCTCGGGGGTCGTGACCTTTGCCCGGGCCTTTGCCCTGGGCGTGGTCGGTGTAGTAGCGGACAAATCGTGAGCGCCGGACCAGCAGGTGCAGCAGGAAGCAGAGCATCTCCATGCTGATGGAGACGAGGAAGAAGATGAGCGTGTTCCTCCTCTCGTCTTTGATCAGTAGCTTGGTGAAGATGCGCGACAGGGAGATGATCACTCCGGCTGTGCCTGGACATCCAGGAGACAGAGAGACAGGTGAGAACAGAGGACAAATCCACCAGATGTCTTAGTCTGTGTCTGTGTGAACTTACTCTCTCCAGTCATCACTCCCTGTGTGTACCTCTTGGGCAGCATCCCCATGTAACCATAGAAACTGGACTGCTGCACTGGGGGGGGGGACGTGGAAAACAGTGTGAACAGTGGCTTGATATTCAACAACACTTTATTTAGAGTCACGACTTCCTGGACCTCCAGAAAACACTCGAGAGAAGCGGCTCTGACTCTCTGACACTCTGTGTTCACACTCGCAGTAACAAGAAGGAAACTGGCTCAGTGAATGAAAGTCATTAGCAGCAACTGACAAATAAATCTTTACACATCTTGTATTATACATAGAGCATCAATATTCATCTATGGGGAAATAGTACAGATCCTGATTCACCATTCAAAATATTCTGAGGGAAATGTCTGGCTCTGTTGCTGCTAAAGGTTAAATAACAAGTTCACCAACAAGTTGCTAACTTTGTTGTTGATTTGCCGTTTGGTGCTGAGCTTACAGCAAAACTGCGAAACCAAAAGAATGAGTGAAAATAGACCAAAAAGCTCAGTAGAATTAGGGGATTAGGTGAAATCCTTCACCCCAAACTCAATTTACATTGATTTGATATCAAACTGGTGCTAAATCGGATCAACTGCAGCGACATATCTGTGATTTTTGAGTTATTTTACAATCACCTGCTCCAGATCATCTGATTTTCCACCATAAAGAGGTGACGACAGTGGTGAGTGAAAACAAATCCCATGTGACTCAAGCAGTTGTTTGAGTCTGTGGGTGAAGGTTTGTGCAAAAGGTTTATTTTGTGTTGTGGCACCGATGGAAACATTCACACGACAGATAGGAAAGCTTCGGTAGTACCTGTACATCCGAAGGCCACCACCCCCACCGACACCAGGTTGACGATGTAAGCCTGTCTGGTGGTGAACTTCGCCAGCCAGACGTCAAAGACGCTGACGAAGATCAGAGGCCCCAGAGCAAAGATGTAACCTGCAGACAGACGGACAGTGAGACAGACGGACAGACAGTGAGACAGGGAGGAGACATCACTGAACTGGGTCATGTTGTGACTGCACAGAACACATATTGACAGGGCCAGCGCAGTAGACAAGCATCACTTTCAACTGAGGTCCGACCCTCTCCAGAGACGAGCTCCTGCGTAGACAACACACTTCAAAAGACTCACGGATGCAGGCGGAGTTATTTTAAGCTGCAGGAGGTTCAGCGGTGGAATCGCTGCTCTTACAAACACGGAACATGTGCAGAGATATGCTGCTTCTCCTCGGGGAACATACATTTTTAAAGAACCTTCCTCAAAAATCACACGACTAGGCTGAAAAAAGAAGTAATAGTTCTGTTGGTCACCAATATTAGTGTTTTACTGCAGATTAGAAATCACATATTTGATTGAATCCGTCCAGGATCAGTCTTAATGTTTTATATACCTGATGTAAAATATGCTCCGATGTGCACTGGTATACGAAGGGTTTTCTTTCATTTTAAACTGCACTCTGTAAAGTGAGTCGTCATCTGTAAAGTTTGTTTGAAACAGTTAATGAATAATAAAAAAACACAGGAGAATTACTGCAGAGTCGTTTTATTTTTTTTATTCTGCCTTTTCAGTGTTGCTCTGCGCCGACAGACCCTGAGGTTCCCAGAGCGCCACTCACAAGTGAGACACAGGCTTAGTTCTTATAATGAGAAATATTGCACAATTAGAGATTTGTGTGTGTGTGTGTGTGTGTGTGTGTGTGTGTGTGTGTGTGTGTGTGTGTGTGTGTGTGTGTGTGTGTGTGTGTGTGTGTGTGTGTGTGTGTGTGTGTGTGTGTGTGTGTGTGTGTGTGTGTGTCACTCACCCACAGTTATTCTGGTGTGCAAGCTGAGTCTCTCCACCAGCACGTTGTTGAGGATCACGGCCATCAGAGCCACGATGATGTATGTCAGACTCATGTCGAACACGATGGACGTGCCTGCAACACACACACATGAGAGCCGTGACCCCTGGGAGCTAAACATGAACGTGCACTCTGCAGGTGTGTGCATGTGTGGGCTTATCTGTGCTCGTGCATATTTACACCTTTAAACTTCTGGTGCAGGTAGTCCACATCCGTAATGAAGCTGTTGTAGGGAAGCAGGAAACCCACTCCGGCCAATAGCATTGCAAAGTAGATGCCATGGTAACGGTCGTCAGGGATCGGCTCCTCACAGTCTGCACGGGAAACGATGGAGTCAAGGGTCGGGGAATTAATACGGGCGACATCAGTGGGGAGAGAAACGAGTTTAAAACATCTGAATGAGGTCTGAGTCCGTCGCTCTGCATCTTCATCTCAGCTGATGAGGAAGAACGTGGCCGTGGCTCAGCTGCTGACGCTGGAGACCTCGCTCCTGTTGTGCTGATGAAAGATTGATCAGAGGAATTGTTGATGAATCTGAGTCGAACTAGCTGCTCAACGTGTGTCAGTTAAAACCTTAACTTATTACGTTTTGCAGCTGATTCGGTTTCGCGGTGAAAGTGTGATGTGCAGGATCTTTATGTAACTGTTTATAATCCTCCTCTAATCCTCCCAGCCCACTTTAAATGGCTCCAAAGGATTTCTGAGCATTTTGATTTGACAGCACACTGAAGGGGAAAACATCTTAACGATGCATTTAATTAATTCTAAAAGATTTTTATTTTCCCACTCATCTGTTGATGGGTAATAACCTGCATTTAGGCAAGCTTCCCAGACGGAGAGGGGGGTTCTGAGAATCTCGGCCTCTCGCTGTGTGTCCCTGGTCTCTTCTGATTTGATTAAAGTGCCCTTTGTTCAACCTGTGTAACCAGGCAACAGAGCAATTGTCTGTGAACAGACCTGCTGTGTTTTATATACACTTCCTTTATTTCCTCTCTCTCCTGTTGCTGTTTTCACTCACGTCACCGTCATGTGTACAAACACATTCAAAATCCAACACTTACATATTCAGTTCAGCCTCACTCATTACAATAACTGCCATCGTGCCGGCAGCTCGTCACTTTTAGGGTAAAGACCATGAAACGTACAAAAAGATGGACGACACGACGTCCCCCTTTGAAGTGAACCCAAACCATCTCCTCCATGTTAGTGGATCGGACATGGATCAAATCAAAGAGTCAAAGTACACGTCAAAATACATTTATCTCAAAGATGGTTTTAGGGAACATAATTCTTATCACACAGTTTTAACTGGTTATTTGATCTTTTAAAAAATAAAGTGAAACATCATGATTGACAGCTGAGACTGACGAGCGCAGGAACTGGCCGGACTTGGCGACGACAACTGGGAACACTGGGAATCACACACGAGACCAAACAAGTCTCCGATGGGATAATACAAACTGTACCACAGAGATATCGCTCCAATCAAATTACAGTGAATTATGGAGGAGATTCTGAGTGTGATTTTGTAGCCTTCACATGTTCATTGTTTTCTTTCCACCTCCTGAGTATAAACACGCAGAGGAGAACATTATACTGCTGCTGGTTGTGCTTCTCTTGATGTATTAAAAGACAAAGGTGTTTCCTGTCTATTTATTTTCTGTGTGGATCTAATCACACGGTTTTCCTGCTGTTTTTCGGAGCAGAATAATAATGTGGTCGTCTTTTTTCACTTTGATAAATTGTTGGTGTCGATGCATTTATCTCTTTGCTTCCTTCCAGGGCCCTTCTCTGTGTGAAGCCAGGACACACACAGACACACACACACACACACACACACACACACACACACACACACACACACACACACACACACACACACACACACACACACACACACACACACACACAGTGAGTCAGAAGTGAAACTCCCTCACCAGGTTCGGACAGAGCCAGGACTCCTCGCTCGGGGGCGTCTTTGCTGATCTCCTCCTCCTCCAGCTGGTACGAGTCGAAGCTGTAGCTCTGCACCACGCCGCTCTCCCTCCCCTCCCTCCCCTCCCTCCCCTCCCTCCAGCCCTCCCTCCCCACATCCCTCCATCCACATCCCCCTCCATCCCGCCACACATCCCTCTCTTCGGGCGTCTGGCCCGGCGTGGGCCTTCGGCGTTCTGCTCCCACAGAACCCATCTCTTCACGTCAAGTATGCACACATATATAAACACCCCCCCCACACACACACCCACACACACACACTGGCTCTGCAGGCTACACACTGTTGAGAGTGTGCATATTAAACACAATCCCAGAGACTGGAGGGGAGGTGGGAGGCCGTCAGATGATGGAGGATCTGCAGCAGGAAACAACAGGAAACAGGATCAGGAGCAGAATTAAAATGAAGAAGAAGATGCAGAGGTGGAAACATAGATTCGCTGTGTTTGTGTGTGACCGTGTGAGAAGCATCTTAAATGAGAGAAACAGACAAGGTCGGTGAACAGGCAGCTCTGCATTCAAATAACAGCCACTGCATTTTATCTCACTGCAAGAGGCAGAAGAGATGAAGTGATAACAGAGTTTTAATGATCTGTTCGTTGTTCAGTTATTAGGTGAAATATCCAAACTTTGTTCCAGCTCCTCAGAAATGAGGATTTTATCAACCTGAATAATTTGGACAGAAACAAGCATCATGAAGATAAGACGTCCTGTTGTTCTGGGGGAATAATCGTAAAATCACTGTTTTCTGACATTTAGACTAAAGAACTGATTAAAAGACAAATGAACAGATTCGCTCTGTGTCCATTAAGAGATGAATTCATCACTTATCAAAACTAGAATCAGTACAAAACATCCACCGAGGCTGTTTACATTTTCTTCAGGTCTCCCCTCCACTGTTTTCATTAACTTCAGTCAACAGGGAGCCGTTGAGAGAAATGATATTGTTACAAGCTCGATCAATATCCACGGACATCGACACTGTTCCATCTGCTGTGCAAACACACAAGAAAAACCCTCCACAAAGACTCATGTATTGTGTTCACCTGTGTGCTCACACAAACACTTGATGACGTACAAAGCGCTGTCAGAGGGAGCCACACAATCAGGCCTGTGGTGAAGGGGCTGCTGCTGCCGCCGTCTCTCCTCTGTCACCTCTGACGCCCCGAGCTGTTAGACTTCTGCTCCGGCCTCCGGCTGCTTTGTTATTCCTCGTCTATTTTAAAAAGCCAGCTGTCTGCTCACCGAGATGATGTAAGAAGGTTTTCATCTGTGTAACATGGGCTCATCCTGCCTGGCCTCCGTGTGGATGCAGAGGAGCAGGGAAGCAGCTATAGGATGTTTTTTTATTATTATTATTTCAAATGCGCAAAAAATATGGCGTCTTAGATCAAGATATTTATAACCGATGAAGAGAAGCTGCAGCTGTGTAGATAAATGATGAGCAAGAGACAAACAGGACATTGTGTTACCTTCATAATACAATGTTCTATATCTATATATACATTATGTTCATTGCACTATGATAGATAGATAGATAGATAGATAGATAGATAGATAGATAGATAGATAGATAGATAGATAGATAGATAGATAGATAGATAGATTCTATTTTTATTCATTATATGTTGCATACTTTTGTTCTCATGTTTTTACATCTTATATAGTATGTTGTGCCTGATACCTTGCAGCTGTAACACAGGAATTCTAATTAAATTAAAAATAAATGAAGTACATCTATATACTTCCACTTTTACGTGTACGTTTATACTAAAAATACTTTTATTGACATTCAAAACGAATTGCACAGTTTGTTGCATCTGGCTCACGATGCATCAAGCGGAGATAAATGATATCAAACGAATTATGGGTAAATTAGTAAATTAAAGTAAAGTAAAGCACCGGTTGCATTGAGCTTGTTTTAAATCTAATAATGATTCCAAATTAGTGTCACGTTTTGCCCTTTGCAGACTGCAGGCGGCGCTCTCGGCCCTTCTCCTCCTCCACATTAAAATGCTCCAGTCAGGGTCTGTAATTGATTTGTTATCCCGCTGCAGTCTCTTTTGTTTACTGAGGACGAAACGAGCAGAAACACGGAGTGAGAAAAACCCACAGAGGAACGTGACTGTGCGCTTTTTACGCACGAGAACCTGTCTGGACTCTAAACTCCACCTCAGGTAGAAGCTCTCGTGTCTGGCTCGTTATTCATGTGGAAATTAAAGATTGAACTCAAACACGACGGCAGCAGAGTGACGCATGAGGAGAGGTTCACCTCCTTCTTGCTTAACTCCTCTTTTAAATCCTCCTGCTGATGCTCAGGCAGCTTCAGGTTCCTGTCGCTTTCAGAGCCGAGCATCATCTTTGTGTTTTTCACCCCCGAGAAAAAACACCAAACAACAGGTTATTAATGGCCCCGTTTACCTGGATGTGTCTTCTCCTGCCCGGGGGGGTTCAGAAGCAGAGGGACCGTCGAGCTGGACTCTGCTGCCGGCCGGACCCGCTCCCTCCTCAGCCAGTATCCATCCGACTGAGAGAAGGGAAGCCCCGGCTCCGTGCGTCCTTCATGCGCTCCTGGAACGCACCAGCATCCAGCAGAGCGGAGGAGAGGGATGGAGGATGTGTGAGTGTGTGTGTGTGTGTGTCTGAGCAGGGAGAGGATAGGGGAGGAGGGGGGAGGAAGGGGGAGGAGGAGGAGGAGGAGGAGGAGAGGGCACTGTTGCCTCTAGCTGTTCATCTTCTGCAATCAGTCTTTATAAAAAAAACAACCCCTGCTCTATATGGAGGATAAAAGCTTCCAAACACATGCGTATAAACTTCTTATTTTATTTAAGAGTGGTTTCTTTTTGTGCTCATCCCAGGAAAGTAGTCGACTATGAAACTGGGATTAAACATTTATCGTTTTTCGGGAGGTAAAAGAACAAATACAAGCAGATTGCAGAGAGATCAGTGGAAATCGTTTCACAGAAGGTTAACTTACAAAATGCCAAACAGCAGCAAGTCCCTGATGTCACAGTTAATCTCATAAAGGAAGATAAATATACGTAGAGATATATTAAACAACATTTATATTAAATGTGTTTTTGTCAATGAATTTATTAAGATTTATTCAGTTGCATTTATCTTCATCGGCTTCAGGATGATATGAGAAGTGCAAGTGCTGCCAAATATGAAAAATAAATAACAATATAGTGGGGGAAAAGATCTGTATCGCTTCTTTCTGCGACACACACACACACACACACACACACACACACACACACACACACACACACACACACACACACACACACACACACACACACACACACACACACACACACACACACACACACACACTTGTTCAGTGCTGGCACCGGAGCCTCTGTGTGATTGACATTTTATCAGTTCACTTCAATAGCTTATGCTAATTCTCTATTATTGGCAGGGTCTCTTTGTCATATTGCAAACCCCCCACTGCGTCATGGAGGAGCGGAGCCAGAATGATGTAGTCGTCCTTTTCGGTGTCCACCGTCAGGGCGGCTCAGCAGATTTTCAGGATGTGCAGCTGCACTGCAGGTTGTGGGTTTGAATCCCACCTTGATACAACATTCAGTCCCTCCACACGTTTGACTCAACATCACAGACGGCATCAAAGATCGACTGGTTCAAGTGATGTGGTGCTTCGTGCTAAAGGTTCATCTCATCAGAGTCAGAACGGCTGCTTCCCCATGTTTCCAGTCAGGTTATTGCTAAGCTAAGCTAACACCTCTGGCCTCATTGTTACAATATCGATAGTATATGAAGATAATTTCCATCATTGAAATTGTAAATCATTCCTTCAAGATGTGAAAAACTGAAATTGTAACAGTCTACTAAGCAAAATCAGGCCAAAAATGCCCCAGATATCAACAGGCTCACTGAATATTAACACAAACACCAAACTGACTAAACTGAAGTATTTTCCTTTTGCTATCACAAAAAATAAATCACTTTATTTACAATAACAGCGACAACAACATCCCAAACTCCAGCCCTGAGCGCCGGAGAGACACTCTCTCTGAAACGGGAGCTTTTCTTTGAGCTCCGACAGTCAAACAACTCTAATCTGTGATTTATCAGAACAAACTCTTCTTTATGAGTCGTACAATCGTATCTCTTATAGCACAGCAGGGTTTTGATGCAGTTCCAGAAAAACGTTCTCCAGATGAGTCTAATCTGTGTGAAATCCTGGGGGAGGACGAGGAGGCCGTTGTTTTTCTCACTGTCCGCCTGTTTGTCTCCTCGGCTGCGTGTCTGTCTGACTCTCCCTCTACCTGTCTGTCTGAGCTGTCATCTCTCCGTCTTCCTGCCTGTCTTCCTCTCCGTTTGGCTGCGTGCCTGCCTCTCTCTCTCTCTCTCTCTCTCTCTCTCTCTCTCTCTCTATTATCTTTCTGTCTGTGTCGCTCTCTCTGCTCAGCCTGTGGAACGACTCGCAGCTCTGGATTTATGCTGCGTGTTGAATAGTAATGGTTTTTCATGTTGTTTTAGCCCCTAGCAAGTCTGTCCAGAGAAGAATGAGCTTTTGTCAATGTGTGTGTGTGTGTGTGTGTGTGTGTGTGTGTGTGTGTGTGTGTGTGTGTGTGTGTGTGTGTGTGATATTACTTCTCAGCAGCTCTCTGTTATGAATGTGTAAAAAGGTCAGACAACGTTACGCCGCCTTCACTCAGATGGAATTATTTCCCTGTCCTACCAACACCCTGCAGGACTGTACCGACGGAAGTGTGTGTACGTCTGTCCATCCCTCTCTGTCCGTGTGTGTGTGTGTGTGTGTGTGTGTGTGTGTGTGTGTGTGTGTGTGTGTATCCCTCCATCCACTCATCCATCATCCCTTCATTCAGCCTGGTAAAGATGCTGAGCCTCAACTGTGTCTATATTTAGCTGCCGGTCCAATCAATGACGGCAGAGCCACAGCGCCATGACTCTGCATACTGATAGTACTACGCCGCCTCCTTCACCACCTCCGCTCACCTCTGGAGGAACAGATAAAGAAAGACGGAGAGAGAGAAATATATGAGGAGAAATGCAGGGGAATTAGCAAATTAAAGAAATGATGGGAAGGAAATGAGAGCAAAGCCACCAACAATGAAAAGAATTAAAAAAAAGAGAGAGAGAGAAAGACAGGGCCTTAATCCTATGACACAGTTAGAGGAAGACGGAGAAGAGCATGAGAAACAGGCATCAGGAGGAGGAAGGTGAAGAAGACGAGGGATGAAAGGGAAGAGACAGGTGTAAATGCAGAGGCAGAGGTGTCGAGGGAGGGAGACAGATGGAGAGAGAGAGAGAGAGGAGGGTGCATGAAGAAGAAGGAGAAAGAGTTCACACATGCAGGCAGAGATGAAGATACACAGAGAAGACAGTGAGTGAGGGGAGAGTACAGCTGCAGCAGAGAGAAACGGGTTCCTCAGAGATGGAGAGACTGAGAGGAAGAGAGAGAGAGAGAGAGAGAGAGAGAGAGAGAGACACCAGTGGGGAGGAAGAAGAAGAGAAAGAGAGTTCACACGAGAGCAGAGTGTGCAGCCGATTGGGTTTGTGGGGAAATTAAAGTGTAGAGACGAGTAGAGGAGGAAGGAACAGGTACACGGAGGAGGAAAGAGGGCGAGCGAGTATTGACTCTGCAGAGACGTGACACAGAGAGAGAGAAAGAGAGAGAGAGAGAGAGAGAGAGAGAGAGAGAGAGAGAGAGGGCAGCTCTGTTCACTGGTGTTTAACTGAGGCTACATCCATACTTAAGCATTTTGTTGTTAGTTGGAGAATTTTAACCGATTGCTGGAATAACACCAGCTCGTCTCCTACACATGTCAACGGTTGTTTTATCGTGAAATACAGAATTTAACTGAACAACGTCTGTGAGCAAAGACAACAGGGTCAGCAACACATTATAAAAGTAGATACATTATTGATTCCGAGGTCAAATAAGGATTTAAGGATTTAATTGATTGTCCATGTCACGTTCTACACTGGTACCCGAGGCTCAGGAGCCTGATGAATCAGCGTTTGTCGCGTTGTGACCGAAAAGAGCCGATCAGCAGGTGGTTGTGATGCTTTTTAGTGAGGCTTTATTTTAATAGTTTTGATCAACTATGAGCAGGAAACATATTCATTCATTTTCTCACCAAGAGTGGGATAAGAAGATTGTTACCACTATCATATCTGTCCAACGTAGACTGCAAATAAAGATGGACGACATGTTTTCTCCTCCGTCCACTATCCGGGAAATTAAGTTAAAATATGCCGGATACGAACGATACCATCTCCGAGAGATCCTGTCGATACACGTGCTCGACCAATCACGAGCCAGTCTCAGCTGTCAATCACGACATTTCACCGTTAATTATTAAAACCAAACTTTACTGGAAAATTAAGCAATTGATCAAACATCTGTGTGATAAGAACAACTTCAAATTATATCAACCATGTTATGAAAAATGTATTTGATGTGTATTTTGACTTTCTTGAGAAATCTCCTTTTATAAAATCAAACACAAAAGCAAGCGCAGGAACACACACACACACACACACACACACACACACACACACACACACACACACACACACACACACACACACACACACACACACACACACAAAAGCAGTTGCCTTGTTCCAAACTCTTCATGCAACACACACTCGCCGCTCTCACATGAACAGATTATCTCCACATTGTTCTCTCGTGGGAGAAACTGCACCTACACACACACACACACACAACACACACACAGAAACACACATGCGCACAAACACAACAATCCCAATTTATGAGGCTGTGAAAACTGGAAAGCGCCTCGAGCTCTCGCTTTAAATCCACACTATTGTTATGTTTGTCTGTGATCTGTGCTGGGGAGGAGTTACATGACAACAAAGTGTGTGTGTGTGTGTGTGTGTGTGTGTGTGTGTGTGTGTGTGTGTGTGTGTGTGTGTGTGTGTGTATGGTGTGCTTCCATGGATTCGCTTGTTTAACAAAGCTCCAAAAGCTCTAACTCACTAAGAGAGAAAGCATACACATGTACACAAATAAATAAACACACGCACACACACACACACACACACACACACACACACACACACACACACACACACACACACACACACACACACACACATTCATATCCAGAACAAATCTCAGCAGACGTCATGTAACCACAGCTCAGAGAAGCAGAGTTCAGTCGCTGCTCTCGCTCTGCGTCTCATTATCAGAGCCTCCATCTTCCAGCTGATGTTTATTAAAGGTTGCTATGTAACAACCAGCGCCCTTTACCATTTCAATTACACAGCTCTGCTTTGTGTGTGTTCCCATTCCTGTCCTCGCTGTGTGTGTGTGTGTGTGTGTGTGTGTGTGTGTGTGTGTGTGTGTGTGTGTGTGTGTGTGTGTGTGTGTGTGTGTGTGTGTGTGTGTGTGTGTGTGTGTACTGTAATCTCATTTGTCTCTGTTCTCAGCTGCAGCATTTCCACAGCAAAGCAAAAGGACCAATCTGTGTCTGATCTGCTGCTGAGGCTTCAGACCAGGTTGACTTCACCACTGCCCCCACTGGTAACAGATACACAATAAACTATACAACTTGGTTATTTCACTTAGGGATCCACCATCAATATGTACATTCATATCTGTAATAGAAATTATGAGAATATTTGGTTTTCATTGATATTTCAGGTGTTTTATTTGTAGTATTGAAAGCCATGTTCCAGAAGTACACTTTTTCCAGATTCTTAAAAAATGCATAACTACTCCCCTCCTGGTTTTAGCTCCACACTGAACACACACATACATAATTCCAAATCTAATGAAAGAAGTCACCAAGAATTAAGTATCGCAGCTTCTTCTTGACAACACAGTGAAATGAACGTTAGATCAAATCACGAGGCTTTTCGTTTTCAAATGTTTTCAATTCAAGGTGAAGTGAAGATTCAACTGGGTGAGTGATTAATGCAGAAACCTCCATCCTCCCTGCTGCTTCTAAAAAAAATATACTGACAATTAGAAAATACTGACAGCCCCCCTTCTATCTTTCCCTGCAAAAATACTCACTCCAGCATTAATTCTCCTTCCAAAAGTTTGAGGCGTCTCTTTTGTGATCTTTTGTGTTCTGCTTCAAGTGCAGCTTCGATTAGTCAGTGAGTCGTTAGCGGACATTACGTTTAAGTGTGTGAGTGAACGTGAAAGGGAAAGTTTGATTTAGTAGCTGGAGCCATTAGTGGTGCGATTAATAAAATGGTCCCTGTGGAGCGTTTCTACAAATGTGTCTCTCTCTCTCTCTCTCTCTCTCTCTCTCTCTCTCTCTATCTATCTCACACACACACACACATGCACATTCATTGATATAATACATCCTCGCCCCTTATTCTAACCTCACCATCACCACTAGATGTCTGACACCAGCTCTGCCACTATGACCTAAACCTGCTTCTAACCCGAACACGTTAAGGCCGTCGATCTTGTGGGGACCGGTTATAATGTCCTCGCTTTATATCAGGTCTATAACTGGTCCTCACAAAGCTAGAAAGTACAGGTACACATAAAACACACATGTTCCTCTGGGAGGACGAGCTCCTTTTAACTGCTCCCCTGGAGATCTGCATATTTCTAATGAGATTACTGGACTAATAGGGAAGTTAATAAACCCTGGAGCCTGTCTGTCTGTCTGTGTGTCTGTGTGTCTGTCTGTCTGTCTGTCTCACTGTCTGTCTGTCTCACTGTCTAGCAGGACAGCGATGAGGAAGAAGAAACATAAGGTCACGGAGAGGAGGAGGGGCAGAAGGAAAGAACATTTCATTACAGGGAGCGAGTGGAGGCAGAAGAGAGGCAGAGGGCAGAAGTGAATAACAGAAGATTAAAAATGTTGGTGTGGGAGGAAAAGGAAGCGTTAGATAGAGAAGAAGAAGAAGAAGAAGAAGTGGTGATTTTAAAGGAGAAACACAGAGTGAACCCTTGAAAATGAAGGGGGGGAGATGCAGGACGTGAAGCTCGGCTGAACAGGGAGCGACTGGCTGCTTAAAGGTCATGGAAGCTATGGAGCCGTGTGCAGAGACATGGGCTCAGTTCCTTTCTCTCCTTCATCCCTCCTCTCATCCTTCATCTCCCTCCATCACTCTCTCCCTGCTGCCAGTTTATCCTTTTGTATTTAAAGTCTTCATCTTTTCTTCCCTCGTCCTCTTTCATAAGTGTCTTTCTATTCTCTGCACAGACCGACTCCCTCCCTCCCTCCCTCCCTTCCTCCCTCCCTCTATCTCTCTCCATCAGCTTCAAAGAGCCGTCTCTCTGTGTCCGACCTCGGGGGCATCGGCCTCTTGAGGTGGAATAAAACCGCCCCCCCCCCAGTGCTGGTGTGTGCAGCTGTAGCTGGTGCAGACTCCTCTGAAGTGCACTGAGGCCGCAGGCGACGCACAGACAAACAAAACCAATAAACAAGCAGGTGAACCTGGACCACAGGTTATTTCTGCTCAGGAGTTCAGTCTATATATGAGATTATGTTTCACTGCTGTCGGTAACCTTTACAGCCCAAATGAAATGTGTGTGTGTGTAGGTGTGTGTCTGTGTGTGTGTGTGTTTGACAGTCTGCCACTCCTGGAGGCGTGTGCTCAAAGGCACCAATGAGATTGGATTAGAGGTTCTGACCTGCCCCTCCGGAGGGGAGGGAGGAGGGAGGAGGAGAGGGAGGAGGAGGAGGAGGAGGAGGAGAGGAGAGGAGGAGGGGAGGAGGAGGAGAGGAGAGGGAGGAGGAGAGATTGTATTTTCTGACTTCATTGTGTTATCATTTATACCATATGACAAATTAATCTAAACTAGAAGTTAAGAACACTGTATGATTTCATATTTTTGGTACTTATGCATTTGTGTTTTAATATTTGACCTTTGACCGATCAGCTTAAAAATTATTCATCTGGAGAAAGACTCCGAAGTTATAATCCAACCAAGTTTGGTAAAAATATGTCCATGAAAAGTTATTTGGTTTATATACACTGATGTCGGCTGATGATCACGATTCACTGGATGAAAAAATTCACGTACACTGTCAAATGTAAGCTGAAGGATTATTATACAATCTGGGTCCAGTTTATTTATTATATACGAAAACAAAATCCAAAGTTCTGTATCTGTGATTTTCTGTGTTATTTTGAACCATGTTAATAATGTTTGAAACAAAACGGCTTCAGGCCATAAACACAAAGCAATGAAAGAGGGAAACTGTGGAGTCGTGTGATTCTCTGTGGGTTTCTCACCACTAAAATATTGATCAGAGACATTTAGAATTATTATTCAGTTTCAAAGTTACAGCTCTGGAATGAAAGATAATCATTTTTCAATTGTTTTGACTTTATCTAAACACTAAAATAGACACACACACATCTTGTATTCATGAGGCCACCTATGTGAAGGGGAACCAGATAAAGGGGTGAAGAAGAGTGGTGGGTGTCGGACATCTATACGAGTCATCCGTCTACTGAGAGTCGTTAAATGGAAGCAGGGAAATCAGTCTAATAAAGGAAAGAGGTTTCTGCTCAGTCTTGGATGAAGGCCAAAACCACTGCTGCACCCTTATTCTCTCTCTCTCTCTCTCTCTCTCTCTCTCTCTCTCTCTCTCTCTCTCTCTTGAAGTCTCTCTCTGTGTTGTGTATTGAGCGTATTGATCGGTGTGGTTGCTGAGAAGGGACCTGAACTACCACAGCTCCACCTCTGCCACTCACAGACAAACACAGACACTCTCAGTCCGAGACCTTAACTACATCTTCAGATACTTTATGGACGCGGCTGCTGCCGGCTGCTCATTGGTCAGACTGATGGAGGGAACTCTTCAGGCCACTACTTCAAAATACATGAGATCTGACTCACACTGGGCTATTTGAATAAGAGAGAGGTTCAACATGGCGTCATTCAAAAGACTGAAGAATCACAGCATGATACATTTCCTCATCTAGTCTACCCAACATTATATTTAGGCAATTAATCTATGTGGTTTATAGAAATACATTGAGATGTTTGGTTCTGCTGTGACATTTATCTGCTGTGTGATTGAAATGTAAACATAAAAGTAGACAGAATATAAAAGTACGCAACATATGAAGTACTCAACACACAGTACATAGTACAACATAGAAGCAGTGGATAGGATGAGAGTTGTGCAAACCGGAAAACTGCAAAAATGGATTGAGAAGTGCAAAGATACTTCATTATACTTAATATAATGCATATGCACAAGATGAAGTCAATATTAATAGTACCCACACATTTATAAACTATTTCTATATGAACTCCTTCTATAATAACTATTTCTATATGAACTGTTTCTATAAGAACTCCTTCTATATGAACTGTATCTATATGAACTGTTTCTATAAGAACTGTTTCTATATGAACTCTATCTATATGAACTGTTTCTATATGAACTGTTTCTATAAGAACTCTTTCTAGATGAACTCTTTCTATATGAACTCTTTCTATATGAACTGTTTCTATAAGAACTCTTTCTATATGAACTGTTTCTATATGAACTGTTTCTATATGAACTGTTTCTATATGAACTGTTTCTATATTAACTCTTTCTATATGAACTGTTTCTATAAGAACTCTTTCTATATGAACTATTTCTATATGAACTCTTTCTATAAGAACTATTTCATTTGAACTGTTTCTATAAGAACTCTTTCTATATGAACTATTTCTATATGAACTATTTCTATATGAACTCTTTCTATAAGAACTATTTCATTTGAACTGTTTCTATATGAACTGTTTCTATATGAACTCCTTCTATAAGAACTCTTTCTAGATGAACTCTTTCTATATGAACTCTTTCTATATGAACTCTTTCTATATGAACTGTTTCTATAAGAACTCTTTCTATATGAACTCTTTCTATATGAACTGTTTCTATATGAACTGTTTCTATATTAACTCTTTCTATATGAACTGTTTCTATAAGAACTCTTTCTATATGAACTATTTCTATATGAACTCTTTCTATAAGAACTATTTCATTTGAACTGTTTCTATAAGAACTCTTTCTATATGAACTGTTTCTATAAGAACTATTTCTATATGAACTGTTTCTACATGAACTATTTCTATATTAACTCTTTCTATATGAACTGTTTCTATAAGAACTCTTTCTAGATGAACTCTTTCTATATGAACTCTTTCTATATGAACTCTTTCTATATGAACTGTTTCTATAAGAACTGTTTCTATATGAACTCTTTCTATATGAACTGTTTCTATATGAACTGTTTCTATATGAACTCTTTCTATATGAACTGTTTCTATAACCTTGGAGTATAAAAGTGTAAATTGTTAATTCAGCTCTAGAATCTGGTGACGTCTCCTTTGCTGCCCCCTGGTGGATGCATTATAAAACTACATCCTGTCCCACAATGCACTGCCTCATTTTATTCCCGTCGGCCCTTGCGGTGAGTCTCTCGTACCAGTCAAGATGGCGGACAGACCAGGTACAGTAACGTGTCCTCTGCAGAAATAATAACACTCAGCCTGTGTTTTGTGTCTCGTTGTGTGTTGCCTGTTGTCGGTTGTTGTTTGCAGTAGCAGTGTGTCTGCGTGTGTCCGTGTTTGTGAGTCCGTGGAGCTGCGTGTGTCCCTGAAGGCCGCTCTCGCTCCTTCCGAGTCACGTCAAGGACTTTGCGTGTCATTGGCAGATTTGCGGTTTAAATGTCTGCGCGAGACGTTTCCGGACATCAAAGTGTTTTATCGAAGTCACGAGAGTGTTTGACTGTGATCCTCAGTTTGTTTGGAGTCTTTACACTCGAGCTGTGTTGCTGTGTTTTACTTATATAATCGTTTACTTGTAGCTAGCATGCTAACAGTGCTAACCCGGTGTCCTCCTCTAAACGCTCCTCTTGGGTTAAATCAAATAACAAAAACAATGAAACCACAAAGAAACAAACAACCAACAACCTTCACTTTCCTCGCAGTGGTTTTATATCAGCTGACTAATAAAACCTCATTCATTTCTAATGGATCCAGAGCGACACTCACCTGCTAAATGTCAAATGTGTCACAGTCAGAAGTTTGTTTCAGTGACTTGACAGAGCAGATTTAAATTAATCTTTAAACTGTCCCACTGCAGCTTCACGTGTGTATTTGGACACTTTTGTCTTGCCACTGTCCAAAGTGCAAAGTTATGCACTTTGCAGAATTACAGGCTGTAACCGCCTTGCAGGGAAAGGCACCTTGAATCGTGAAGGAATTAATAGATCAATAATAAATATTGTGTTTAGATCGAGTTGGGTTAGTGACAAATACAGATAACAAAGGTTCAACATGTATATCCACATATTTCTTATGTATTGTGTTACAAGCACAGTGTGGAGGTGTAATTATGTAATTAGTCTGGAGAAAGTTGAGCTGTTTAACAAGTGTCATCCTCTGCTCAGAGTTTAAAACCACAATCTTCACTCAGGAGAACGTAGAAGAAATAACGTGACATTTGTTGTGATAATTATCGATATTGACTAATATGAATGTGTTTGGCGACATCACCCAGCCCTAATTTCAGAGAGTTACAAACAAAGTACTTCTGTTAATTGTTGTTTCTTCTTTATGACCAGTTCCCGTAATTGAGAAGCGTCTGATGGATGTGAAGCTGGGCGAGCTGGGCAGCTGGCTCGGAGGCCGAGACTTCACCCCCAACGGTGTCATCTCATCTGTCCGCAGGGGTGAGGAAACCTGTCCTGACTGAAACTTCACTCAGGATAATAAATAAAAAGCCTCTTTCTGTCGTCTCCTGCGTCGACTTTGCAGTTTAACAAAACAAATGTTCAGGTTTTAGGTGAATTTAAAGGATTCAAACCCGTGACTCTTAAGTCACAAGCAGATATTAGACCCGACTCTTTCTGCTGTATATTTCCCCTCAATTTGTGTTTCCCCTCCGTCTCTTCCAGGCCATGACAGATACTACAACAAGTACATCAATGTGAGGAAGGGGGGCTTCGGCGGTGTCGCTATTCTGCTGGCTGGCTATGTCGCCCTCAGCTACCTGTGGGAATTTGACCACATCAGTAAGAAATGATTCTAACTTATCTAATGTATTCCACTTCCCCCCCCCTCTGTCTTTCTGCAGTACATTACTGATATGAAAAGGTTTTAAATTATAATTCTGTTTCTCTTCTTCCCAGAACACGATCGCTGGAGGAAGTACCACTGAGCGTCCTCAGACCTTCAGGGGTTGACGGTGGATCTCTTCACTCCCCCGGCTCTTTCTACTCTCAGCTCTTGTGTTAATATGTGACCAATAAACAATATAAAGATTTACACTTGTGTCATGTTTGGATGTCTACATCTAAAGCGATTGATGGTTAAAGCTCTCAGCTATAGATTACCTGTGAGACAACACTTTATAAACATATTTATACAACAGGTGAATCAGTAACAAGAACATTTATTTTAACACATTGTACAGGTTGTAAAAATGTTCACTCCGTCCAAACAAGTGAAATTTATCCTTTCAACGTAATTAGGACTGAGTTCTTTACACCACACAGTTGAAATTTGAATGTGTTGAGATCTAACAGTAAATAATTAACTACCAATGATTTAAATGTTTGCAAAAAGCCACAAATGTCACAGTTGGAAAGTAACATTTGACAGTGATATTGTTTCTGGCAAATATATTTTGGGCTCCAATGGATCACAGTAGTTTTGAGTAAAAAAAATTCCTGCTGGTATTTATCACAACTTTTCTTTATATAAGGTCAACAGATTCTGAAAGGATTAGCAGGTTGTAGCACTTGGTCTGCCGTCACAGATGTAGTCACGTGACCTGAGGAGACGAAGATCGGCAACATGTCAGCGCAGTCCCTCTGGAGATGCACGCTGCAGACTGGTCCCTGGGTTTCACGTCGTCTACTTCTTCAGAGTCGAGCCAAGTCATCCAGCCACAGGTGTCACCTCAGTGGCAGAGTTTGTAAGAGGCAAAAAAAAGTTCATCTTTAGCTTCCTCTGCTCACATCTGGAGCGCTGGCTGCAGCACTGTGGGGTCAGGACCTCAAGACTGAAGGTCACTGTCCACTGAGGAAGGCGAGGTGGCCTTTAGTGCATTTGTTGGCATAATGGCCCTTCTCTCCACACTACAGACACAGGAGACAAAGGCATGAAGGTGTTACTGGCACAGACGAGATGGGAGTTAGGAGAATAACAAGTTTAAATAATAACTGGATGTTCAGTGTGTTGGTCCTTTACAATGTAGGGAAGATGAATTGTCTAGATACTAACGATGCAGTGAGCGACTGGGACACACAAGACAAGTCTCACCTTGTAGCAGGTGACCTGGTCCAGTGGACGAGGCCCTCTGTTGCCGGTCATGTTATTTTGCTGGAAACCGCCCATGACATTGTTGTTCTGCGGCCGCTGGCTTGGACTGGAGTGGGTCAACTGGATTAGAGAGAGCGACGAGCGGCCGATGGTAGGCACTGGCTGCAGCGGGACACGGGGAAAAGCAGGTGATTAACACGCAGCACTGAGGTAGAAGCTGCGACAGCGTGACAACTGGCAAGTGGGTCGATGAATGAGAATGTATAATCGTATCCTCTCACCTTTGCTTGGTTCTGGGCTTGTAATGGTAGAGGAGGCTGTTCAGAGGCTCCCATAGGCAGCTCAAACCGAGGGCTGCGGAAAAACATCTCACTGTTACATCTGTAACTGTCGACTGAAATCTCTTAGCTTACTAAACAATAACTCATCATATTCTGATAACAACACAGACAGAAATATTATGTAGGAGTGAAATAAAAAGGATAACTTACTGCATAAATTTACAGGATTTTCCTTCTGGACAGAAACCGACCAGGTAATTCATACAGATCACTCTTCTTGTGTGTCTGTGTCTGCAGTCGGGACCTGAGACAGACAGATGGACAAAAAAGGTCAGCGACTTAAATATAAACAACACAGAAAGGTAATAGGAAGAAGAGATGCAGCTGATGAGCATTGGTTGGCGGCTAAAACAGAGCGTTGTGGGACCCACCGTGTTTGCAGAAGCCTCGGTCGTACCAGGGACAGTCCTTGATCTTGGACTCTGGATCGATGTGCAGGAACGGACATTCCTTGTTGCTGCACTCACCTGCAAGGATCAAACAAACGAACGAAAACAGAGACCAACAGGGTCGAGTCATTAACCAGCACAGAAAGAAGAAAGAAATACACTACAGGTAACTTAACGACTGGAGGCTGATCAACAGTCACAAGACAAACACAGTAATGAGGGAGGGGACAAACCAAATTTGGAGTAGAAGTAGCATTCAGGCATCTTGGTCATGTCGTATTCATGGAGAAACTCGCACTGGTCTCCCTTCTTACACAGTCCTCGGAGCCAGTGCTTACAAACCACCGTCTTCTCTCCACTGATGTGACGGAAAGGACACATCCCACCTGAGAGAGGAAACACAAACAAACAACAATCAATTCATGCCCCTGGACAGACGTGGTAATCACCTTTAAATAAATGTGTCTCTCAAATCAACTATAAGGTTTCATATTTATTAACCTATTTATTACGACGGTAGTTTAAAAGCTGTATTTTTAACGGGTCTTCAGTTACTGTTGAGTTAACGTGGTCACTTCCTGTTGCAGTGACCATAGTAACAGCTTCCAACTGACAAATCCATCACAAGAAGATGAAAATAAAGAAACATGAAAATACAATGAATGAATATTTTTTTGATTTGCTGAAAGCTGCTCATGTGAAGCACAGTCCAATGCTGCACCTTAACGGATATTTTTCATTTTTATATATTTGAGAAAAGATTCATTTGGATTTAATTTTGTAAATAAACTCATATATTAAAGTAGGTAACAGCCAGTTGCAGCAGTGTTAGATTTTACAGCAGCTGCAGTTTGTCCAGTCAACTAATGTTTGATTTAAAAAAAAACGAGGGAAACCATCAGAAGTTTGATGTGTTCTTGTTTTCATCTGAACTCAACCCGCGGTCTGCACCGAGCAGTGCTTCCTGTTTACATGCTGCAGTTACAACTTCGTGCACATCGGACACAGGAAACACGTTCATGTTGCGTTTCTCACCTTTCACACAAGCCGCTCGCATGAAGTACTCGCACACGGCGGATCCGGATTCTGCAGAAAAAAACAAACAAATCATTTAGCGGCAGACACCAGTGGCGGTTCGCAGAAGCACACTCCACCTGCAGCGGCTAAAGCACCAGCTAGCAAGCCGATGAACTTACTGTCCATGCCGGGGAAGGGCAGCGGCTGCGCCCCCAGCTGCTGGTCCATGGCGAGCTCCAGGTCGAACTTGATGTGTTCCGCGTTGGCCAGTAAGTCCTGCATGTCTGCGGGGGGGCGGGGGGGTGTTTGCGGCCGGGAGAAATGTCTGTTAGCTAGCTTGAAGTTAAGCTAGTTAGCTAGGTACTTCTTCATGAGCCAGCTAACGCGGCTAACGAGGCTAGCCGGGCTAACCGACACCGCCCGACAACAATCAGCGGGCTCACCGACGACACAGCGCCGCAGCCGCAGCTCCTGTGGTGCGCGGAGGGGAAGTTTTAGACAAAAAGCCCCGGACGGAGATCCGTGTTCAACCGGTAAACTGTCACCGAGCTGCTCCTTGTTCTCCACAGCAGCCGTGAGGCGCGCGCACTGACCTCTGACCCCGGACCAGGCGCCATTAAACGATCGTCGAGAGCTCGATCGAAGGTGTCTCGTGGGTTCGATTCACTCAAACCACATCTGGATGAGTTCATAGACTGAATGTAAATAAAAACATGATGAAATATAATGAAGTGTTATCAATTATCAATACAATTCTGTGGAGAAATGATGGTTGTAAAACAGAAAAATACAAGAATAGATTTAATAGAGATTCAAATAACATCTGGTCTGATTTTCCCTCAATTAAACTTCACTTAGTGTGTTTTAATCTTTTATTTTATATGTATATATTTTAAAATTTTAATTGTGTTATTATTATTAACTAGCTTCTCTGATATCTAGCAACAGTCTGCTCCACTAGTTTGAAGCGTAGTTTACAAAAGCCGCACTTTCCATTTTCTTTCGGCCGTTGTTGGGAACCTCTAGATTTATTTTATTTATTTATTTAGTTTCCTTTACATCTAAAAGTCATTTAAACATGTTCTGATATTACTTAAAACCTGTTCTTTAATATGAATTACATTTGAACATGTTTTTATTTGTCCTTGTTCAAAAAATAACATTTTTATAAAGGTTTTAATTATTTATCTTTATTCTATTATCAATTATTTTGTACTTGGTCTGGTGACCTGTTCAGAGTGTATCCTGCCTCTCGCCCTGTGTCAGCTGGGATTGGCTTCAGCTCCCCCAGTGACACTCTAAAAGTATTGAAAATGGATGGATGGATGTTTGGAAGTGATAAATACACAAACAAAGTAACAACAGTGGTTTTACAATTCACAGATTTTATTGAACACGTCTCGTAATCAAGGATGATCGTGCGTGAAGGCAGTAATCATGTTTTGCGCTCAGATGTGCAGTTCTGCTGAAAACAAACTTTGGATTTTTAAATGGAATACAAAAGAAAAAGGAGATTTTGACACAATTAAAGCTTCATTGTAATTCTAACAAGAGAGATTGAATTCACAGTGGAGAAAACCCATCAAAGACAGTAAAGGCACAGTAGCAAAACTGAATATTTGCAACGACAGTTCCAATTATTGGTATAATGTGTGTATCCATGGCTGCTGTGATGTCATTAGAAGCGTCTTGATTTGGAGAGACAGATTTAACCGTTAAAACAAATATACACACAACACACAATGTTTGTTGAAAGCATTAGTGCAGCTGCCCTCAGAGTGTGGACTGCTGCCCCCTACAGCTCAGGGAGGCCGGGCATCGGGAACTGACCAGCGAAAGCTTCCACCTCAGCCTTGATCTCTGCCACCCGCTGCTGGAACTTCTCTTCCTGTCCCAATGCCTTGATGAACTCCTTAAGATTTGCCTTGGGATCCAGGCTTCTCTGCACCTCCAGGGTCAGCTCAACGCCTGCAGGGGAAAAGCAGAGAGCTTGTGGTTCGTTTCAAACATCTTGAATATACTGCCTTTTTTTAAATGTGGGCTTTAAGAGTTTACCTTGGTGGATGAACTCTGCCACCTTCTTGAAGTCATCCTGCTCCATGCCTCTGGAGGTCAGAGCTGGGGATCCAAACCTCAGACCACTCGGACGCAAAGCACTTTTATCCCCTAAACAAAAGGAAAAATTAAGAATGGCACTCTGCACTCTGGGGAAAAAAGACATTTACAGCTTTTCAGGAGCTACATCCACAGAAATAAAGGATAGACTAAATTATACACACAATAATGTCTTCATTAATTTAAAATCAAAGCTGTACATATGGCTGCCACCTCTATTTAACTGGTCTTTAGTCTGATATTTCTCTAATGGTATCTTATGATAGAATCACAAACGCTACCTGGACAGGTGTTCTTATTACAAGCGATGGCACAGGCTTCCAGAACCTTCTCAGCTCGTCCTCCATCAGTTCCCTTGCTGCGCAGGTCCAGCAGGATCAGGTGGTTGTCAGAGCCGCCTACACAAGAGGAGACACACAGCATGAGAGGACCATAAAGCCATTAAGAGCTTATACACCTATATACGATTCCTTTAACAGCTATACCATTAACGAAAGAAAACAAGTGTCATCGTGCAGAGTGTCTCATACCAGTGACGATCTTGTAGCCGTAGTCAATAAGAGCACTGGACAGAGCTTTGCAGTTAACAAGAACCTGCTCCTGGTAGGCCCTGAACTCTGGGGTCATGGCTTGTTTGAGAGCTACAGCAACACCTGAGGACAACCAGCCACAGACAAACCTGACATAGATGCTACTGACATAATTAATTGGCTGTTTATTTGAAAGTCAAGAAGAAGAAGTATGATACCTGCAATAGCGTGGTTGTGTGGTCCTCCCTGCAGCCCAGGAAACACGGCCTGATTAATCAAAGACTCCAAGTTGTACAAAGTCTCCTTCCCCTTGGCATCGACACTCCGCACCCCTGGAGGAGGGAAGCACAGGCGAGAACAATGAAATGATTTGATAAATAACAAAGAACCAATACAGAGAGAAACACGTGCGGATGTGGTTTGTTTGGACAGAAGCATCATTTTTCAATTTCTACCTTTCCTGTAGAAGATAAGTCCAGAGCGGCAGCCACGCAGCGTCTTGTGCGTTGTCGAGGTAACAATGTCAGAGTACTCAAAGGGGGAGGGCACCACACCGGCAGCCACCAAACCGCTGATGTGAGCCATGTCTGCCATCAGGTATGCACCGTTCTCGTTGGCGATCTGCCTCAAACAGGCGTAGTCGAGGTTGCGGGAATAGCAGCTTGTTCCTAGTGAAGAAAAACAAGGAAGAGGTGAACGTTCAGCTTCCTTGGCGAAATAACTTTCTAAAGGGAAATTATTTGGTTTAAATTTGTAAGTTTCTGTGTGTGTGTGTGTGTGTGTGTGTGTGTGTGTGTGTGTGTGTGTGTGTGTGTGTGTGTGTGTGTGTGTGTGTGTGTGTGTGTGTGTGTGTGTGTGTGTGTGTGTGTGTTAAAAGACCTGCAATGATGATTTTGGGGTGGAACAGACGTGCGTTTTCTTGCAGCCTGTCATAGTCGATGTAGCCGGTCTCTGGATTCACCTAGACATAAATAAAATAAATAAACACAAATAGCCACATCTGACATAGATCTGGAATCACTTTGAATAAATATAGTAAATTAATATAATAAATATTCTGTTATGTTAGGTTTTTGATTTCCCCCACATTTTATATCAAATTTCTTTTATTTATCTATGTATATATTATTTATTTACTAACTTTCATGAGGAGTAACAGGCCAATAATATATGAACATGATAACAATTTATCTTGCTAAACTTCTTCCAGGACTCAATAGTTAAAAATAAACTACTCCAAATATAAAATGTGTTTCAGACAGTCACATTAAAAATATTCTTTATTAACTCTTGATTTAGTTTATTTTACCCAGGAAAACAACACTGATTTGGTGAAGCTCACATCTGTAGAGCTGAATTAACATGGGAAACAAGACCTCCACAATAAGAGCATTGTGCCTTGATTCTCATGTATTTAACAATTATTATGCTGAAAGTTAACAGAAACTATGCAAAGTTATTTTTAACATCTTTAAGAAATTTGAATATAGATTTCCTGACGGGTGTGTGTTGACAGAATGTGTTTGTTTGCTCTGTACCTTGTACGGCATGGACTCGAAGAAGATGGACGTTGCAGAGATTTTTTTCTTTTCAGTCATGAAGCCGTGTGTCAGGTGACCTCCATCAGGGAGGTCCAGTCCCATGATTCTGCCGTGAGGCTCCACGATGGCCGTGTAGACCGCGAAGTTAGCAGGCGACCCTGAACAAAGAAGAATCAACAACAGGTGAACAAGGACCAAGCTGAGAGAAAGGACAACAGAGGAGTTTGGAGAAAATAAAGTCACATCAGTAATATTTGAATCAGTATTCGATACCCGAGTATGGCTGCACGTTGACGCCCCATTTCTCTGAGTCCAGACCATAGGCCTCCAGCGCCCTCTTCTGACAAAGTCTCTCCAGTTCATCAACATGCTCTGTGCCACCATAATACCTGAACACAGGGATCACAATGAATCTTACAGCTAATGGTTTTATACTGTTTTCTCATGTGTGGTGTAAGATTTCAAGTGGAAGGATTTTACCAAACATTGTGAGTTTTTACAATAATTTGACAAACTCAATGAATTCCTGTACCTCTGTCCGGGGTATCCCTCAGAGTACTTGTTGTTCATGCAGGAACCCAGAGCCTCAAGCACAGCTCTGCTGGCAAAGTTCTCAGACGCGATCAGCTCCAGACCGTACGTCTGCCTGTGCTTCTCTTTTTTTATGATGGAGAAAACCTGAAAACACAGATGTACACAGGTGCTGTGTCATTGAGGGGTACAGTGACAGTTTATCACAAGCTCTTAAAGGGAAAAACTGCATAATTTTTTTGTACATTAGTTTCACCCAAATAAACCTGCAATTGTCTTTTCCCCATAAATCACTTCTTCTTCACTGCAACAAAACAGTAGTTGCTGTAGTTGCTGTTGATTTCCTGTAGTGGAGCATTAACCTGAATGTTGTGTATTCATAGACGTATTTATTTGGGCTGTTTTTCAGTTATGACTGCCAAACTACACAAGTTTACTCTGTGTCAGCTGATAAGCAAAGTCCAGGTATGGGGGAAATAGTATCGGCCCATCCCTCAGCTAAATATAGTGACAATTATATTTAGTTGCAGCTATAAAATTAGTTTTTAAAGGTATATTACTAAGCGATCGTATATATAGATGTGATGTATATATGGATTTGATCAACTGATCCACTGAACAACAAACCTCTGAGTCGTTGATGCCCAGAGGCTCCAGCATCATCTTGTTGTGTGACTCCCATGTTTCCTTGCTCACACCGTGGCCGTTTGTTGCAGACATGGCAGCTGATTCTTTGGTCACAGGGAATAGAAATCTTAAAAAGAGAAAGGTTATGGTTTCTTTGTTTAGAGATCAATGGATTTATTTTGTATAGCACATTAAGGAGACACAAGCTTGATGATCTGACCCACATAGAAATTTGTTTTGGCCCCGATGTGGAGCATATTGCCACACTGTCATCCTGCGTGGAAGGAGGGCACTTGGGCAATCTGCTCCTGTTTGCCAGATCTGGGCCACAAGTAATCCATAACCATACCCCATGTCAACCAGAGGTGGCCCTAATTAGTTTTGTGCTGTTTGGGCCACATTAACCCTTTACCACATAGGCCACTTTAGGTTTAAATCCATTTAGTCCGGGCCACAAGAGCCACATCATTGCCTGAAGTGGCCCACATCCGTATTCTATCTGGGGAGGAATCTGGCTGAGCTGCAGTCAGTGAGCAGGTCAGAAATAAATCTGGCAGCCATAACAAGTAGTAATACTTCGAAATCAAGTCTGAACTGAACCAGAAGCCAGTGAAGTGATTTTCCGAGCAGGTGAAATATTCCCCTTGTCCCAGAATCATATAACAATAAACCTCTCCCAGTCATAAAGGTTTATATATAACTAGTGGAGTGAGTGAGTGCTGCGGACACACTGATCCACCATCTCCATCAGATCTATCATTCCAGTCTTCAGACAAAGACACATGATGCAACTCTGTGGGTCTGTGGCCTGACATGGTCTCGTCGGTTGACCTTCGACCCCTCCAGGTTAGAGACAGTTCGATAACACGGCTTCACCACAGAGACAGGAGGGAGTCAGCGGAGGGTTGAGTCCAGGTCAGCCGAGCACATGACGTTCATTACCGGGTGTCTGCTCGGAGCGGAGCGGAAAAACCAACGAGGACGTGGACAAAAGGACAACTTTAAATAAACTTTCACAGTTCAAGTGACGCAAAGGAAATGACGGTGAACTCTAATGTTAAACGGATTAAACGAGAGTTCAAACTGCAGCGGAGCTTGTTATTGTTGTGTCCCCGCGGGAAAAAAAACACAAACTCATAACAACTGGTCCGTTATTTGTTTTAAATCACTTCCTGTCACTAGAAACTAACTTCGACTGCAAAGTTTACTGCGCACACGTGACGCTCAGTGGGTCCGCTACACGTGGAGGTCGCTCACCCGCCAGTGAAGAAGAGGCTCCGGCCGCTGGGAGACGTGAGTCCGGCTGTAGTGACACCAGATCCCCGCTAGACCTCCACCCCCCCCACACTGCCTCCTCCACGCGGGGGGTAAAGTCCGCCAAACTCTGCACCAATCACAGCGCTCCATCTTCTTCTTGTGGTCGCTACCTGTCAGTGTGGCTGCAACAGCACCCCCCTGTGGTCGAGGTTGTTAATGTGGTTGTTTTGTGTGTCATCCTCAAAATAAAACAAAATATAATACATTTTCTCAGTTGAGTGCTTATGATGAACTGAAAAAAATTAAGTCAATGACCTCAATGATTTTCTGGCGCACTGAGGGACACTCATTACTCATTATAGTTTTTTTGTTTAGATTTATTTATTTAACTTCGCCCCTTAAACATATTTATTTCCTATTACTAAATATCTCTATATTAGTATTTACGTTATGTTAGATAGATGGTGTTTAATGCTAGGCCATGTCGTTTCCTTTTTTGTTTATCGTCTCTGTGTTGAAGTGTGAATTTTAAAACGATGAATGGCAGTTCAATGGTGTCATATATATAAGCTCTAAGCAGAATGGAGCATATGATGTAGACAACTATATAACTTAAATACAGAAAAGGAGATAAATTAAATTTCTATAATATTCATAAGCAAAGTCATACAGTCTTCTCCTCTCACAAGAGAATTATAGACACGAAGAGTTGAGACTTGACATTTACCAACCTGATACTAATATATAATATATATATAAAAGTTTTCATCCAAACATCCAAACGGAGAATGTGAACTTTAGTAAAAACTTTGAATGTATGTCTCTTTCTTGTACGAGTATTTGAAAGATTTGTAGGATTCTCTGAACTGTGAAATACTTCTATTCTAAACTGAATATCTGTGATGTTGACTCATTAGTTTTCCAACATGGACTCTTTCACCTGAGGTTGGGAAAGCCTCCAAAACACAAGATGGTTTTCTCACAGGGTAAATCAGCAAATAAAGAAATGAACAGACTTGTTTCATCATATTTATCTGAAATATTTTCATGAGTCCGTTATATACAATGTAACATCCCCCAAAATATAGTGGTAAAGCTCAGTTAGCAAAGTTGAAATTGTACAGTGATAAGTATAACTATAAATATCATGTACAGGCTAAATGGTTAGAAGGGATTCATTCCAAGTGTACGTGAAGACTGATGTAATCTCATTTGTATCTGTATTTCCTGGAGGGATCAACGAGGCCATTATTCCATGCCAAAACATTCACAACCCCTCTCCTCTGGTGTCTCCACAACCATTTTCGAAATGTTACAGTAATGTCAAATATTCTTCATAACTCTTCATTTAAAAAATAGTCATATATATATATATATATATATATATATATATATTGCACCAGTCCAGAAACATGTGAAGACGCCTCAGATAAATACTCTGCATCATTTCAGCGTGAGGGAGTTCATTCCTCTGGCTGCCGCTGACGCTGCTACTTTTGCTGTGAAGAGAAAATAAAGGATACACATGATCAGCTCGACAAGATTAAAGCCACATTTTTCACTGGTCAAAAAACCCAATGACACCACACTAACATCTCAAAAACATCCAACATAAATGGTTTTGACCAGATCTAGGTGCTCACCCTTCTTCTCTTCGTCTTTCTTTTTTGCAGCATCTTCTCTCTGCTTTCTGATAATGGCGAGGCGAGCGAGGTCAGCTTTGGCCTGGTCAGTCTTCCCTGCCAAGTGCAGCTTCATGTAGCGCTCCTTCGCCCTCTGCTTCTCGATCTCCTCTCTGTGCGGGAGTTGGTGCACGTCGAGGTGACGAGAGCGACATTAGGAAAGTTAGTGTAAAAATGTTTTTGACTGGAATCACAGAAAGTAAATTTCTAAATAAGGTGTTAAAGTGCTCAGAATATGCAGGTAACATTTGGAAATTTCAAGCACATAAGACAATAGAATTGGACATCAGAGGCCCATACAAATCTAATTATGTCATTTCTATCCTTCGTCTTTATCCGTCTTTAAAAACTTACTGTATGTAAAATAAAGTAAAAAAATGAGGTTCTCATGAGGCACTGATATGATATGACAGACTGACACACACCTTTCTCTCCTTGATAATTCCCTCGGCTCATCCAGCTCAATTTGCGTCACCTTCTTGGACTTCTGTGAAATTCTGTTGGGGTTCTCGATTTCTATCAAGCCTTCCGTACCGGTTCTCTTTCTCTGCAAACACATCACAACAGTTCGTACAGTATAAGGTGAATGAATGCATCATTACTGTACTCCATGTTGAGGCAACTGTATGTGTGATAAGACAGAGTGGCAGAGTTAGTGTGGCAGTACCATGGAGTCGTCATCATCGCTGTCCTCTGATCCTGATGCTGGTAACTTCTCCTCTGCCAAGTCATTCGGAGCCACACCCTCCGCCCCCTCTGCGTCCTGCTCTTGCTATAAAACATAAATGACAGACAAGCAGTTGAACCAAAAACAGACCATTATCTAACAATGGTATCAGGTTTAACACATGTAGTTTCAACAGGTAATATCCGGGATATCTTTGCTTCATTTCTGGAAAGTGGAAGGAAGTAGAGACGTGCCGTCGATCTTTATAAACAGTCTATGCCACCTGTACAGGGGGGGGCATCTTGTCTATGCCCAACCATTGACACATGATCAGTTAATGTATTCAGATAAATGACAAAATTGGTGGATGGATTAAACAATTAAAATCCAATTCTTTTGTTAGTTATAATAATAGATGTTGGTTCTTTCCTGACTTGTCCTGAGTGAATCACCCAAGACTCTGTAAAACGGAATTTTTGCTTTTTTTGAAGACTTGTCAGGACCTATGAGTTAAGGGGTGCAGCTTCTGAGCAGCTGCTTGGGGCCCCAGGTCATGAGGGGGCCCCCGAAAGGCTGACAAACTTTACTCAACAGCAGTGTCTCATAATAATGGGGCCAGTGACTACAACCCCCCAACCACCGACCCTCTCTCTCTCTTAAACAACCAATGGTGTATTTGCAATGACATCTCAGCAGGAAACCTCCCTATAAGGGCCCCATGTGACTCCCGTCAGAGCTACAGTTCTGTATCATTCTCAAAGTTTGAATTGAAAATGAAAGTAAAGGCCAATGAAGAGGAGTTATCCACCGGGTGGTGAAAATGGAAAGAGAAACGAGTTGATGAAGAAATATAAACGAACCTAGTAGTACAGACAGTCTTGAAACTTAAGACTTTTAAATGGGAAATCAGTAATTAAACCACTGGCCTTGGTTATATGTATTTTGTTTACATTTCAAGTTATATATGATGTTTTATATATTTATATTGTGCCAACTTCTATTGGCTAATGTGTTTTCTGGCTTTTCCCACCCGTTTTTTATTGTTCTTTATATTTATATTTTGATTTTATAAACTTTACTTAAGTAAGATTTTAAATTAAAAAATGTTTACACTTCCTGCCCTTCTTTGGTGCACGATTATTTATAACATAGTGTTTGATAAACGATGTTTGAGTGAAATCTGTGGCTGTGGAGATTCAAACTTCTGGATCAGTTCACTCAAAAATGTTGCATGATGGGAATTGTAGGCAGGAGCGTTTACTACCGTGACCATACGTAGTACACTAACCTGTTTCCTCTCCTTTTCCGCCTTCATCTGAGCGTCTATCTCCTCGGGGCTGGTGTAAGTTCTCATCCGGCCCTTGTGGCTCCCTCGCTTTCCTGCGACGAGGTGGGAAAAAGAGCAGAAGACAAAACAGAAGCTGGTTTATAAACATTGTTGTTTAGTAACACGTGAAAGTTAAGACACCGTCTATAAGCAGCGAACAGCCTGTGGCGTAATGTGGCGAACAGCAGGAAAACACTGTGGAACACAATGGAGCTGGATCCGGAGTCACTCTTACCTCCTTTGGGCATTTTGACAAACGGGGCCTTTAATTAAAAAAACTCTTAAAAACGTGAACACGGTCAGAAAACACAAAATGTTCAGGCGACAACACAAACTGACAGCTGACTAAACTCACAGCACTGATATGTGGAGTGGTCCCAGGATGTGCCTGTCCACAAATCCTAAAAACACGTGTTTGTTAAAGCATTTAATAATCCCGTGTGTCGTTATAAACTATATTGTACATATGTTTGCATGCAACGTCCAGTTATTGAGCTAAACAACGTGAGTTATAAACTAAAATAAATAAACTTTCCGTTGTTTTTCTTAAGGCAATTTGCTGGAGCGCTAAAGTGATGCAACGCACAGAGAAAGTGAGAAAAACATCTGTTTTGGTTTTATCTCAGTTTACGTCCTTATATGGAAAAACACTTTATTTAAATAATCACATGTCGTGTTTTCGTCCAGAGGGAAATTTAAAGAGTTTTTAAAAAGTGCATGAACGGAGTTTATTTTTTGCCTCGACGTCATCAGAGCGCCGATAGAGAGGGAAGGGAGAAACCCCGCCTCCGTCGATGACGTCTAATTTCAGCGCCCGAGACAGGTTCGCATTATCAGAAACGAAAACAGAGAGACAGGAAGTGCAGATCGTGGCAGCGGCAGCTCGTAGAGGCACTTCCGGTGGCAGCAGAAACTGCTACTGATTTGTAGAGGCAGTTGCCACAGCTGTCCTGTGACTTGTTCCCTGTATTGTGAAACATGCTCGTTTATATGGATGATTTCTTTGTAATAAATATTCGGCCGAATTCCCCAAAAAAATATTTTCTCCACTAACTATCCAGATATATCGGGTTTCAACAATCCAAAATGTTGTAGGGGTTTAGTTAAACTTCAATAAGATTCATTAAGCATGTTATGGGTCCACGCCATGTTCAATCTTTTATTTTTGTCTGCTGATCATATATGATATGTGCCTGTGCCACACTGTTATTACAGCTCTGTAGCCCTTTTTAAGACTCCATTATTAACATTTACCATCACTGACACAATATGTCATTACAATAGACAATGCTATAATTTAATGCTTTAATTTAGTTATTATGATCTGCATTTGCACAAATTACTCAAACATAAAACAAATAAAAGGAGATTATTTATACATTTTGAATGTCTCTTGTACTTGGTAACCTTGGTGGAGATGTACTTGAAATTAGCGGTTAGCCAGGAAAGTATTAATAACAGTTTGCTTCAATATCAGTACTGTTCACTTTGTTTTAACAGGATAAGCCAGCCTGTATCAATATTGCTGTCCATGGAGTCCTTGTCAGTTAACTGAATTCAAATAAATACTGAAGACATGAGAATAAAGCTTGGTTAAAAAGTAGTGGGTCAGTAGCCATTTGTCTAGTATATGCACTGTTTAGTTACTGTTTATAGAGGTTCATAACTCATAAAAAATATTGAAGGAGTAGCAATAAGTCTATTTTAAATGTCCTTATGGATGTTAGTGTATTTAACTAAGAGTCCTTGGAGAATGCCTATGAATCCCGTCATAAGGAAAACATTTGGGCCAAAGTCAACTTATGAGAGTAAATAAAACTGTAAATGGTTTATATGCAACTGGAAAGTAACATTTTGTGAGTCTCTCTTTGCTGTCTTGTAACACAAAAACACTGAATACAAATATAAATGGAGAGTGTGCCTGGTCCCACCTTCTCTGGAAACTTTCTTCCTTCGTGGTACTTCCATCTTCTTTGGTACAGTTGTCGTCAATAAATTACTAGATTACTCCCTTTGCATCAATGCTATCATGGAGTTATTCACCATCTAGTGTAGAATTTAAGGGAAGGATACAAATGTACATTTGTGCTTTGGTTTATCACAGGCAGTTAACAGGCAGTTTCTGTTGCCACCGGAAGTGCCTCTACACCGGAAGTTCCACTACACCGGAAGTGCCTCAACGAGCTACCGCTGCCACTACTTGAGCTTGCCCTCACTGCGTAAACAAGGGGGGAGCTTTTGTTGTACTTTGTACAAAACACGACGAGATGCCCAAAGTGAAGAGAAGCAGGAAGCCGCCGCCGGACGGCTGGGAGCTCATCGAGCCCACTCTGGACGAGCTGGATCAGAAAATGAGAGAAGGTAAAGCCGGTGGATGGCGGTCGTCCCCGCGGCGGCTCCGCTCAGCCCGCAGCGTGTCGGTGAAACGAGCTCCGTCGTTTCTCTCGGTTGTTCCCTCACGGTCCAGTTTGGTTTAAACACGGGGGGGTGATGGTGGTGACACGAGGGTTTTTTGGGGTAATGGCTGCAGCAAATGTCGATTACCACGAGTGGGGAAGACTTCCGCGGAGGCATGGGGGGGGGGATGCTCAAAGCAATGTCCTGAATAGACGCGTCCACCCCCGGGTCCGTTACTGGAGGTTCACCGACCACAGCCAACATCCAGTAGTAGTTCCTTAACCGAGACAACACGGAGAGACTCGCCTCGTCTTTGAAAGCACCGGACGATCAGTTTGAATCCCTGTGTACTTGTAAAGTTTGACGATTGTTCATCTTCTTTCTATACTGAAGTAGACCTACGAGTCTGAAACAGAGGCTGTTCCCAGCATCATATCATCTCTAACATCCCCCCCCCAACCAGGCATTTGCATCATAAATTCATAAATCTATTTGTTCTAACTCCAACTGTTTCTGTCATGTGTCCTGCTCCTCGCAGCTGAAACAGAGCCTCACGAAGGAAAACGAAAGGTCGAGTCCCTGTGGCCAATTTTCAGGCTTCACCATCAGCGGAGTCGATACATCTTCGACCTCTTCTACAAACGCAAAGCCATCAGCAGAGGTGAGCAGGCTCAACCCCCCCCACCGATGAACCTAATCTAATGTTGTCCACTTCCTCTTCTGTCTACTTCACTATTTTACAAACTAAACCAAACTATCCCTTTACCCTTCATTTGGACTCTAAGTCTGAGACAACTCTTCTTTACTTAAGATGTTTATCTAAAGGTTTTGCCTCATGCAAGTTACCTTTTGTGTTGTTAATCTGCACATGACCATACATACAGTACATTACCTATTTCTAGCTTTATTCTCTGTATGAGATGTTTAGTAATAATCATCTTTGTGTGTGTGCCCTGGCAGAGCTGTATGATTACTGTATAAAGGAAGGCTACGCAGACAAGAACCTGATTGCCAAGTGGAAGAAGCAGGGCTACGAGAACCTGTGCTGTCTGCGTTGCATCCAAACGAGAGACACCAACTTTGGAACCAACTGCATCTGCAGAGTCCCCAAGGGAAAGCTGGAAGTCGTAAGTCTGACGTCAAATAATTTTAAAAGACAGTCTTAGGATGAGTTTTTATTAAATGTCTATTAAAGGCTTAAGTTGGTCATCAGCTTTACATTATTCCTGCTGATTTCTGTACAGACGTGACTCATAAAAACTGCCACAGCGACAAATCACTGTAACACTTCAACTGTAACAAAGACTCACATAGTATATCAGGCTCTTTTATAGATTAGACCAGACTCTCCCTTCCAGTCACGGTGTCGGTCAGTATTTAATAATCATTGACATGCTTTCAATGGCCCTTATTGTAATAATAAAGTACATTTTTTAAAATTAAGACTTGTTAACGTAGTGGGGTGAACATAGAAAATAATATCTGGGGAAAATCACCAGATTTAACTCCTGAAAGATTAAGAAAAGGGAAACAAGTTGCCAAAATACACTAAAATCGTTTAACTGCTGTGTAAAAACACGTACTTTGAGGTTTCACAATTTCTTAAGTTGTTGGTTCTCATGCAGCCAGCTGGTCCAGTGAACAACATGCTGCTGAAATGATCAAGTCAGACTTCAGTGAGAAAACGGGCTCAAAGCCAAGATGTGCATTGATAAATCTGAGCATATGAGACGGAGGTGTTTGGAAAGGGCTAAATTTGTGGACAGTAATTTTAAGAGCTTGCTTCATCCAGTTTAAGCTTGTTCAGGAAAAACATTTGTTCATTGGTGTCGCCACCCTGATACAGTTTTAGATATTGAGGACATTTCCTGCATCTAACCTTTTTCTTCAGTTGAGGGGTTTGACAAACTAGATACTTAAAAATACTTTACTACAACACAGAAAATGTGACAGTAAATTCTGTAAAATCTTGCAACTAATGCTGTTTTTGTTATTTTCCTCTCTCTGCAGGGAAGGATCATTGAATGCACCCACTGTGGATGCAGAGGTTGCTCTGGCTAAGTGTAGATTTTGGACATCTATTTTCTGTTGGACATCAGGGCTCATCCATCCTCCATCCGTGCTCCCTCACAACCCTGACGTCCCAGTTTCTTTAATTCAGTCGCCTGCTTTAGAAACAGTTCGCTAACATCTTCACCACCAACTCCAGCAGACCTGATTTGGGATCAGTATTGAATATTCTGCTTTTAAACATGTGTGGGCAATGGAGAAAGCATGGAGAGGGGCCATCTTATCTTAAATACATTTGTTTTTCTCTGTGCTGTTGTTTTTTTTTAATATACACTAAACTGAAGCCCTGGCCTCACCGCTGTTTCTGGATCAGGCCTGTTATTCCACTGTGAAGGTCAATTTCAATACTTCTGTGTTTCATTTCATTGAAGGGGCTGGGAGGAAATGATTTGTGTTTGAATGTTGTTTTAAACCTGAAAACCTTTTTCTTCAACATTGTTATTGTAGTATAATTTTAAATAAAGCAATTCTGATTTACTTGCTCTCGTGTTTTTATCTTTTTCTTCATCTCATGGCGTGAAGTTAATTATTGGCTGTGGTTCCGGACGTCTTCAAAGCTTTCAGTCAAAGGTTGAACACCTGAAAGAGACGGTGTTGTGCAACGTGTCTGTGTATCTGTTGTGATACATATGAGATGGGAATACTGTATTTTACCCCACATCTCTTTCACTGCTTACTACATACATTCTACATAAAACATTTACAGTATAATAAGCTTTTACCATTTTCCCAGGAAATAAATAATTGATCTTGACGGGGAAAAAACAGGTGCATTTAGGGAACTGATATCTGTGTGTGAAAGTCGGTGAAGCTTGAATTAATTTCAAGGGACTGTTGAGCCTCTGCAGAGGTTTGAGCTCTACTGAGTGATATTCCAGTTATTTGTGCGATTGTTTCATCTCAGTCATAAACATTGCAGGTGAAACTAACTCCTAATTAAATCCTCACCTGTCGATGTACAGATGTTATTGATCCTTAGAGCAGCTGACAGGAGAGTGTGTGTGTGTGTGTGTGTGAGCTGTCCCTCTGCTCAACTGTGGGATTACAAAGACGCTAGAAAAAAACAGCATCGGTGGAAAAAGGTAGAGAATCTCACCTGTTTACATAATGACTGCGACACACAGCGCTGCCCACACACTCAGCTCCTGCCTACCAATGATAATCAACTCTGAACACGACTGTATTGTTGTGAAGTGTTTGTAAATCATTCACCCGCTGCTACTTTCTCTCCAGTCCACCACCTTTTCCTTCCGGAAACCCAGCAGGGCAATTAGATGCAGCTCACAGAGAAGTATTTATTATTCATGCCAACCTCCAATGTTTGCACATCCGTCATCGCTGAAGCAAGTCACACAGACAAAGAGTCTGTTGGGTATCGGATGTTTAATGTGAGAAATGTGGTCCTTCAGTATCTCACAGGGAGATTCAGCAACATCAACACGATCGCCCGCCTCCTGTGGGAACCAGGCACTGACACAAAAAATGATTTAAGTTGATCTTCAACGTCACATAAAAGCGGCACGACAT
This sequence comes from Hippoglossus stenolepis, assembly GCF_022539355.2. Classification (NCBI taxonomy): domain Eukaryota; kingdom Metazoa; phylum Chordata; class Actinopteri; order Pleuronectiformes; family Pleuronectidae; genus Hippoglossus; species Hippoglossus stenolepis. The sequence continues at coordinate 3,703,003 of NC_061498.1, read as the reverse complement.
TCACAACGTGCTTTATTAAAGTAAATGGCAACAGGGCTGAAGTTAACAGTGGCCCCCTTCGTGGTGAGATACAAAAGGTGGATGTGATATGGCAACATAAGGACACTGAGTGACGACGTGTTAAGCACACTGTGGTATGGCTTATTAAAATTACATTCACCTTTTTGCATTAGAGGGACAATAGCTAAAAAAAAAAGTTGTAATCTCCGAACAGAAAAAGTCAAGTATTAAAAAATAAAGACATCACATTTGGCAAAAGCCTGAACTAAAATGAAATAAAACATTAGGTGCAATTAAAAGTGAGGTTGTCATTAGTAGTTAAAAGCATTTGCCTTAAAAACATTTTTTTTTTAATCGTAGCAGGAAGGACAGCAGCCATGATCCCACATTGTTTGACCTTTCACATTAAAACTCTGACCATGCAGTCACAAGTACAGTTACCACCCTAGATACAGAATCAAAGCTCCATCGCCGACGCCACAGAATTAGGAACAGGAAAATCTAAAATACTAACATAGTGCGATTTCACTGGCCGAACTGACAGAACTTCAGAGATTTCTTTTTGTTTTTGCATTTCTTCAGCTTACTCCAAAACAGAAATTCTCAGCATAATGATCCAAATGTTGTCCTGAAGCAATAAATAATAGTAATAGTACCGTTGTTCATAGCACACATCCAGCAAGGATCGCTGGGATAAAAATGATAGGCCACTACTGTCCTAAATAAAGTGTCGAACTTCAGAGTTTTGCTTTTGATGGCACAGGAAATTCATAAAATCTATACAAACACAACGTCACCGTCACTCCCAGCAAACATCTAAAAAAATGTTCAGCATCTCGTCCGAGTCAGTTCGTTCAAATGTAACAAAAACAGGAATATCATCAACACGGTGGTTCACCCCGGCACAAGACAGTCTCATGCTGACACCACAACACTCGCACACAACTTTAAGACAACAGTGAATTTCAATACATTTAGGTTAAGTAGCTTTAAAATGCTACTGACCGTTTGAGTAATATCCATGAAGATGCTCGTCAGCAGTGAATATTGACAGGTTTTGGCTGCCGCTGGCCGTACATTGGTGAGTATGTGCGCGATGACGGTTTTTTCTCTGGACATGCAACATCACATGGAAGCCGACTGGCTCCAATTCACACGGCGAATACACTTCCTCATGCATCACAACCCGAAAGCAGCCTTCTGGGAACGCTTACTTCATGCTCTCAAAGGTCAAATCTACTCCCGTTAAAACATCAATACTCCCGGAAACAAAACAGACATTCAACCACTACTGCAGAGATATGTGTTCAAATTCATTCATGAAAGAAAAAAAAAAGAAAAAGTAAGGTGGAGTGAAACAGAAATATGACGAGTGTCGGCTTCAGAAAAGCTTTGGCCTTTGGAAGCTTTGTGGTGGTAGGTAGAGAGGCGTGTCACAAACCAGCTGTAACAGACCATGTCATGGACAGATTTGAGAGGGACGTCTGTTCACCACACAAAATGTCACAGTATTCCTGAAAAACATGTTTACATGTAGCTGAGATGATGTCATCGCTGACAAACTGCTCAGTGGTTGATGGGTGTTAACACAGAGCTGTGATTGAACCTGTGAGTGAGCCGGCTGAGGTCAGAGAAGCACTTTAAATACACAGACAGCCATGTTGGTTTAAATTTTGTAAAAGAAAACACACACTCACACACAAAGTGTCCCTGACCTCAGACAAGCACATAACACGGAAGAGGAAAAACCCCACAAAAAGCTCAAAGGGTTGAGCAGACACTTGTTTGTCATGGACATGTGTTTGTGTGTGGACCTGCTCTGAACCAAAGTAAACACTCTGATTCTCATCTCCCCTGCACACAGAGGAAATAGCCAGAGCAAAGAAAAACACAGCAAGGCAGAGAAAAATAAAAGTCAGTGCAGATTTTCCTGAAACTTAAATAACTTTAGACCTTGTAACATTCACCTTTGGTCCAATAAAAACCAAAGAGTCACAGATAATTTCTGCTAAAACCTGCATGAGAATCATTTTCCCAGAAGGTAATTAGATTTTGTATAAAACGCTCATGGTGTAGTTAAAACTAAAACAAGGTGCGAGTGCGCTGCTCCCGGTGGGGGGCTGCAGGTACTGCTGAGTGATGAGCTGGCTGAGGCACAGCAGTATCTGGCTGTCCTCCTCGCCCAGCCCCAGCTGCTCCTGCAGAAAGCAAAGGCGTCGGCCCTCCACGACCTCGGGCCCCTCCGTGGAGCTGACCGGCAGGTGGAGGTGGTGGGTGAAAGTAAACAGGAAGGCTTTGGCAGCCAGGCGGCACAGGGTGCTCTGTACATGAAGGAAGTAGGTGGAGCCACGGCGGATGTAGGTGCGATGATCGGCTATGTTGGCCAGCAGCTGGCCGCGATACGGCGGGCAGCGCAAGGTCTTCTGGTCGGCATCAAGGATGGAGATATAGCGGCTGTAGCGGGACAGCGAGTAAAGCATGCTGGAACCAACAGGGGACGCCACTCTGTGTGAGGCAGAAAGACAGATACCATAGTTGTCAGTTCGTTAAGAAAGCTTAACATAGAGGTATACATTTCTTTTTAATCGCAATATTATTGTAATATATCATTAATTGTTATTGCTGTATGGATCTGGTTGAAATTTCTCAACATCTATTGGACACATTGGCAAAACATCAGATACAGAGATTCATGGTTCCAGAGGATGGATCCTAAAGAAGTTCCTACCAAGATGACACTTGTCCCAAAACAGACCTTTTCACTTTGCATTTTAGTTTCATAAATTCATGCACTTGCATGAATTTATGAAACTAAAGCTTCCTCTCTGTAAAAACTCCAATACAGTCGAGAGGCTGGAAGTTGAATAGTTTGTGCGTCATCACAGACTGAGTCAGAGCAGATGAGTAATAGTGGAGTGATTGTGATACAAACTATCTTGAGGAATCTATCATCATCTTCATATTTCATATTGATTAATATGTTCTATGGTTTTGTGAGCATCAAACTCAATGTTTTAGTAAATCTGTGAAATCAACATCATCTGTCTTGTTCTACAAGCCCTGAATACCAGCTTTTTATAGCAGTGTTATTTAAATGGCTAAAATGTAAATGCAGATTGGACATACCTTTGCAAACCAATGAGTTTCCACCTCTGCAGGTCAGTAAGGGTGAAAGGACAGGACAGCCAGGCTTGAACCCTCTCGCCGCACTTCCCAGGGCCGGGAACGAAGAGGGCCAGAGCAGCAACCAACCGTCGGACCCTCCCCTCATCTGCCCCAAGCACCACCAGGGTTCTGCCACTCAGCAGGCACAAAAGAGCTTGTATGGCAAAGGGGTACTGTCGAACAAACCTCAGGGCTCCTTGTCCAGCCTTCTTCCTGTGACGCAGGGTCATCACCGCCCCGTAGCCGAGAGGTGAGGCAGCACGATCAGACCCAGTAGAAGCACTCATGGTGCAGTCTGACCCGTCCTCTGCTGACGTACGGGAAACTGCGTCTCCAAGGAGCCCCACGGGCAGCTCCAGCCCAGATGCTTTGTTTTCTGAGCTTAGAGAGCCCACAGCGTAATAGTCCTGGAGAAGGGGAAGGGATTGAGGCTCCTGGTTGACCACCGCGGTTGGAGAGGACTGATGGTTGGAGCTTTGGTCCAGATGAGGTGTCTTCTCTGGGGCAGATGCCTCATAAAGGAAACCCTCTTGAGACATACAGCATGCTGTGTCAATTGGAACCAACAAGTCAGACTCAATTTCACTTACTCTCTCACAGTCGTCCTCCCTGCTGGCCTCAAGCTCAGACACCACTTCCAGCAAGGACACGGGTGTGTCGTCTCCCCCGTTGTCACCCTCATCCTCCCCTGCAGTGGTTTCCATGTCTTCACTGCTGCTCTCCCTCTCCAGGTCAGTGTTGTGGTCAGGGTCAGGGGTCAAGTCAGAATCAGGATCAGGATCAGGATGTTCAGACCTAACACTAGCAAGACTTTGCTGCTTTTCTGCCGGGCCCATCCCGCTCTTATCGCTGCTAAAGCTTCCTTTGGTCCCGTCGGAGCTCTCCTGGGTCTGGTCTGAGGGGGAGGAATCCAAATGACTCATCCCAAGCCCGAGCTCACTCTCCTGAGTATGGCTGGTCTCAGAAGTTGGGTCTCGGGGATCTGGGGGCGCCAGTGAGTCTAGCTCTAGAGGTTCTGGTCCCAGCACAATTGGAGGAGGATTTGAGAGTGTAAAGTTGTTGACAGCATGGTTCACAGCACAGAATGGTCTTAGTACCCCCCCCTCATCCTCAGCATCATCACCAAGGTCCTCCTCAAACAGGAAGTTGGTAATTCTCTGTCTCCTGCGTAAAGACTTGTCCAGGCGGCGTGTGTGAAGGTAACATAGGTCGCCACGGAAACTCCTCTCCGTCTCCTTCAGGAGCCCCATGGTGGCCTCATAGAAAGTGTCATCACACAGCTCCTGCATGGTCTTCAGGCGCTTGTCGAAACACTTGGCGGACTTAGCTTTGATCAGCTGTGGTGTGTAAGACGGCCTGCGTTTAACGCCCTCATCGTCATCCTCCGCCACTTCCTCTTTGCCTGCTTCATCATTGATCTGACCCTGCCCTTCGTCCCCCTTCCTTCCTGTGTCAGTGTAACAGAAGGGGTTGGCAAGCTTGGCATATTTTTCCAACAGCGTTTCACACTCGCTCAAGCACTGTGTCATACACTTCTGACAGGTGACAGCGTGCGGGTCTCTGCGCGGGCGGCAGTGGAAGGAGCTGATCTGCCTCAGCAGGTCCCTGTGTTCGTAGATGCTCTTTTCAACGTTGGCGAGCTCATTGGCTTTCTCTACGGCGTGAGCGGAGTACATGCACTGAGGCCCCGCCTCCCTCTGCAGGCCCTCCTCTCTCTGCAGCACAGAGTGAGTGTACCTGAGGGGAAGACAACACGGGTTACTGATGCACATGTGTTCATACAGGGAACAGGAATAAGAGGAGTCAAGAGTAACATGAGCCTGGTATTAACATCCGTCCTGAGAGATCTGATCACAAGTGGACAGATCTATGTTCATCTCTTCACACCTGGCTTTAAAATGGGTCCTGGGACCACATGTGATCTGTGACTGAATGTGATCAGATCACTCAGGATGGATGTTAGTGTCTGAACGGAGTCTGTGAAACTACTACACAAACAAAACAGGAAAAACAAGCAGCAGAACTTCATGAACATTCATGAACTGGTAGATTAGAGTTGGCAAGTTATGTTTATATCCATTCTAATGCACACATGGGTATAAGTGTGGGTTTGTTGGTCAGTCCATCACATCAAACTGAAATATCTCTGGATAGATTGCCAAAAAATACTGTACAGCATTCAAAGTCCCTAGAGGATGAATGCTAAAAACTTTAGTGACCTCTGACTTTTCCTCTTGTGCAACCATGAAGTTCACATTTTGGTTCTGGGTGAAATGTTTTAAGATCGTCAGACTTGTTATTGAGGTCAAAATCACAATATTTTCTTATTTAGCCAAAAGCTTTGCCTAATGTCAGCACACATGTGAAATGTGGAGCAGTAGACATGAGGCTGAGAGATTAGCAGGGGCCCAAAAGCAAAGTCTCGCTGGTACAATTTTTCACATTGATTTGAACAATTACCAGTTTACATATATAATTACAAAAATTAACAGGGCTAATATTGAAATATCAGATTTGTATTTGAATTCTACGTGGGAAAGCAGTTCAAATCTTACTCCAGGTCCTGGAGCTTCCTCTGCAGTTCCTTGGCGAAGGCTCTCCTGTTCCCAGCCTTCAGACACTCAGACGCCTGCAGGAAGCGGAGGGACAGCTCCTGAAACTGCAGCATGATTTTCCTCTCGTCGGCTGAAACGTATGCCATGCAGAACGGTCTCACAAAGCCCCTCGCCTCCAGGTCGTACAGCGTGAGGTGATGGACGTAAGCGAATGCCCCTTCCTTCGAGTCGCCCAACACCACCCTCGAGTCCTCCACGAAGCTGAGCCTTGGGTAGCCACTGCCTGGTGGATGCCCCACGAAGGAGGCCTGGTAGTCCACTGACATGATGCGCAGGGAGAAGTAGTTGAGATCGAACGTGCCGCAGACTTTGGGGTCGGGTGGGATGGTGAGGAGCGGCTGAGGGCCCACCTGCTCAGAGAACTCCGAGATGAGGATGAAGTCTTTGGTGAACTTGGCGAAGGAGGTTTTGGCCCAGGGGTTGGAGTCAGCCAAAGGATGGAGGGGGACGGAGAACTCCTCAGGGAGAGCCCAGGGGTCCGGGCCGGTCGGACCAAACTCATCCTCTTTAGTGAAAGCCACCACGTCAGGTGAGCCTATCATAGTGGTGTTGTGGAGAAAGGCATGAGAAACACGACACACGCTGCAGCACCACTCACAGTCATAACCCAGCTGTCAGAGTGCAACAGACACATTGATCATCCTGCTCTCACACCATCCAGGCAGCATTTAAAAACAGGGTCCCACAGCAGAGCAGGGTGGGCCCCAGACTGAGCCCAGCAGGAGCCTGGTCCTCAGAGCAGGATCCTTGATATTTGTGTGTAAAAGTGGAGCCCCTCCACATGAACTACAGGCAGCGTCCCTGTTAACAAAAGGAAATATCTGCGCCAATGACAGGGTCCGGGCAGGAATCAGCTTCTTCCCGCTGAGCACGGAGACAATGAAACATGGAGCCGCGTCAGTGAAGCGCCTCTCTGCTCCCGAGCCGCGTCTCGTCACGCGTCCCGTTCGTCCACCGCGGGGCCGTTTACACACAGGAGCGGTAACATGTCATTCAGGTCCCAGACACAGGCGCCATGTTTACCCAGCTGGTCACGGTCCTGTCAGGTGACCATCCCCCCGCCTCCTGCACGGAGTACACCCTAAAACACAAAGTACACACAGTGACCGTCCGGGATGAATGGGAGTACTTGATGTGATAATCAAAAATATTAAAAGTACTTTCGGTGTTTGTAGCGGATTCTTATAACCAGTATTTATCATTTATTAGTATTATTAGTAATATCATCTCGGTTAGTCTATATTTCAACATTCCTGATTTAGGGTGTACTTCCATTATCTGCGATATGAGATTATATAATTTACACCATTATTAAAAACGTTATTAATAACAACACCGCGCGTGTTGCAGATGTAAACGGTGTTAAAATTAAAAAGCTTCACACTTACTGTTGTTAAAATCTGCTTGTTGTCGTGTTTCCGGACCGAGGCAGTTCCTGGGTTTTTACGACAGTTTTACGACCTTGAATACGGCAGTGTTTGACAGGCGGACGCGGCAATTTGTAAACAGAGTTTAGCGGCTTGCTTTCAGACTTCGGTTCCGCCGCTAGCAAAGTTTTAACTTGTGTATTTGGTGTTTACGTTTTATTCTCCGGGTGTTGTTTTATTATGAATGCAGGTGGACAACTCGTGGGGATTGTTTTAGCTCTTTTTAACCGTTTCCGGGAGCGTAGACCATGGTTTTTAGCGGTTAGCCGCAGCTAACATGCTAACAGCAGGAGCGGTGCTGCCCGGCGGACTGGCCGCTTCATGTGAGGGACACCAGGCATGCTCATAGCGAACCTACCGGGAAGATCCTTGCTTCGACCGGGACTGCAGCGGCTCGGGCTCCAGTGGAGGCGTCTCTGTGCGGCGCAGGGTGGCCGGAGTCCGGACACGCGTCTGCGGGACGACATGAACCGGAGCCGGGCTCAGATCAAGCGGGTCCTCTGCGTAGCCGAGAAGAACGATGCAGCCAAGGGCATCGCAGAGATCATGTCCGGCGGCACAGCCCGGAGGGTCAGTGGAGCCTCTTCATCACCAGCAGAATAAACACGTCCACTAGGTCGTGTTATTAGTCCGTATGGACATGATGAATGTGCCAAAAGTCTTTAATCAGGCTACAACACAAAGGGAGAGAAGTTTCCAGTTTCTCAAATGCTTCTCTGTGTTTGTAAATGATTTGAAGAAGAGAATTTGATTATCTGTGGATTTGATTGTTGTTTTGGCTCTAAGAACTTGTTATAGACAGTTTCTTCCTCTGTTTGATTCTAATCAGCAGGTTAATCATAAATGTTGTAGCCCTGAATCAGTAGATGGTCTAGGATCAGTCTCTGTGTTCTAGTGTATCTGTCTGTTTGTTGTCCCTTCACGACACAGTAACAAACAGTTGCAGCTGATCTTTAATACAACATTCAATTAGATGACACAGGGATTCATCTTAAATAGAAACAATTACACTTTATCTGGTGTTCGCTGAGTCATGATCCCCAAACACCCTCTTGAAATAGAGAATATAGATCAGATCTTAAACGTATCTCACATGTGAATATTTGCTGGTTGTCTCAGTCCTCTCCCTGACAACTGTTCAAACAACATGAACATTAAACTTGATGTTAAATAAGTTGATTTTTAACTTTGGGAAAAGATTTACTGTACATTAGCAAAACGTTATAATTGATACTATGGCAACTTTTTTGGGATATAAGTAAGGAAGTTGTTTATGGATGAATGATCCCAGTGGGAGTCTGTTTTGGATTAATCACAATGAACATGTTGTGTATTATCCCAGATTTCTTCAGTTGTTTTTGTATTTATTGTATTATTTTCCTTTTCAGAGGGAAGGAATGTCAAAGTTTAATAAAATCTACGAGTATGAATATAATCTCTTTGGTCAGGTGAGCGAATACACACAAATATTTGATTATCCAAGGACCTGTTCTTTTGTGTTTTTCCTGTTTCTGATTTTGTTGGTCTTGTTCTGTCTCCTACTCCAGAATGTCTCGGTATCAATGACATCAGTATCTGGTCACTTACTGGCTCTGGAGTTTAAAGCGCCGTTCCAGAAATGGTAATTGAAAATCGGACTATTTTTGTACATTCAGCATCTCGCAGTCTTATAACAAATTACTCATACGTGAATATGTTCTCTCCAAAGGCACAGTTGTAATCCCCAGCTGTTATTTGATGCTGAGGTAGAGAAGTACTGTCCAGATAACATGATACACATCAAGGTATGGTCACTTGCTGTCATTCTAGAATCTTCATTTTGTATTAAAATTAACCCTTTGGATCTTTAGGACTCATCTGTTCATCAAACCCCTTTTTCTCTTCTCCCCTTTCCTCTGTCTCTTCTCTGTCTCTGTAGCGGACTCTGGAGAAAGAGGTGAGACAGTGCCAGGCCTTAGTCATCTGGACTGATTGTGACAGAGAGGGAGAAAACATTGGCTTTGAAGTCATAGACGTCTGTAAAGCAGGTACGACAATAAGAAGTCTGTTGTATTTTGTTGTTGACTTCCCTTAATATTTAGTTTTTTTAAAAGCATGATTTCCCCCTGATGATGTGTCTCTGTGTGTTTTTCAGTTAAACACAATTTACAAGTCTTTCGGGCAAAGTTTTCTGAGATCACCCCCAACTCCATACGGAGAGCTTGTGAAACTCTGACTGCGCCGGATGCTAACGTCAGTGATGCTGTTGATGTCCGTCAGGAGCTCGACCTGCGGATAGGTAAGGTCGTACTCCTCACGCTAGTGCATGGCAACAGATAATGGTTTGTCAAACATAATCATTATTCTTTGTCTTGGTTAAATGTCACTTTATCCAATGATACAACACTAGTGGCCTGTATATTAGGTTTGGACATTCTCCGGATTTTGCCTTTCACATATGAACAACACAGCAGCAGATTGTTCGAGTCGAAGACGTGTTCACAACAAGAGGAACATGTCAGGAACATGACCTGTGTGCTCATCTTCTGCAGGTGCATCCTTCACTCGATTCCAGACGCTTCGCCTTCAGAAGATCTTTCCAGAGTCTCTGGCCAATCAGCTGATCTCATACGGCAGCTGTCAGTTTCCCACCCTGGGCTTTGTGGTGGAGCGTTTCAAAGCCATCCAGGCGTTTATACCGGAGACCTTCTACAAAATCAAAGGTAGAAATGTATCCATGCACAGGCCCACACATCAAATGCAGAGGGTTGAGGTTTTAAACAGAGTTTTTTTTTTGTGTGTCAGTGCTCCATGAAGTTGAGGAGGACACTGTCGAGTTCAACTGGAAAAGAAACCGTCTCTTCCACCACACGGCTTGCCTGGTGCTTTACCAGATCTGCATGGAGGTACGGGCCCGTTTGCATGTGTATGATTCACACTGTGTGTCGGACAGTGAATGTGTGCACAGTCATGGTCTCTCACTGAAGCTAGTGAGCTTCATAAGTCAGCTGATGTTGTTATTGTCATCTCTGTCTTTAGAAATTTCAAAGTGACAAATTTGAGATTCTTTCATTGATTTCACATAGTTTTTGTATATAGCAATTAAGTTGTTTACACGTGAGGAAGGTCCCTACTCTTGACTATCATAAGATCGGTAAACACAGTCTTGTTCTTAGTGATGTTTTTACTAGTGATGTGTTTTTCTACATGTCCTGAGTTTTGGTTCATTGTCATAATGTGTTTATGAGCTAATGTGAGTTTCCATTATGCCTCGTTTTAAGTGACCTGTTCTGCTACAGTCATTTTGCACGTTGGTGTTTAGTTTTGGTCGGCGTCAGTACATGTTGTTGGTCCTGCCTCAGCATCTTTAGTCTCAGTCGCTGGAGGCAGGACGGAGGTGTCGTCTGAACCTATGACTGTCATTGAAAAATCATGATCACGTAATTATCACTTCGCTAGTTTCACTGTTTCCCAACGGGCAAGATGTGACGATCAGGAGCCAAACTCAGGTCATTGTTCACTGATCATGAAAAACATCCTGCAAGTACTTCTGGTCAAATCCTTCCTTCTTCTGTTTCTTTTACATTTTCTTAAACTGTAAAACGGCATCAAACATGGGAAAGTAAAAAAAAAAAACTTTGCCTAACTTTTGCTCTTACATAACAGGTTCAAAATATATTCATACTGAAACACAGCAACAGCAAAGCAACACAGGAGAAGACATTCAACACTGATGTGGTTATCTGATCATACAAATTAGTTATTTAGTATAAAGCAAAAACACTGATGATTGTTGTGCACGGAGAAATGATTTGTGAGCTTGAACAGCACACAACTGTGTTTTGTGTGTTTGTATGTGTGTGTGTGTTTCTGGTCTGTGCTGAAAGTGCATCCACACGTGTGTAACCGCGCCTCTCCCCTCAGCTGTTACCTCCGCAGGACACAGCAGAACATTTAAATTCAAATGGTTTTTTTTAACCTGTCTGAATAAACTGGGCTCTAAGCCACGTATGTGAAAAGCTACACACAAGAAAATAATTTTACTCATTTCCAGGATCCCATGGCAACAGTCACCTCAGTAACCAGCAAACCCAAGAGCAAGTGGAGACCGCTGCCTTTGGACACTGTGGTAAGAATATGAAGCCATACACACGAATGCGCTGCATGTAAACTGCATGTAGCTGTATTCAAGCATGAGAGACCGATCGAGTTTATTCAGCTCCAGTGTCCTGGGTCTCATCTTTGTCCCTTTGTGATCAGACGTCAACTTTTTATCTGACCAACAGGAAATGGAGAAACTGGCGTCTCGGAAGCTGAGGATAAACGCCAAAGAGACCATGAAAATTGCAGAAAAACTCTATACTCAAGGGTGAGTGTTAAGAGTTATCATAAGAGTTGAACAAGCAGCACATACTGGTGTTGATCCGGTCCATGTGCTAAATGTCCAGCTCACTTGAACTTGTTTCAGTCAGAAAGCTGCCTTGAGTCTCTGTGTGTCAGTGAAACGGTCAGTTGTACTTTTAAAACCACCTCAAAGCCGTTCCTGTTGTTGTACATGGGAAAGCACCATCTGGCAGTTTAGGTGTTTAATAGATGACTTTACGAGAAATGTCAAACTTCCCGGGTGTTCCATCTTGATTTCTTTACGTGAAGGTTACTCATGTGGGGTTTTTTTCTTCGTCTTTTCAGGTTTATCAGCTACCCCCGCACTGAGACAAACATTTTCCCTGCAACCCTGAATCTCAGCCCCCTGGTGGAGCTGCAGACACAGAGCCAAGCCTGGGGGACGTTCGCCCAGCAGGTGCTCGACCAGCCCGGGGGTCCCAACCCGCGACAGGGCAAGAAATCTGACCAAGCCCATCCCCCCATACACCCCACCAAGTTCACTCATACACTGCAGGTATGTAAATGAGGATCAGTTTTCTGCATAAATCGTTCATTTGTCTTAATGCTCAAAGGTTTCACATATTATCTGCAGGAGCCCAAAGGTCAAATACATATTAATTTAAGATAAATTCCCCTTTCATATAAAAATGCACCATGTAAACACACACATTGAATCTGTGACGTAACGGTTTTCTGTTTCTTCTTGTGTCCAGGGCAATGAAGGACGTATTTACGAGTTCATTGTCCGGCACTTCCTTGCCTGCGTGTCCCAAGATGCTCTGGGGCACGAGACAGTGGTGGACATAGACATAGCCCAGGAGACGTTCTCCACCTCGGGACTCATGATCATTGCAAGGAACTACCTGGATGTTTACCCGTTTGACAGGTGGAGTGCCAAGGTAGGATGTGTGTTTGTGTTTGTGTGGGTGTGTGTGTTGTTGCTTTTACTACATTACCTCATCCGGGAAGACAACTTTCCCATGATCCCTAGCGGATTTACGACATCAAACTACATATTTTTTTGTATTGTTTTGATTGTGAGACCCCTTGGAGCTGAAGTCACATACTTAAGGGTTAAATACACTTTTATACAGTTGTGTGGTTGCAGCTGATTCCTGTGTCAAACCTTCATTTTGTTTGTTCCAGGTGATTCCAGTGTATGAGAACGGCTCCCAGTTCCAGCCCTCTGCTATTGAGATGGTGGACGGACAGACGAGTCCTCCGCAGCTGCTCACTGAAGCCGACCTCATATCCCTGATGGAGAAGCACGGCATCGGTAAACACACACACACACACACTCACAGACACACACAGGCAGAGTGTGTGTAGCAGCCCACAGACTCACAAACCTTTATCCATGAACAAAGCAAATCTAGGAACGACTTAGTCATCACAGACCTTGTTTGTTCAAGATTAACTGCTTTGTGCGTCATGAAAACTCGAATGTGTTAAACTGTGTGTGTTACAGGCACAGACGCGACCCATGCAGATCACATTGAGACGATCAAGAGTCGCATGTACGTGGGCTTGACAGCTGACCAGAGGTTCCTCCCTGGAGAGCTCGGCATGGGGCTGGTGGAGGGTAACTGCACACACACACAACACAACGCATTCTACAATGTATTGTGGGCTTTATACATAGTGTTATCAGCTATGACGCAAGTGTTTATGTGCGTTTGTTTGTTTAGGATACAACTCCATGGGCTATGAGATGTCTAAACCAAACCTGCGTGCTGAACTGGAGGCAGATCTCAAGCTGGTATCCGAGGGCAGGAAGGACAAACGGGGCGTGCTGCTGCAACACATCCAGAAATACAAGACCGTCTTCATTGAGTCTGTCAGGAAGGCAAAGAAGTCAGTCTGCACTCAATGAGATTCATTGAAATCATGTCGTGTTCTGAATAGATGCACCTTGGGTGTAATCTTTGCAGGCTGCTGGTAGGAAGTTATTGTCTGTTGTCGCCTCAGGTTAGATGAAGCCCTGTCGCCGTATCTGGGTGCAGCTCAGGAGATCCCTGAAGAAGAGCAGCAGGACATGGAGATCCCGCTCCCTGTCAGGAAATGTCCTAACTGTAGTCGGGACATGGTGCTGAAAAAGAAGAGGGAGGGAAACGGGTGAGGCGAGACATGTAGCTCAAAACCTTATTACTGACATAACTTTAAATCTATATGCTATGTTGAGTTATTCTAAAACTCTAAAGTTTACAGTAGGTCATTGGCCTCTAGCTTTCCCCTTTAACTCTCTCTGCGTCCTCTGTCCTGTCCCTTCCTCTGCGTCTCCGTCCCCCTGCAGTAAATACCTGTCCTGCGTGGGTTTCCCAGCCTGTAAGACAGCAGTGTGGTTCCCCGAAACAGTGCTGGAGGTCAGCAGAGACAACAGCATTTGTCCCACCTGTCAGCCACGCCCCATTCACATGTAAGTATTTATTTTATACTCGACCACATTTCATTGGTTGATGCACAAAGCTGAACACAGCACCGTTTTCTGAATGATAACATAACACAAAGAATCCGCTTGTTGACGGGTTGTCATGAAAATGTCCTGCCTCACTCAAGATGAATTACTAATAACTTTGGTTTTCAAATACTTGATTCGGACATTCCCATCAGCCTCAGCTGTGCTTTTATTTTGAAAAAAATCCTAAAAGGAAATCCCATTTTTCCCATATTTACATATCACAGTCATAAATATTTCCTGATGATTAAATTAACGCAGTGAAGATAATTAATTTCCTTTACTGGTTTGGTTTGACTGTGCTTTGCTTTCTTTAGTCCTTTGTTCCACAGTAACTTCACTTCTTCTCAGTGGTCACTTTGATGCCGGTGAACACAGAGATTATAAGTGTTGTGCTGTTGATGAGCGTATGTGGGAGCTCAGAAGACGTCCGTGCGTTCCTCCTCTGTCAGCGCTCAACACTCAGATGAAGTTTCTTCATCAGCACAAGAAACTCGTCAAAGTTCTTGTTTACACAAGTGGGCGTTAACCCCTTGAGCACGTGCCTCAGCTCAGTCCAAATATAGGGCGCGCTCGCCAGCAGCGAGCCAAAGTGCCCCGTAACAGCATCCGTTACCATAGCTACCGGTCTTGAACAGGGCTCAAAGTTGAACTACAGCACTTACTCAAAAACAGCATCTCTTCTCACATCAGTTAGTGCAGAGATAAACTGTTGCTGGCTGCTGCCACCTTGCTGGTCACCACGGCAACTTGATGTAATATCCCAGCTTTTATCTCACAGATTCCTGCATCGCTGTGTTTAATGATTGTACAGCTTTTTATTCGCCTGGTTTAAATCGTGATGTTTTATTAAATAACAGTATAATAGGGCAAGAAGACCAGTCACATGGTGCAGAATATAAAACCATCATCACTGTGGAGGATGAAACTTGTTTAGCAGCGTCACACAGGAAATTCATGGCTTATTCGGTTCAGTTATTTTGATATTGATGTTATTTGTTACCAACACATCCAAATTCTATCTGACGTTTTAATCTTTTAAACACATTAGCATGACTCCCTCTTTATGTTATAAAAGACATATTTTGAGTGAAATGATCAGTCGGTTCCATCTCAGTCACGAAATGAGAGAAAAAAGCTGTCATGTTACATTCGAGCCAATTGAAGGTCATGAGGGGGATTTTTTTCATGACAAATCTTTTGAATATGTAATTTTGAGGAACATAGAAGAGTTTCGGGGGGTGGATCACTTTAGACTGAAATGTGGTCGGCTCGTGGTTCCTCAGAATGTCGAAGTGTCTTTCTTCAAGTTTTGGTAGTTTTACACGCACATGTTCCGGTGTTTCCTGGTTCTGTTCGGCTCATAGCAACACAACATTCGCCCTCTTCAACCTTCACCCTCTGTTTGTCCTTCATTTACCAGGTTGAGGTTTAAGTTCCGCAGGGGCAGCCTCCCTCCCATGATGCCTTTAGAGTTTGTCGGCTGCATCGGTGGATGTGATGAGATGCTCAGAGAGGTGCTGGACTTGAAATACCTCAGAGGAGGAGGAGGAGATGGTGGAGGAGTTGGGAGACGAGGAGGTGGGGGAGGTGGAGGAAGAGGTGACCCTCGGCCACCAGCTCCACGGCCTCCTCGACCAGATCCACCCAGACCCCCACGTTCCAATCCCCGACCTTCCCTTCCTCCTGTCCCCTCCTGGGCCCCTCAGCCTCGCCCTCCACCAGGTGGGGGCGGTAGTGGGGACCCCAACAGCGACGCCATTGTGTGCAACTGCGGTCAGGTCGCACTTCTCCTCACTGTGCGTAAAGACGGCCCCAACCAAGGGCGTCAGTTCTACAAGTGCAACGCTGGAAGCTGCAACTTCTTTCTGTGGTCAGATGAACCAAATCAGCCGCAGGCACCGCAGAGTCGAGGGCCCCCCCGTCCCCTGCCTGCACCGAACACCTCCCAGCCTCCGAGGCCCTCGCTGGGCTTCAAAAACATGTTTGGAGGAGGACGAGAGCAAGAAGGGGGAGCTGGAGGACATGTGGGACAGACGATGTGCAACTGTAATGAGACAGCGGTGATGCTTACGGTGCAGAAGGACGGTCCCAACAAGGGCCGGATGTTCCACACCTGTGGGAAACCAAGAGATCAACAGTGTGGCTTCTTCCAATGGGCGGACGAGAACGCACCTCCACCAGGTAAGGCCCACACACACACACACACACACACACACACACACACACACACACACACACACACACACACACACACACACACACACACACACACACACACACACACACACACACACACACACATACCTCAACCATCACCAATAAATGCCGAACCCCAATTCTCAACTCAAGAACATTCATGTCTGTCTCTTTGCTGCTGGAGGACACAAGCCTCTAGATTTGTATCATTTTTCTGGCTGAAGCAAATAATTCTTACCAAAGCTTGTATTTAATCCTATAACTTTTCAAATCACTGGTTAGATTGAATTCAAATACTAGATTTCTCGACAAAAAAAAATTGCCTTCCATCACAAGCATCTAATAATGCATTCACGTAAAAACAATTAACAATGAATTAAAGACAAACATTAGAATTTAATTTCTCACAGTTCATTGTCTTACTTCCACAAAATGCCTGTTTATTCATTTGCACCATGAGCCCAGTATCAGCTCATGCTCTCTGTGCGCTGTGTAAAATGTTTAAAACCGTGTTAATGCGAGTGTTCGATCAGAGGAGATGTAGAGTCAGATCCAACAAAGGAGAAGGAGAGAGAAAGACTTAATGCTAAAGGAAAATCTGTCACGACTCTCTAACACTACTGAGACCTTGAAGCGTCCACTCATCAGGCGCTCGCTGCCGCTTACAGAAACATCGTCAGTGCTCAGTTTGCAGTTTGCATCTCACCACCTCATGTTGTGTTTGACCTGTTCCCCCATGGCAGGTAGTTTTGGTGGTGGATTTAATGGCGGTGGAGACCGTGGAGATGGAGGGGGGAGGGGGAGGAAGAAAATGGGAGCGGCCAACCCCAACAAACCTCCTGCTGCTAAGAAACCCCGTACCTGCGGCATCTGCCACATGCCGGGGCACACCCGGGTCACCTGTCCGCAGCGGTGACCGCTGTGCCGGGGCGAAGACTGTGAAGCTGCTCTGGAGCTGAATGGACATATTGAAGCTTCTGACTCAACAGTGTGGAATCGGGTTTTACTTCTTAAATATGCCGCAGGTTGTAAGTTCCTCTTCAATGGGCTGGAACTCCCTTTCTGGGATTCACACACTTTACCCAAAGTTTTATTTAATAACAGTTTCGAGAGGAAAGAAGAAAATCCAACAACTGTGGCTCTAAACAAAATCAAAACTTGGTTTTCCTTGTCCGAGTTTTGCCATACGTTGAAAACTTGTATTAAAAAAAGAGGAATGTCATAAAACGTATCCCAGGTCAGTAGAAACAGGAACTTCTCTCTCTGTTCTCATCTCTTTGATTTTGTGACGTTTAGCTTGAGGCTCTTTTGTGGCCCCTTTTCTGTCATTCCCTGCCAGTTCCTACAAACACTGCAGCCGGCCCCTAGGTGGCGATGGAGACACTATGGCTTCACTTTCAGGGAGCAGTCATGTCTGAAGTAAACAAACTCAGAAGCATGGTACAGTCTCCTGCTGCCGGAGTTTGTCGCTGCTGCAGTTTCCTGAACATGCTCAACAGATAATGAGAGAGTTGCTCAGCTGGTCTTGGATCAGATTAATAACCCTGTCAGTCGTGTTCCTGGTCCTGACCGAGATCAGCAGGAGGACGAGGACTCTTCCACAGAAGCAGTTCTGTCTTAAATAAAAAGTGTATTTTAAATTAAAATGTATTTGCACACAGTTTTTTAACAATAAATAATACACATTGTATGTAGATTTCTGGATTCTGAACTGTTGTTGGAGGAAACATTGAAATATGTAAATGTACGTGTGGGTGGATTGAGTTACTGTCAGTACCACAATCATCAGTATTTTTTTAAAGTTGATGTTAATAAACTTTCTTGTGCTGTAAACCTGATAATATCTTCACGGTCATGACAGAGTTTGTATCAACAAGTTTTGTTGGTTTTATCTTTAGTCTTTTGTGTCGGTTCAACTGGTTTTGGTTTCAGTTTTATCTTGAAACTTTCAGCCGGTTGAATGTCTTTGTTGCTGCTGTTCATAATAAACATAACGAGGAAGAATGAAACCTTTGCTCTCATTGAACTTTTCTAGAAATATGTTTATTTATTTATCTATATCTACTTACCTACTACTTAACCTGGAATATCTTTTAAAACGTGCATTTGCTCTTCTATTTGTTCGAGCCTGTTCTGATTTCAACTACTCGTAGTTTATTGCAAATGTTTAACACATAAAACTGCAGCCTGCACACAGCTGTCAGATAAGTGAAGTGGAGTGAAAAGCACTTTACTTTGGAAATGTGGTGCAGTAGATTTAATCAAAGCAAACTACAATTATCAATTATGAACTAGTTATCTGTTAACTAAAGATGAGTATCAGTACTTGACTAGTTAAACAGATGTGGGCTTGTTGTAAAGCTCCGGGGGATAAAAACGATATCAATAATTATCGCAATATAATTGAGTTTGAAAGATTCCTGCAGAAACACACAGATCTGTGTGTGGTGATTATACATGTTACCCTCCTCTCAGGCTACGTTACACTATAAGGACATTCGGTCTGTGCAATACAATGCTTCATGTGCAATTCATTCACTGCACATATTCTTGTATATATTAGTTTTTATTTTTATATATCTTATCTTATCTTTTAGCTGTGCAGATGTGGGTTTCACCGCTGGATTTGAATGGTTGAGTTTTCCCAGATGTTTACTTCCTTCACTTTACCGGGAATGAAACCGTGACTTTGGACAATGGAATAAACCAGAATTGCGTGGATTCCCGGTATGAGGCTGTGATAAGTTACCCTAATGTTTTTCCTCTTAAATCTGTGTGCGTCTGTGTGTGTATGTGTGTGTGCGCGCGCGAGGCTCTTACTGGCACGTTCGGTGAGTCATGCGTGAGTCACAGCACGTGGGTGTGCGCGAGCTGTGATCGGCTCCTAAACTCCTCACTTTAGTTTCCAGGCAGATCCACCGGTCATGTGATCGCCTCCTCCTTGCGGGAAGGAGCGCTGCGTTCCTCCCGTGTCACGCTTCACTTCGCCGGGCTGCAGTTACACCTCGGCCCCGCAGGCTCACTCCAGCAGAACCGTGGATGATCAAAGAAAAACCAATGAGATCAGATCATGTCTCCATTAGAAGGAAAATCATTAACATCAATATGTGATTCACCGCTGGGCACATCAGGCCTGGATGAGATATTAAAACCCCTCGATGCAGTGAGATCATCAAACTTTACAGTCAGTGACTCACAGCAGCAGCCGATGAGTCTTAGAAGGTGATGAAAGATGAAATAACAGTAATTAGAGCTGGTTCCAGATCATCTCCTGACATTCTCAGGAGGGGTTTAGATGTGACAACGTAAATGTTCAAGTGCAAACTCTGGAGAAAGTCAGTCAGAGTCCAGGTGAGGGCACAGCAGGAGATCCTCCGGAGGGTTCCCTGCCAGCGAGTGGGCGTGTTGATGACGTGTAAACACATGACAGACACGAAAATGAACAAACAACAACATACAATACTTGATCAGAAGTAGTTTGTACGATGTGTTGTAAGTCGTCCGTGTTCCCGCTGGACGTTACGGTGACGTGAGGAGCCGGACGTCGTGGAGGGAGGTCGTGTGTTCTCAGCCTGTTTGTGCAGAAACACGTTCACAATGGTGAACTCGGTGGTTGACGAGGAAAGTGGCAGAAATACTGTTGTTGTTGTTGTGTCAAGAATGAGTAAAGTTTGATCCCAGGCTTCTCTTTCTCACCACAACACGTCCACCATGGCTCAAACTGGGTGTGAATGTTGTGTTGGTGGTTTTTGGAAAGTTACAGAAATGGTTCCTGACCAACGACGAGCACGTCTACTGGAGAAAACTCACACGTAAAAGTCAGGATATCTATAGACACCTTTTCCTCTGGTCGGAAAACCCACGATCATGCGGTGTGAATGGATTCAATCATCGTTAGCTCCCGGGTCAAATGACTCTGCAGCAGACTCGGGTTCAGGTTAGCAGTGACGGAAACATGACGCCCGTGTGAACGAGCAAATTTGGCAAGACGGCGAGGAGAGAGAGAGCGGCTCTGTGGTTTGTGACGTCCAACATGACTCATCAGGCAAAAACAAAAAGAGTCTTAATTGTCATCTGCACAAGGAAAACAGTTGTCGCACCGTACAATGAAAGTCGTACTTTGCTTTTCCTGCAATGGAAACATTGTGTTTAACGTTATTTTAAAAAAACGGCATTTACCCGTTAACTTTGGTGTGAAAGTGGTTTTCACCTCTGCTGCTTTCTCTCTTTCTCTCTCTCTCTCTCTCTTTCTTTCTCTCTTCTCCATCGCTCTTCATCAGCTTCATCAATTTTAACACCAGTGAGGTCAACATCAGACACCGTGAGGCTTTTATTTTTAGAAATATGGCGTCATCGTAACGGATGAAGCCCGGTGATCTAAGTCAGTGTGGAAACAACAGTCAAAAAATAAACAGGATGGTTTTATGTTTACATTTTACACGATTATTAATTGTAATTGAAAGATTAATTGATAATCATCTTTAGTCTCAGGATTAATTTAAATCCAACCTAACCAGAGCAGCCGTGAACATCTACGAAAATTCCTTCGATTGAAAATCCCGATCACAGGCGACATGGGATTATATAAGAATGTGATTGGATTATTATGGGATTTTCGTGTCTGGGCTGTTTTTTATAACCTCAGGGCCGGGGGGGTCAAAGGTTAAAGTCGGGTCAGTGTAGGTGTGGATCACTTTTCAGCTCTGAACTGTTCATCAACCTCTCGCTGTCTCATCGCCATCATCCAGCTTTTCAGCAGTCGCTGTAGAAACAGTTGCCATGACACCCAATGCCCATAAGTGATGCAAGTGTTCCAGGTGCAGAGAGAGACCGCGGACCGTAGACCGTGTGTGTGTGTGTGTGTGTGTGTGTGTGTGTGTGTGTGTGTGTGTGTGTGTGTGTGTGTGTGTGTGTGTGGTTTCATAGAGTTTTATTGTAAACTGATCCACATCAGCCTCAGTGAAAGATAATAGGAATCTGGCTCCAGGCCTTTTTTCCACAGCCGTCACTTTCCCTCTGTCAGATCTTCCTACACGGGGCCTGGATGTGTAGATGTTCAGGTATAAAATTAGATAAGTGTGTGATCAGCAGCTGTGATCACACCGCTGAGCCGAGATTTTAAGTTAAAAAGGAGAAATGTTGGCTTCAACATCAGGGACCATTATCGTCACTGAGATCTTTATCGTACTCAAGCTTTTTTTTCCCAGCTCTCGGCTCTGCAGCGGTTGCTTAGCATTCAGGGTGTAAAATTAAGACTTTCAGCAGTGTTGAGCTGTTTGGTTCCATATTTGGATCAAACACAGCTGGAGGTGTGGACGTTTACTTCCAGAGAATCGAGCAAAGCTTTCATTTCCATTGCAGATTCTGATCTTTCCTTCCTTGGAAACTGTTACATAATGAGACACCAGTTCACTTTCTGTTTCGCTCTCATGCTGCAGCTCAGTGCTTTCAAGGTTTTTAATTACACAAGCTCTTCACAGGAAGACGTTACATCTGGAGCCAATGACATGACTGAGCTGTTTGGGAAATACTTATCTGCCGCAGCCAGTTAGCTTAGCTTAGCATTAAGACTGAAAATGTGGGGGAACAGGTAAAAAAAAAAACATCTACAAACCAGCTCACATAAAGAACAATTACAATTGTGTTAGTTTTGTTCGGACTCAGGTTTGCTGGTGTCGTTCTTTATGCTAAGCTAAGCTAATAGGCAGCTTTCTCCAGCTAAATTTACACTAAGCATGAATTGGCTTCACGGATTTGAACAAATACAAAAACCTGATTTGAAAAGAATGACGATGATCTGAGATTTCAAGAAATAAAGTCGTAATGTAAAAAGACCAAAGTCATAATCTGTCTTTGTCTTAAATTTGTCCTTCTCCCTCAAATATGTAAAGTGTCCTTGGGTCCCCTGAAAGTTGCGATAAAGTTATTATTATTATTTCATAAGAAAAAAGGTGTAATATTACAAGAATAAAGTCAAGCATCTTGTTAACTTATTCTCTAAAGTAAAAGTTTCACAAATAACGAAAGACTTCATGTTTTGTTTTCATCACGAAACTGAGTCTGTCCTGAAGAAGGAACCACATGGATTTATTATTATTGTTATTATACTATTTATAACTTTATTTTCGCAGTATCACAACTTTGGGACTTTTTTCATTAAATTACAACTTTTTTCACATAATCATACGACTTTGTTGTCGAACCTTCCCGCCCGAAATTAAGAACGAGTACATTTATTAGATTTGCGTCTTTATCTGAATTAAATGTACGAATTTTTTTAGACATCATTACAACATCAGTTTTGTTTCACAATAACCTTCTTGTCCCTCCGCCTCCTCCTCCTCTTCTTCCTCCTCCTCCGCTTCCTCCTCCTCCTTTTCTTCCTCCTCCTCCTCTTCCTCCTCCTCCTCCTTCTCCTTTATTTCGGCCCCTCTCCTGCACTCTGCTCCAATTTGCGTGCGCGGCCTCGAGGACGCGGGCACACCTAATGGGGGCTCGGTCCTACGCAATGGAAAGGGGGCGCGCCCGCTTATAGCAGCGCGTTGTCCGGTGTTGATGTGTCGCAGATTTTAAAAAGTGAGGGAGGGAGGCAGAGAGAAAGGGAGGGAGAGAGAGAGAGGGGGGGAGAGAAGGAGAGACAGAAAGGGAGGGAGAGAGAGAGAAAGTTCCAGAGGGAGGGAGGGAGAGTCAGAGTCAGAGAGAGGAGAGAGAGAACTTTGTGTTTCCTCCTCTCTCTCTCTCTCTGTGTGTTTTTATTTTGTGCGCTCGCTCCTCTGAGCGCACACGCGCGCAGTGTGGAGCGATGGAGCTGTCATCCATTGGAGACCAGGTGTTCGCGGTGGAGTCCATAACGAAGAAGAGGATGAGGAAGGTGAGGCGGCGCCACACTCCGCACAAACTCATACAACTTATTCTAACAAGCATGATGCTGGACGTTGTCCCGGTGGAGCAGCGTGTGCTCACTGTGCCAGCCTCTGTCCTCGTGCGCTTACAAAACTAGGCTACGCAGTCCCCCCCCCTCGTGCACTTTACGCAAAACAACCTCCTCCATTCTCTCTCTCTCTCTGTGTGTTGTTTGCGTGGAGGTGCCGCGCGCCGCTGACCTGTAACCTTCCACGCGCGGGGCTCCAGCTGCGGTGCTGCGACACGAGCGTGTTTTGGAGGCGCCTACGCAGCTGTAGTAAACCGGAGAAAGGGGGCGTGTATTCTGGAAACGAGCTGCGCACTTCATTTGGGTTACGCCAGCGTGCGGGAAGTGCTGCGTAATGTCAACCGGGTGCTGCGTGATAGTGTCCCGCCGCTGCGCGTGTAGTGGGGACGCTGGGAACAGAGGATGGAGCCGCTTTACGCACGGAGCTCCGCATGTTTACGCACAGCATGTCCTGTGATGGAGGAAGCGCGCGTGACATCCGCTTCATTCAATCCGACACGGAAAAGTTAAGAATGTGAAACGGTGTTAAATTACAGCTTCTCTCTTTTCTTCCACGCGCACGCACTTTGCGCACCACTTATTTCTTGTTGTTGTTTGAGGGGTTCACTCGGAGGTGGGACTCGAACGTTGCGCAACGCCACTGTTTACATGCTCGCGTGCTTGGCCCCACCTATCCGAGCCCGCCGCTGCAAATCCTCGAGAATGAGAGCGCGTGCGTCGCCGGAGCCGGCTTGTGTGGCCACGTGCGGTCACGTCACCGCGGCGCGCGAGAGGAAAAAAAAAAGATACTGTCAGTGACGTCAGTCCCGAGAAAAATCCCGAGAACTACGTCCATGACCACCCCCCCCCCCTTTACTCCTCATCTTAAAGTGACAGTTACCCTTTTTATTCTTCACACACACACACACACACACATACACACATGGCACCAGTGCAGATTACAAAGTGCAGGTTGTGTGTGTGTGTTGTATCTCACCCTCCTCCCTCTCTCTCTCTCTCTCCCCCCCCCCTCTCCTCAGGGTAATGTGGAGTATCTACTGAAATGGCAGGGATGGCCCCCAAAGTGAGTAAACCTCGAGTCATCGTCCAGTGACCTCATTCCCTCTATATAAACTCAGGAGCCTTTTTATAACGTGTGTGTCTGAGCTGGAGCGAGCAGCGCGTCCCGGAATAGATCGATGGACACATGAAGAGATTTATGTGTAATTGATGGATGGGATTTGAACGTGTTTTTTGTTTTCACCAGGTACAGCACTTGGGAACCGGAGGACAATATTTTGGATCCTCGCCTGGTCCTGGCCTACGAGGAAAAGTGAGTAATAACAGAAACTTTTTGGGGATTTTTCTTTTAGTCCCGTCGCTTTAGCTGCTTTCAGACGTGCACTGAAACTCCTGACATTCTTCAGAGGGGCTGTACGTGAGAACGCAAATGTCCCAGTGAGAGGCTCTGGACATTTTCTGGAGTTTCAGAGTCAGCCCCTCAGTAGAAACTGTTCCAAAACTGAAAAAAACAACAACAAATATCTCCGGATGAAAAGCGGAGCCACACATGTAGATGTCTGTTTGATTGAATCATAAAGACGTTAGATTATTCTGTTGTTGTGTCTGAGTGGAGAATCTCCTGCTGTGTTGTTCATCGCGTTCTGGACATTCTCCGGTATCTGAAAAACGGTTTCACAGTCCGTCTCTCTCTGTCACTCTGTCCCTCTGTGTCCACCTCTCTTCCAGTCAGGAGAAGCTCCGAGCTCTGGCCTATCGCAGGAAAGGCCTCAGACCCAGGAGACTCCTGCTGCGGGTAAAGAAACTTCTGCTTTACTTCGCTCAGTAACTCTAACTGCTGCAGGGCTTGTTTAGGAACGTCTCTAAATAATCCTCAGACGAGAGTTCTAAGATAAGTTTAGTGTGATAGAATTTAAGGACTTTTCCATCAATTAAGTTTTGTACTTCATTGAAGTTGTGAAATTGGTCAAAGTGAAGAAGATTCTTTACTTTTAGTTCATTATTTGTGGGTCAAACACAGAAAAACAACGGATTGTACATTTCCCAAAATGCAATAGTTTTTCCCTCCAAAACATTTGTAACACCTTGAAATAACTTGATCAAAACAAACAAGTGTCTCCTCTGACTCTTCGCTCTCTGTGGACCTGAACCCCAAACCCAACGGTTCCTATTGACGATGTAAATCTTTACAAAGGTTCAGTGGTTTAGTTAAATATTGTAGTTTTTATATTTCTGCACATGTTAGCACGCTGCTGTTAGCACACTGTTGTTAGCATGCTGCTGTTAGCATTCAACTCAAAGCAGCCCTACTCAACTGTTAGCATCACTGTGGAATCTTTGTATTTTTAATGACGGCAATGATGCATCACTTCATTATTGCTTTTGGTCTTTTCATCAACATAAATACACAAAATGACGGCGTTTAACCTTTAACACTACATTTCCCAGAACTCAATGCTGCTGTTCACACCTCCAAACAAACACAGGAGTGACTCCTCTGTCACCTTTGCCCTGACCCAGAACATTTTTGCCATGGACCTGCGGAGCGCCCACAAGGTCGCAGTGAAGCCGGCGCCCCGGCTGCGTCTCTCCCTCACCCGCGCCATGAGCACGGACGTGGACACGGGTGAGTGCAGCAAAATGTACCGCCACCCGCTAAGGAGGAGGAGCAAGCAGAGGGTGGCTAAGCGGGGGCCGGACGAGCCCTCGGACAAACCCCTCCAACCGCTGAGCAAGAAGGAGGAGCCCATGGAGGAGGACTGGAGCGGCACCAGCGAAGAAGAGAAGCAGGAGGAGTACGAAAGCACCTCAGAGGAGCAACAGGAAGACAGTTTATATGGTTTGTTTTCCAAGTGGATCAATTAGAAATTCAGTGGCACAGCGATGACCTTTGACCTTTGTGAATAAACAGAAGTTTTCTGTCTTTCAGGTGTGTCGGAGTGCAGCTCCCCCCCGCTGCTGGAGCGACAGGACTTGATGGACGTGGAGGAGAAGGTGGACGCCGACCTGACCATGGCGGACTCGGATGCATGGACTGACGGACCAGATGCATGTGAAACTAAACAGGACCAAACGTTAACGTGCAGCCAATCGAAGGATGCCGCCTCGGTGATGGTGGCCAGACCAGAAGATGCAGTTACCGTGGGCGACAGGTCAGATTGGGAGGAGGAGGTGGAGGTGGAGTCAGGGTCGGAATGTCCCAGATTAGAGAGGAACGACACAGTCTCAGTGATAGTGAGCGTTCAGGGGAGCGTTCAGGGGAGCGGCAAGACGGCGGGCGCCGCAGCCCCCGACGCCGCCTGCTCCACTCCTGAGGCGAGGACCGACGAGGTGGGCGGCAACAATCAGAGCGTTACCACGACGATTTCTGGGAGTGTGATTGTGACAAACGTGACTATCAACGCGCTCACGGTGACTTTTAAAGAAGCGACGGTGGCCGAAGGCTTCTTTAAGAGCAGCTGAACCAAGAGATCCGAAACCACCACGATCAGAGTTACCACTCATTTTCTACATGTAAATAGTCTTGTATGTAAAAATAATTTCCACGTTTACAGAACTACACTCATTTCCTACTGAGTTCCATGAAGACATTTTTTGCCTTTGAAGAAAGGAGTGAGCGGTAATTTTCATCAGTGCTGCTCGTTAATCAGACAGGAAGCCTGAGGTCCCCAAAAAATCCTCTGTTGCAATAAATCGATCACAATGGTTTTCATTCCCGGGGCCGCTGGGTTTACAGAGCGAGGCAGCGGCCTGACAGACGTTCCAGTCGACTTACTTCCACGCAGCTACTTTTTCTAGTCGTCCTCAGTGCTTTCCAGGCAGACGCACATCTGCTCTCGGGGCTCTGTTTCAGCCGCTCCTCTTTCTTACGGAACAACGTTTTTGTAAAGACACTGCTCTTGTTTTCTTTTTTGTTGTTTTCAGTTTGCACACAGAGCTAAACCGCATGACCCGCCAGTCTGTGCCACGCGTGCACAAAGCACTGTCCTGTGTTTTATTGAAGAGGTTTATTTCTGTCACAAAAGACATGAAACAAAGAGATAGAATTAATGCCTGCTGCTTAGATGAAGTTCTGCATTTCAAGGGAGGTGGAGGCACAAAAAAAAAATAAAAAAAAGAAGAAGTACACAGTTGTGTTCGCTGTCTGCTGTCTTTTACTTTATAAAATGCTACCTGGTTCTATTTTTGTATTACCAATTGATAGTCCGCTCTTTCACTCGCCTTTGTGCATTTCAAAAGAGGAGATATCAGTTTACACTGCCGCTGTCAACGCTGTGCAGGGTGAGGTAGGAAAGGAAGAAACTGTACATTAGGTCAAACTCTGGTAGGATATTATTTATTTGCATGTCACATGTATAAGCTAAAGTAATTTATGTCACTAAATGTATGTGAATCAGTCTCTTATCTGACAACGGTAACATGTCTCTTACAAGCTAATTTTTTATTTTGACTGCATTTCCAATAAATATGAACTAAAGAAACCGACTCCTGGAGCATGTTTAACATTTGGGTTGACAATAAGTTTTTAAGTGTTTATCGTTGTTTTACATTGAATTCGCAGCTCTGTCGCCTCATAGCAAGAAGGTTCCCGGTTCGAATCCCATTTGAGCCAGGGTCACACCTCACTGACACAAATTAGACCAAGATGTTTGCTTTGGGATGTTTTACTAGAGGGTGTGTGTGTGAATTAGTCAGGGAAAGAAACACATCTCCTGTTTTAGATTCATTACACTGGCTCATCAATCGACAGTGAAATCTACAAGTGTGCAAAAGGTCTGAATCCTCTGGAAGAAGAGAGACTTGTGAACAGTGAATATTCACAATGATCCGTCAGCAGAGAGTTGAGGAGTAATCTGACACTATATAATGATCTCATCACACTATATATATCTGCAGAAAACAGTAAGAGTGATGCATTCAGTGCCTTTATATCAAACTACCACGCTGCCATGTATCACCACTAGAGAGCACAATGTTTCCTGGAAAGAGAAAACGACTGAGTGTGGATCATGGGCTCAGTGTTTATTCAATCTAATTTGGGGGGTTACTCGTTTTATTTATTGTTATGAATAAAATGGACTTTTATATAAAGGTTGATTTATATATCCCAAAGAAATCAGATGTAAAAGTGTTGAACTTATTTAGTGATAGTACTTATTATACTCATTAAAGTAGTATATTAATTTTATTAAGCGTCGCACGCAGTTCAGCCAACTTTAAATAATTAACCTTCATAAACAAGAAGCTCCAACCCCAGTGACCAAAACCTCATCAACTGTAAACACGCAGTTACGCTTGTGCAAGATGAAAATAAGAAATGTATATATTTCAAATTGTTCTCTCATTTTACATTCAGCTATGTCCTTAGTTGAGAATAATAAAAAAAAAAATCCTCTGGAGAACAGGGCTTTGTAACAGCAGGAGTTCATATTCACCCGCTACCCAATCGTATGTCTCACAAACAGCCACATGCAGGACACGCCACTATTGGTAATTTTCATTTTATTATAAAAAACAGTATTTGAGTCCACAGTTTGTGTTTCTTTGTACAGTAAAAAATATTAAATTAAAATCCCAAAGTTCAGAAAGATAAAGATGGAGTTGAGGAGGAAGGGAGATCGACTTTCTCGTAGAAGAGGAGGAGGGAGGGGATTTAACGTCCGAGGGAAGCAGCAACGGGGCCGAGGCAGAAAGACACGGAGACTTTCTCCTCATTTCTGTGCAACACAGTTCATTTGGATCAAAAATCCTCTGTTTACTCCAAACAGTAGAATCCTAAAAACACTAAGAGGAGCCCACCCCACCCAATTTCTTTTCTCCACGTCCCAGCTCATGTACTCAAAATGTTACAGGCACACAGGTATGCACCCCCCCTCCCCAAGCCTCCACTGCTCCATATTAAGTGTCTTTAAAAAGGAAGGAGTGCACACACATTCGAGGGAGAGGGCTTGCATGTTTGCGAGGGGTTAGTCCCTTCCAGCACGGCCGATGTCCAACGCAGAGGCCGGTGGGGACGTCACGACGCGTCCGTTCGACGTCTCTGACTCACAGCAGACCCCCGACCGCTGCGGTAAAACACTGACATTTCATCCTCCCCACCTGGACAGACCCAACTAAAGACGTCTACAGCGAAATGAAACAAGAACTAACGACCCCCCCCTCCCGACAGTCAATAACAAAAATATATTTCTATACAAATTTAAGCAGTCTCAGGGTACATAACACCCCCGCCCCACCCCCTCAAGAGAAAACAATAAATAAAGCAAACCCAAACATTTGAAAAGGAGGATATGCATCATGTTTGGATTTACAATAATAATAATATTAATAATAATAATCCACATCACTCTGCAAAACAGAAATAGACAGACTGAATGATGGGAAACGAAACCGATAAAAAAAGTTCTTTGCATTAAATCATTTCCTCTTTAATCTTGACCACGTTTAAAACCTTAAAAACATTTCTTAAAAAAGGCAAGTTCTCCTATTTACCCCCGAAAATATGACCTTTCTTCTATTCAGCAAGATGTGGAGGTGAGGAGGCTGCCGAGAAACCGCCCCCCCCTCCCTGTCCACGATTGGCAAAAAAATATATTAACAGCAATAACTTACAATTCATTTATTCTAATTTATTTAACGACTGCTTGATTTATTGTTCATCTCCCATAGGAAGTTCAGTTCAATGCATCTTTATTGAAAACATTTTAAATAACATTTAATAATAGTATAAAAAAGAAAGGCTAAGTAATAACAATAACACTGTCCTGGGTGAGTGCAGTTTGTGCGAAGAATCACGGAGCATTTCAGCTCAACATGACACGTTAGTAGAATTCCTACATGATGTCTAAAGGGTTGTGATTCATATTCTGGCCCAGCGGGTCCTGACTGTTTCCCCCTGGTCCGTGGAGACTGGCCATGCTACTCAGCTGAGATAACATGGCGCTCTGGTCCGACCCAAACTGCTCCATAGAGTTCTGTTGCTGCTGTTGGGTTGTTGGCTGTTGTTGTGGAGGGACCCCCATGCCTGGGTGGTGCTGGTTCAGATGGCCTGGGTGTGGTGAACCCGTCTGCATCTGAGGGGAGATGTGATGTGGGGAGGGCTGGGGCTGCATGCGCGGGGACGGGCTGGAGTGCGGCGGCTGGGACTGCGGTCTGGGAGAGGGCTGTGGAGATCGCACCTGGTTAGCCAGCGATGTGGGATGTGTCTGGCCCTGCAGGTGTGGGGACTGGGCCATCTGCTGCGGCTGCTGGGGACTCATGGGATTGCTGTGCTGGGCCGGTGACCCGCCGGGGCCCAGATGCTGTTGCTGCTGCTGCTGCTGCTGGAGCAGTCTCTGGTGGAGGGCCTGTTGTAGCAGGGCTTGAGAAGATGGAGGTGGGGGGCCACCTTGAGTGGGCTGAGGGCCTTGAGATGGCTGCTGAGGACCTCCCACACCTGGCCCTGCATCGCCCCCTGGCAGACCAGCCATGGCATTCTGCTGCTGCATCTGGAGGTTGTGCTGGTGCTGGATCCTATGCTGCAGAGCAGCTGTAGCTTGCTGCTGGGCCACCGATCCTGGGTAACCTTGCCCCTGCTGGCCTGGGGGACCACCAGGCTGCTGGGGGCCATGAGGAGGACCTCCAGCCTGGCCCTGTCCCACTGTTGGAGGCTGCATCCCAGGCTGTCCCATGTAGCTTTGCCCCTGTGGTGGTTGTGGCTGCTGGAACTGACCGTGATTTACTCCCATTTGTTGTTGCTGCTGCTGCTGCTGTTGTTGCTGCTGCTGCTGGAGATGCCGCCTCATGAGCATCTCTCTAAACTGGGTAGTGTTGAGATTTCCCATTGGGCCCTGGCCTTGCATAGGCCTTACTCCCCCTTGCTGCTGCTGCTGTTGCTGCTGCTGTTGCTGCTGCTGTTGTTGTTGCTGCTGCTGTTGTTGTTGCTGTTGCTGCTGCTGTTGCTGCTGCTGCTGCTGCTGGAGAGCTGCCACTTGTTGTTGCTGTAAACTACTGAGCATTGGCCTCTGCTGCTGCTGTTGTAACTGTTGCTGCTGTTGCAACTGTTGTTGCTGTTGCAACTGTTGTTGCTGTTGTAACTGTTGTTGCTGTTGTAACTGTTGTAACTGCTGCTGCTGAAGCTGCTGTTGCTGCTGCTGCTGCTGCAGCTGTTGCTGCTGCTGTAGCTGGGCCATAGTGGCCATGTTGACATTCGTCCCTCCCTGACTTGCCATATGCATCCCAGGCTGGCCGGAACCTGCAGAATTCATGTTCACCTGTGGTCCCCCTCCTGCCATGGCATTACCAACAGGACCTCCTGTGGGACCAGGACCTCCCGGCATGGCACCCGGTCCACCCGGTCCACCTGGAGCCCCCGGCACCCCCTTGTATTTTGAAGCCCTCTGCTTAATAAAAGCAGCCATGAGCTGTGGATTAGACCTCAAGATGTTGAGGACTTGCTGCTGCTGGATCGGTGAGCTAGGCGAGCGGAGAGTCCGTAACAGGTCTTGGAGGGCAGCCTGGGGGATGTTCCCACCAGCAGCAATAGCTCCTGGGACACCAGTAGCTCCAGGGACAGCCCCCCCTGGGACACCAGCACCTTGCTGCTGCTGCTGCTGCGCCATGTTTATCAAGGCAGCATGGCCCTGAGCTTGTTGGTGCTGCTGCTGCTGTTGCTGCTGCTGCTGCTGCTGCTGCTGCTGCTGCTGCTGCTGCTGCTGTTGTTGCTGCTGCTGCTGTTGAAGTTGCTGCTGCTGAGCTGCCATCATGGCTGGATGGCCCATTTGGTTCATCATAGCTTGTCTCTGCTGGGGTGGCATCCCCTGGCCTGCCCACTGCTGTTGCTGCTGTTGAGGGTTTTGAAGTGGTGCACCCATCCTCTGCTGCTGAAGCTGCACCTGAGGGGGGAGCTGGCCCTGGGGAAGGTTTACCTGCTGAGGGCTTTGCTGCATGGGCCCCCCAGCACCGACCATCATGCCCGGTTGAGCACTTTGTTGCTGTTCCATGTGGGCACGAGCAGCTGCCACTGCTGCCGACTGTTGTGGCATGCCCTGAGGTCCAACCATCCCAACTGCCCCTGGGTGTCCCATGCTTATCTGTTGACCTTGACCCTGTTGATGGTGCGGGTGAGGAGGCATCAAGCCTGCAGCTGCCTGGGCGGCTTGTCGTTGCAGAGCCATCTTTCTCTGAGCATCAGCTACCTGTTGGATCTTCATGGCGATTTCTACTGCTGCCGGTGGAGGGCCAGAAGGATGCTGCTGTGAAAGGGGAGGCTGGGCCTGGTTAGGAGGTTGCTGGCCCCCAACACTTCCAGCCATGACAGTGCCACCAGGCTGCAGCTGGGGAGGTGTTGCAGACCGAAGAACTGGTTTGCCCTGGGACTGGTGGATTGGGGAGGAGCCTGGAGGTCTGCTGGCATATGGAGGCAAATTGTTCGGGTGCTGTTGGAGTTGTTGAGGGTTGGTCCCTGCTCCACTGTGCTGCTGCTGCTGCTGCAGCTGCTGCTGCTGCTGCAGCTGCAGCTGCTGTTGTTGATGCTGTTGCTGCTGCTGCTGCTGTTGTTGTTGTTGCTGCTGCTGCTGCTGCTGGACTTGAAGCATCTGCTGCTGATGTTGGGGAGACATCTGCGGAAACTGGTGGTGGGGGTGCTGAGGAGGCATGCCACTTTGTGAGGGCATCCCACCTGGCTGCTGTTGCTGCTGCTGGACTCCAGGTCCTGGACCCATTCCCTGCTGCGGGACTGGAGGCATGGTCTGAGTTGGTGTCTGGGGGGTTGGGGGCTGGGTTCCTACAGACGTTGGGGTACTTGGTGCTGTGGTACCATTGTTTCCTGGTGATGGAAGTCCGACCACAGGCCCTCCGGGTGGCCCAACAGCGGCCTGCCCCACCCTCTGCATGCTGGCCATTCTTCTCCTTAACATTTGCGCCTGCTGGAGCCTGTGCTGTAGCTGCTGCTGCCGCAGCTTTTGCTTGATGTTCAGACAGAACGGGACTGGACATTTGTTCTCTTGACAGTGTTTAGCATGGTAGCAGCACAGAGCAATGAGCTGCTTGCAGATGGGGCAGCCACCATTCGTCTTGCGCTTGCAGCCTTTTGTGTGCTGAACAACGCGCTTCATCTTCTGGCAGGACGGCAGAGAGCAGTTGGCGTTGCGGCACTGGCACGCATGGACCAGCGACTGAATACATCTCTGGATGCTTAGACGACGGGAGTCTCCAGGGCTCTGAGTAGCTGCTGCTGACGCGTTGTTGCTGTCGTCGTCCAGCCCCAGACCCAGTTTATCCATCTTGTGCTCATGACCTTTAATGTTGTAGCAGGTGATGCACAAGTCATAGTCCTGCAGGGGGGAGGGAAGAGTAGAGAGATGGGAAAATTAATACAAGCACATGAATAACTAAAATAAGTTAAACCTAAATGTTACTAATCCATTTTTTAAAATTACACTTTCAGTAAATTGTATAAAGTCATGTCTCAAATTGGCTTTTGATAAATCCATAACTGCTTCATCTTGATAAACAGTTATCTTCTCACCCGCCTTTTTGCAGTTTTGCAAGTGTAACATCTGAAGAAACAGCAGTGAGTCCTTTTAACTCTTCCCACATGAATGTTTCATACTTTCAGCTCGGAATGCTGACAACGAACACTACAGCCAAAGAGCTATTGTTGGGCTCACTCGTGCCACTGGATACAAAGCAGCTGCCCAGCACCGCAGAGACCCAGTCTGCAGAAGCAGTCTACTTGGCTGGAAACCCCAGTGAACACGACTAGCAATGATTGGAAGACGGTGAACAGGAGCCAGAGTGGAGCTGCTGAAACACTGACTGCAGAACAACAGAATCAGCTGTTCCAAATTGGAAGGGGGGGGACAAACAGGCACATCTGTTTATCCACCGGGCTTCTGTTGTCTGCTCTCAACTAAAACCTCTTTATTTATTCACCGGCAACGTCATGTAAGAGTTATTAAGTTATTAAATTAAGCAACAAAAATGTAATTCATGTCTGAGGTCCTCGCTCTATCTGGAACACTCAAGAAAAAAAAAATTGTAGGATGAGCTCGGGGGACTTTTTAAATAAATTATTAATTAAGTGAAAAATGTACATTACTGCCACACAGCGCTCAACTGTATGTGCAGGTATTTATTCTTGCTTTAATAAGCAGTTGATCCTACCCAAAGACTGCAGAGTTTTCACCAGTCAATAATGAAAAGACCATCATAGTATTTAAAATATTCACAAGGTCACAGCCTTCTCCATTCTCCATTCATATCAAAAGGGAGATTGAAGCAATTCTGGATTCTCACCTCGCAGACGGTGCAGTGGTAGCGTGTCTCCACGTGATGTTTACACTCATTGCAAGTGTAAACGAAGCGGTCCTGGCTCTGGTTGTGCAGCTCCACCAACATACACATGGAGCTCCACAGGGACCTCCTCAGAGAGCTGAACTCCAGGTGCTTGTCCCTGGCCAGAGTCAGGAAGGCGTCGCGGCCGTCCATCAGGTCACAGGCCATCAGCGGGTCCACGTCAGTGATGGCGGGCAGGGAGTTGGCTGTGGGTCCGGCAATGAGGCGGATGACAAAGAAGACCTGGGAATAAAAGCGGAGGTCAGCTGTTAATTTCCTCCAACAGTGTGTGGATGCTCTATTAAATACATTTTACATTCGATGCAGTAAGTTATTATAATATTCTTAATTACAACAGAAAGCATCTATTGCTGCACACACATACCTCCTTATGTTTCTCCATGGTAGCGTAGAGTTTCTGAGAAAGGTCATTGGAAACGTTGGGCATCCCCGGTTTCTTCTTGTTGGCTCGGCTCAAGCTGCTCTTGTTCTTGCTCGTCTTTTTATTGTTCTTCTTTTTGGCATTCTTGCTGTCTCCTTTTGTGGCCTGTGCATGTTTAAATACATGTGTCAATACATAGCACAGCATTAACAAACATTAAGATTCTGACAGTGATGAAGACTAGTGGACTCTTACTCTACTCACATCTATGCTCTCATTGGAGGTGCTGTTCTCCTCTCGCTTCCTCTCCTCTTCCTCCTGCTCCAGCTCCTTGATGCTCTCCTCCAGCACGTTTGGCCAGAAGTCGCCCTCAAAATATGGCAGCTCCTTGGCGCTGGTCAGCCGGTCCTCTGTTGCTTGCTTGAACACGTCCTGAGGGACAAAGAGAGGACCGTTAAATACTCACTGTCATTAACAAATCATATCATTGAGATGAGCATTCTTGGAAACAATCTCACAACACAGACAACTAAGAACCCGTTTCATGTCACATGATCTTTGGCAGAAGCCAGATGTTAGCAGGTGTAAGTGGGTTTTTTGACCAGTGGATAAGGGGCTTTACTTTACTGGTAAGTCATGAGGGCATGTAATACATCAAGCTGATACAGAGTGCCCTCTGCTGGATCATGACAAAAAACACTTCAGATGGTCTGATGTGCATCTAGGCTGTATATGTTGAATTTGAACAGGTCATTACAGTTCAAGTGAATGTTTGAATTTGAAATAAAGAAGTGCCTGAACATGTGGCTTTAACTGAAAGCACCAGAACAGACGGTGAATGACATGTGCATTAGGTCCGACTTAATAATCTGTCAAATTAATGAAAGTCTTGGTGGTTAGTGATAAATGCATTCAATCACATTGCTGGTTCAACAACGTGTCTCACCTTGTAATCATGGACAATGCGCTCAGCCACAGCCTTGTCCAGCATCTTCCTGTACCACTCCTGCAGGCGTTTTGGCTTGGGGATCTTCTGGTCCATTGGATGGCAGTGAAAGATGTAATCATCCCCTTCACTGGGTGGACAGGCCCAGATATGACCCGTTGTATACCTGGACAGGGAGACATGTATCAGTAGAAGCTATTGTAAAGAAGTTAACGGACTTCCTTCTTTATCCACCTGCTTCCAAAGATCGAAACTCTGCTCTTACCCCTGCCTCTTGACATACTCCAGGTAGCCCAGCAGGATCTCATGGTAGACAGCCGTCCTGAGGTGTCGAGGTTTGAAGAAGTGCACGCTGTCCAGGTAAGAGATGTACACTCGTCTCTGATTGGGAGGCGGGCAGTCTGAGCCGTACTCTTGGACGTGCATGCCGAAAAAACACACATCTGCGCCGTCGATGTCCTCAAATGCAAACAAGGCTTTCATCCTGTAGGGGAAGGACTCCGACATTTCTCCACTGTCCACAAACCTGGATTTAAAAAAGAAAGTAAAGAGCTTGGTCAGCAAAAACAGCTGTGAAATATCATCAATTCTTCCCTTCTCTTTAAACCAGCTCATAATTATCAAACCTAATGTGTGTCTTACTGGTGCTTGTCTCCATCTTTACCACCTTGTGAAAACTCATTTGATTTGCTTTATTCCCTTAAAGCGAATCCTCCTATGAGGTTGTGGTATCAAACATAATCAATAAGCCACGATTCTAAATCTGTTCCACGGAGCTTCTTCCACCACACGCACAGAATCTGCAGCGGCAGGTTTAACCTCCTACCTGGACTTCATGCCTGGCTTGACCTCGACCACCTTGTCCGAGACGTGGACGACTCGGATGGTGATATCGCCAGATTCGGGTTGGCCATGTCGCTTGAGGTAGTCGTTCACACGCGACTCCAAATAACCCCCCAGCTTGGTCTGCGGAAGTCCTATGAAGAGACGAGATGAAGAAAAGGAGGTTGGATTAATGATGACATAAATTATCATGTAGTCGATTATTCTGCTAATTTCTTCACATTTCAGCAACCGTCTGCTATGTCATCATACTGGTGGCCTTTTGTAGGGAAGTGGTCATATAACACAAGACTTGCTTTGGTTATATGAGCAAGAAGGTTTGCTTTGGTATGTGAACCTTCAACATTTTATCAGCCTCATTCCTTCGGTCACATCTGTCTTTAACATCTGTCTTTAATTATGGTTTAATTATTGTCCCTTCTGATTGGCTATGATAAAAAAACAGCTTTACTGCAGTTTCTTTTCCACTGGGGGAGCGATTTAGATCATACAAATGTGTTCACTTTCTGAGTCCAGCTCCTTTTTTAAATTGTTGGTATTTCAACAAAAAATAGGAAAAGGTGAAAAGTCTAAATGGTGTTAAAGAGGCAGTCTCCACTTACTTCTAGCTGCGTATTTGTTCTCTTTCCGTGTCTTGTTCGCCTTTTTGAGGCAGCTGTCACATGTGAAGCTGTAGTTGGGGAGGAAACAAAGGGTAAATTAAATGTGCAGGAAACCATCTGCCCTGTCACAATAAGCACCGGTGACAGTGATAAATAGCATTAATCAAGAGACATTTTGTTCTTTAACGTTTCTTGATAAACGATAAAATGAGTCTGAAAGTCACGTATAATTACAAACAGGTCCCAGACGAAGGGAAATCAAACTTTAAGACTCGCTTTTCACTCGAGCTCAAGGACACATTTTATCAAGGACACATTTTATTGTTGATAGAATAAATCAAAACTCTAAACTTTTTATCCAAACTGCTCCTCAACATGCTGAAACTCTGTTAACTCCACAGCTACGCAGAAATGTGGCGTCACATGTTTGAAGACATAACAATATTTCCTGCACCTTCATGATGTTTTTCCTGATTTTAAAACTTAAGTGAAGAAAGAATCGAGGGACACAAAAGGCTAAATTCATTTTCCAGACCCATGTGCTCATGTAACAGAATGTACAGTTTGCGTGTGATAGCTGCCTCACCCTAAAGGCCATATGGTGTCATGATGCAGGACACAGATCTGGTGCATTTTACGACCGCAGTCAATACATTCCACAAGCCTGAAGCAGAGAGAAGACAAGAGGGAGACACAATATTAAGTTTGTTCTTCGACAGGAGCTACACAGTTACTGCCAAAACATTTATAACACATGGAATATAACGTCTTTTATCTCACAGCACTCATTCACAAATAACAATCACAAGGTCGTGACAAAAAAAAGGAAGTTAAAATGTTAAGAAGTGGACGTACAACTCGGGATCAAGTGTGTCGTTCTTCTTTCGTTGGAACTGCTCTTTGTTGATAGACCTGTGGGAAATATCAGAAAAACAAAAATACTGTAACCGACAAAACACGGTAAACTAAACACTAAGAGCACATTTAAGATAAGAGATAGAAATCATTTTGTTGATTTAACTTGTGTTTTCTAAGATGGTGGTGTGAAATACTGAAACAAAGGAATGTATGTGTTTTTTAAAAGGGGAACTCCATCAATTTTAACCTATTGCTGTTACTTCAGAAACAATTAACAGTATAATGTTTTCAGAAAGATAAAACAACCAGTGGTTATCTTGGACTTGGGCTTAAGGCTGGAAATGTTTTACAGAAACTCCATTTCAAAACTGGAGGTGCAAAATTTAAAAATGAATCCAACAGGATCTAATGAAAGACATTGTGGCCTATCTAGTGTCTAGTGTGCACAGTTTATTTTTAAAGCTTGTCCCATACTAGAGGTTAAAAGTCAGGAAATCTTACATCTGCCGATCTGCTTTAATGTTTCTTCTGTCTTTTATGACTCCAAAAAAGTTTTCTGTATTTAAAGGCTTAAATGTCAACCTGCCAGATAAAACAAAATCAATAAAAAAATTTCAACTTTTCGTGATCTTTCATCTGATGGTTCACTGAGCTGCTGGTGGGTCAGTTACAACAACCTGATACAAGCTGAATATATGTGATACTGTCAAGACTAAGGAATAAGATGATTTTTCTAACCGTAAAGCACAAAAAATGGTGTTTAGAACAACCTAGACATTTAATTGCTGACACTTCTAATATCAGACGTGCAGGACCGGAGAAGCAGTACTTGAGAAACTTTGTTTTATATGTGAGCACTTAGGTCTGCTGTGTGTGGGAGGAGGAGGCGGAGAGTACTCACGTCTGAGGCTGCGAGGGGTCGTCCCCCAGGGAAACGGTCTCGCCCTGGATTTCGTTGAAACACTTCTCACAGAAGTGGTACCTGTCAGCAAGAAGCCCATATTTTGGTGAACTACACCGTTCGTCATCATCACAGCCAATCACAGAGAGGGCACGAAGAAGCAGCCGCCAATCAGGGCAGGGCAGGACAGGCCAGGGGGCGCACACACAGGAGGAGGCAGAGGGCAAGGTAGGTCGTCGCCAGGCGGAAGCAGCCAATCGTGATGCAGGGTTTTTGTGTGGGCGGGTGTTTTGATTTTGCGCGCAAATTTTGGAGTGGATGATTGGTCACACCAAAGCAGGCCAATGCAGACATCACAAGCGTTAAAAAAGGAGGGAGAGAAGGGGAGAGGGGAAGGGGGCAAAGGGAGATGGGGGGAGGGGGGAAGTCAAAATGAATATTAAAAAAGCGTGAAATAAATCGTTACAGGTCAGACGGAGACAATGTAGAGACAGAGAGGGAGCGGGAGGACATGGAGGAGGAGGGGAGGACGGACAGGATGTGAACAACAACCAACAGAGGACAGAGAGCCAAGGCAAAGCAAAGATTAGCGTCAGACGTCCAGTGGTAAACAACAACAACATTACAGCAACATGAGAGACCACTAGGAGCTGTGGAGGAGGAAGGGAGCGAGGATACGAGTCTCCATACATGAAAGGGTGGATGAGGAAAAAAATACATAAATGGTAAAGCAACAGAGACCCATCATCCTTCCAGTTCATTTATAAAGTGGGAACCTTTCTTCTTGTGGTGAGCATGGATTACCCCCCCCGCATATATAAAACAGTGTCATGGAAAAGAATTGTGCCAGAAACAAAGACTAGCTGCTGAGGAAGAAGACAGGAGCCCACTTTATGAATGACGACAATGAAAATTAAAACGAAGTATGGAGATGGAGCCAGGGTATTTGAAGCCAAATCAAAACTCATCTGTGATCGCACTGGTTAAAAGATGCTATGCTGTGGGAAATATACTAAAATATAATGTGCAAAATATAACAAGACACAAAGAAGCTGATCTCATTGGCTGCAAAATGTGGAAATTTCAATAATAGTTTGTGAATACTGTTTGAATGTGACGTGTGCATGCTTGTGGTCCAACGTCTCGAAAGCCCTTACCTGTTCTGGTAGCTAAAGTACGCAGCATCACGTTGGATGGTGCATAATTGTTTTCCGTAGCAGCATAGAGTTTGAGGGGAAAACTCAAACTGCAATGAGAAAAGACACAAAAAGAAAAGTCGTTTTTTAAAACTGTTGGACAGGAACTGAACATATTACATCCGTCGTACATGATTCATCGTTTATACTTTATATTTAAATGCTATATCTTTTAATATAAACCTACAGTCAGCAGGTGGTTAGTGAAGCTTAACAAACTAAAAACACTTATTTCCACTCGTTTGCAGTCTTAGTTAAGTTAGCTAGCGTGAGTCTGTAGCTTAAAATTTACCACATAGACAGTGGTAATAATTAAATATCCAGGAAGCGATAAAGTTAATTTCCTAAAATGTCAAACTCTTCTTTAACAACCTAATCCTGACTTGAAATTGGCATGATAAAAACAAAAAGCATGTGTTCACCGATGGGAATATTTAATGTCTTTCTACACCTACACAATGTAAAAAACAAAACGCCTACTGCTGCCTCACCTTCCTCCCACAACAGTATCCCAGGCCCTGCATGACCGGGTCGATCTCCGACTCAAACACCTCAGCCAGCTTGGAGCAGTACTTGTATACACGTGACGTCTTGCGGTTGTAGAGCCAGGCGTTGTTGAACATCAGCCAGATATCGTCGACATATTGCCACGGCTCCTGGTATTGTCCCGTGTCCAGCTTCCTCTTGATGGTTGACAGGTCCATGGGGTTCTTCACAATATCAAAGTAGTCCTAGGATTGGAACGGGGCCGATCCGGATTCAAGTGAAGGGTCAAGAGAAAGTTGAGGAGGGAGAGAAGAAAGAGCAGAAGGTTGGTGGAACGGTTTGGCCGTCCAAGGGAAGAGGATAAGAGAGAAAAGGAGGAAGAGTATCGTCATCATCATCAGCGTTGTGGCCGTCAGGGGTGATGAAGGCGTCGCAGTTGACCAGGCGGGACCAGAGTAGGGAGAGAAGAGGGTGCAGGGGGACAATGTTGTTGAGCGCTGCAGAGAAGAAGGTTCACGTGCAAACAGAGAGACATGACAACTTCTGCCCTCCAGCTCTCTGCTTTGCACCCTACATTTAAAGTCCCTATCTGAAATGTGCCGCGGGGACCGGACGAACACCACCAGTCTGCCCAGTCCCCTGCTGCTCGTGCAACCACAGTCAAACCTTTAAAAAACTGGCTACAGGTGCATTTCATGCGATCACATTGATAAATAATGATTACAGGATCACAAGGCGGGGTTTTAGTTTCAAACGAGTACGTTAACTTATTTCCCCACAAAGTGATTAACACTGTTTGACCGCCACGGGAATGATTCTCTGCTGAGGTTTGGGAGCAAACAAAGCTTTCAGGCCTGGGTATCGATCAGGGTGCAAAACCAAGAAGAACAGAGCAGTGGCAACAGCAACAGGCAGACAGAGATTCACTGTTTTTAGCAACATAGCGGTTGGCGTTAACAACGGCAGCAGTGCGAGTAGCAATATGATGACGGAGTTAAAGCCAACAGTGTGAAGCAAATGTAAGAGGGGCGGTTGAGTCTCCAAGTTGCTTTTCTGTTCCCGTCGTCTGGGTTCTGCTTCTCTTCCAAAAACAATATCATTTGAAAAAGCCGCAGAGGAGAGGGCGAGGAAAAGAAAAGGCCTTTTGGAGATTCAACCGAAATAAAGGGGGGAAGTGTGACTTTCAAGGAGCAGGGTCCATCCCTTTGTCACCATGGCAACAAGAGTTAGGAAACAGACCCTCATCTCTGAATGGAACCACTCACATTAACAAACAAGTGATGTATAATAGCATTAACCAACCTACAGACACAAATTTATATCAGAGTAATTCAATGTTCATAAATCCCAGCGGGTGGGGAGTAACTTTACTTTGCAATAAGGGGCTGGATGTTTATCTGAAAATGGCGTCATACAAATTTTGCATCACTTGACTGTGGAGGTTCCTGAAGGAGAGGAGAGCCAATAGCCTGGTGCTCGCTCATCACTGCTCGAAAAATGGCCTTTATCAAAACCTCTTATTATAGAAGGCGGTGAAAGAACCGACACAGTCACTCTGTTATCGATACAATCATGATTTCTAATTTTATGCAAGTGCATGAGTGGCCTAATCAAATCCTCCTTTCTGCCTGAGTTGGAAGCAGTGAGGGTAAAGTTACTGTCCCACCTCTACACACTGCCCACATGAACATCAACACTACTACTGCTACTGGTGAGGAACTGAACTAGAAAGCTAGCAATGGAACACAAGGATGAAAACTACAAAATAAAATGCAGGTCAAATTAAAAAGCTAAAACTTTATGACAAAAAGGTAAAAGTCAAACATGATAAATTATGTATTAAATGAAAGCAATTGAATCATGAAGAGTTTTTAGAGGTGAAAGCAAATACTGTTGGACTGTCCCAACTGAAATACACTGTTATGAGTTTTCTCCTTTTTGGATTTGGAAAGCTATAAAAGACAATCCATGATTTATTAATTAGGCAAAATGGGTCCGGTAATATTGTGTTGTTCATTAGGGTTTTATAATTTGTGAGTTGGTGGAGGGGCTTACATTTAAAGTTAAGTCAACTTGCACTAAAAACTGAAATGTTTTTAAAAATGTGTAATTACTCAGACAAACTATGGTTTCATGTTTTTTCAAAATCAGATTTTCATGTATGATTAACATTTACTTTGACCTTTACTATAGTTTCAAAGTAAAAGGCAAAGTTCCTAAGAGTCATTGCTTTGATTTACAAATGACAAGAAGTTTCAGAAAAGAGAACACAACTTCACACACGCACACACACACACAAACAAGAACATACGTACAAATACACTCGACCACACACTCTGAAGTCTCATTTTCTTCACTTCTGACATGCAATGGGAAAAATCAACTAAAAAGGTTAAATGTACTGTAAGCAGAAATATGAAATAAATTCTGATGACAACTATGACAAAGCAGAAAAAAATAAAGATGAAAAAACAAAGGAAAACAAACAATAAAAAAAAAAAACTACGTTTTAAGAGGAGTTGAAGCAAAATGGCAGCCAGTG
Source organism: Hippoglossus stenolepis (assembly GCF_022539355.2). Taxonomy (NCBI): domain Eukaryota; kingdom Metazoa; phylum Chordata; class Actinopteri; order Pleuronectiformes; family Pleuronectidae; genus Hippoglossus; species Hippoglossus stenolepis. The sequence goes on along the minus strand of NC_061498.1, from coordinate 3,659,774 downwards.
CAGTCCCTTACCAGGTTAGTTTTGTTACTAGTTCGAATACGTACGGGTATTCCCAGTAACTGGGGGTCCACCGGTTGACGGAAGGGCAAAGACTCAGGGTCCTGCCGGTACAAAGCTTCCAGCGTGGGCATCAGAGCCTGACGCAGCTCCTCCGGCTTAAAGACTGGAAAACAAATGAGATTGTCAGATGAAGGTGAAAGAAGAAGAAGAAGAAGAAAGAGGAAACACGGGCAGGAGTTGTTCTTCTCTCTGCTGGACCTGAGGATGGCTGCTGGTCTAACTCCACCGACCTCATCATGCAGCATTTAACACCTGCAGGCTGGGATAGGTTTAGACAGAAGCTGTGAAGTGAAACTGATGGACCTCCTGTCTACGTCGGGGTTACGCTGCTAGGGTTTGTTATTTACAATGAATAACTGCAAATAAACCACGATTGTTGGACTACATGGTCAATCATTCAATTAACATCAGTTACAGTTGAGATCAAGACGAGTGGATGAAGATAAAGACTTGACGTTCATGTGAAGGCTCATAACTTACTCTTCTTCTTGCACTGAGCGCTGGCTGGGGAGCTGGTACTGGATGCTGACCCCTCATCTTCCTCTTTGGGCTCTTTCTTCACCTCCGGCTTCTTGTCTTCACCTGTTGTTACCGACGATGACGTCGAGAACGAAGATGTATCCATGGGCTCGCCTTTACACCCATCCGACGAGAGCTTCTCTTTCTTTATCTGACAACAAGATGGAAGTGTCAGTATAATGATTTCCTCCTCAATGTGATTACTTGTAAAACTGATCTTACTACTAATCAACTCAAATTTTGACTTTTTAATGATTTTTCCACATTATCAATAACTCAATGTGGACAAGCTTACTTCAGGTTTCTCCTCTGTCTTCACGTCAGCCTGACCCTTTCCCATCTTCCCTTTGCCCTCTCCTTGTGAGTCAGTCCCTTCATCTTCCTCTTCCTCCTGCTTCTTCACCTCCATTTTAACTTCTTCCTGGCTGGCAGCAGGGCCATCTGATGGAGCTGGCTGGGAGCTGGCATCAGTGCTGCTGTTGACCGAGGCTGGGGAGGACACCTGACAATCTCCTGTCAGAGAAGGCTTCGCAGATAGCTGGGACAAAAGGACAGAGATCGAGGCTTAGAAGTTTAGAAAGTTAGAAGCTTTCGGTTTGGGTTCCCACACTCACTGCTTTTTAATACATTTTAAGGACTTTTTGGTAATTTATTATCCCTCAAATGAATGTATCCTTCAAGTTGTTTTAAGTACATCCATTCATTCCCAAAAACAAATTTCCCTGTCGCTTTTTAGAATCAACCAACTTATTGAGGTTTCTATGTAAAATTATTATTTTTTTTATTTTCTTTTTCCTTTATAATTACATGCGAGTAAGAGGGGTAAAAAAGAAGTACACTTAAATTCAAGCGTAACAAGGATCAAGCACCCAACGCAAAATGAGGGCTCACTGAACCAGAGTAACTGAAGAGCATCCCTGAATAAGGCTTTAACGTGTGGTGTCAGCAAAACAAGTCTGTTGGAGAAAGAGGACAAACTAATGAAAGCAGGGGGATCTACTCACTGGGGTCTTGGGCAGCTGTGGTGGCACATGAGCATTCTGGTTGGGCACTGAAGAAGCCTGACTTGCTTGGGGGCCCGAGGAAGCCACACCCCCAAGCGTCTTCTGTGGATGCTGACCGGCCTTCTCAGAATTCACTGACTGTGCTGATGGTGGCTGCTGCTGCTGCTGCTGCTGCTGCTGCTGTAAAGTTTGTTGCTGTTGTTGTTGCTGTTGTTGTTGTTGTTGTTGTTGTTGTGGGTGCTGTGGAGGTGGTAGCTGAGGTGTGCTCGGAGTGTGTGGCTGTGGTGTTTGAGAACCAGGTAACGTGGGGGGTGTTTGATGAGGTTGAGGCGTTAAGCTGCGAGCTGGTGACGGCGAGTTTGTTCGGATGGACGGGCAGTGCGGGTAGGAGTTGGACTGGGTGGGGGTGGAGGATTGAGGCAAGCTGGGTAGAGACCCAGCACCGGTGGCACTACCAGGCCCCATGGAGCCTCCAGGGGCCCCAGAGCCCGGAGCAGAAGAGGCAGACTGTGGTGCAGGACTACTGACTGGGAGGGAAGGCGGCGTTGACATCTGGTTCTGCTACAGAGGTGAGGAAACAGTGGTTAGGAGTCATTAATTAGGCAGAATATAAGATACAAAACAACTGTGAGAGATCTCTCCCAGTGGTCATGAATCTTCTGCCAAAATCCTGAAGACATTATTCATCACTACCCATCAATTCCTGCACGTTTACAGAGACCCAAGTTCCTCTTGACAATCCAACGTATCTATATATAACAAGGTACAGTCACTGCACCACTCAATCCTCACCTGTGGCACTGTAGTCTGTGGCCCGGGCTGGTTCATGCCACTAGGACCAGAACCAAGTCCAGGACTGGACCCTGGAAACTGGCCTTGGGGGAGGTACTGGTTCTGTAACTGTGTGGCATTGGGCTGGCCCATTCTTGCTGCACCCATACCCATCTGGAAATGAGACATCAGAGGACATGTGAAGACTTAGATTAGACAACCTTACAGTCAACAGTCGAATAAAGATGTACTGCTGCAGGGCAAATCTACGTGTTGTTAAGGTCAATGAGAACTTCATTAATTAACCATGGTTCTTCTGGAGTCTCTGTACACTCAGGTTAGCACTTACTACATCATCTTAACTTTTTGAATCTGGTCTTAGTATTACTTTTGGAAAACGATTTGACAGCATAGACAGTGATACTAACCTGGTTCATTGGAGAACCAAGAGGAAGAGGAGGGGTCGACCTCTGACCCATCGACTGCATCCCCATCTGACCAAACTGGTTCATTCCTAAAGAGACGGAGGACAGAAAGGCTTGTGTTTGTACTGAGGGGCAGCAGCACAAATCTCAAATTGCCGAGCTAGACTATTAACACAATACATTTTTCTATGTCTGTTCATGCAACACACTTTAATAATAGTTTAATTTATAGTTATTAGATGTACCTGCTGGGTTCTGCATCCTGTTGACCATCTGGTTGGGTCCTGCTGGTCGGACCATGGACGGATCGATGTGAGGACCATCTGAGAAGGTGGGAAGAGTCACAGAAATCACAAATCTTGTCTCCAGGATCACAGAATAAATACAGATGTCTTAAAGAAGTTTTTGGGGATGTGAAAGTGAAAGTAAATTTCACCTGAAGATTGGAAAATTGTGAAAAAGTTTAGAAGTAAAATTCCATGTGTTATTTGCATGCCAGCATACTTTACACATGCATTTATGTGTGCCCATGTACACTAAGAAGTGTGTGAGGGAGGGGAGGTTATAAAAACAACTGTGTGTTTACTTACTTGGGGGTTGCCCCGGGAGCATGGGCGGCTGTCCCATGCTTGGAGGCCCCTGTGGGAGGCCTGGGGAGCCTATTCCAGGTTGGCCGGGCATCATGCCCTGCTTCTGGAGCCGCGTCTTCCTCTTCTCCTCCAGCTCCTTTTGGATCTTGTAGATCTTCTCTGCCAGCAGGTGGTAGTACTCCGCCTGGAGGGTGATGGGGAGGGAGGGAGAATGTTATAGGATATATCTCAACAGAGCATAAAAATAAACGCTATTTATTTCCTCATTCCTTAAATTGGATAGTTGTGTCCCATTACTAATTGTTCGTTCAGTACTTGTTGGTTTCTTACCCTACTGTTAGCTGACTCGTACATGTCACCCTCTACTTTTCGAGCGTAAGCCACGAGATTTTCCATCCGCCGATCCTTCAGTGCAGCGGGGTCGGGAGTAGGGAAGATGGCCTGTACACTGCTTCCACAAGCAAACACAAACCAACACACACATAGAGGCACAAAAACAGTCAATTGAGGCCCAATGTTGAAATTTATCTCATATTCAAATGATGAGATTTTCGGGGGAAACTCGTAGTACGCAGCAAACTCACAGTTTGTGGACTAGGTGGTTACGGAGGTCCTGTGTGATGTCCTCATGCCAGGACTTCCTCATGCCTGCAGCAGAAGGAGGAGTTGCTGTGGGCATGGATCCCAGGCTCCCCAAACTATCATTCATCAAACTGAGAGAAACGACAGACAAGAAGAGAAACGAGGTGTAAGGCTACAGCCAATACAGAACTATTTTTGACTTTGAGAAAGCCTGTATCCTGAAGTTAATAACTGTGACCAATGAAAAGCAGTCATACCTCTGTACATTCATGTTGTTGTGCAACATGGCGTCTGGCAGTAGTGTAGACTGCTGGTTGGGGGACTGCACTCCACCATTCACTCCCATAGAGTTTGCTCCTGGAAAGACATAGTTGTAGAGTTTGAAGAATGTGGCTTGTGATTGGGAAATAGCATTCTTTGTGAAATACAGTTGCTTTATTGAGAAACTTTGACCGGAACAAGGTCAATAATAGGTCAGCAACAAACTAACCCATGGTGTTTAGAGTCCTCATTCCAGGCTGCCCCTGCAGCCCTTGGTTTGGCATGTTGGTCGATTGTTGCTGCGGCATCTGGTTTCCCTGGTAAGTGAGACCCAGCGCAGCGTAGGCCCTCTCTATGGAGCTGGGATCAATCTGGTTTGGGGGGTTCAGATTGGGCGTGTTGGACTGTCCACCTGGCACCCCTGACCCTAAAGAGTTCACCAAACCCACCCCTGCACTGTTGAGGAGCGCTGTGAAGAGAACGAGAGGGGAAAGAGGATTGACGGTAGAAAGAGAGAGAAAGAGTCAAAAGGATGAGCATTTGTGGATTCAAGTCGTCTATCGAGCATTTTAATGGATAGTTACAGGATTCTTTATCATTTTAAAATGTGACACACACATAGACACAGAGTAAGAACCACTCACACTGCTGGTTCCTCTTGTCTCCAGCGTTTTTCAGTGGCAGGCATACAGGACAGTCATGTCGTGTGCAATTCTTCCAATGAGAGATTATCTGTCTGGATGAGGCACAGTGTGCCACTGCAGAGGAAAAGACAAACATTTAGAAAGTATCGCAAACAGGAAGAGAAGTAGGGGAAAAAAGGGAAGAGGAAGGAAATTTTAAAATATGAAGAGTGAAGTAGGGAGAAAAATAATGAAACAAGAAAAGGATGAGAAAAAGGAGAGAGAATGTTATTGTATGAGTCATTTGGTTCAATAAAACTATGTCCAGATGGCGATTCACTGAGAGTAGGAGCAAGGAAAAATGATGGTGGACCAGCCACCTAAAGAGAGAATAACTCATTCTGATACGAGGGCTGGGAGGATAACAAAGTTGGACATAAACTACAAACAAAAACTGGTGCCGGTACATTACAACTTTAAGCACCTCTTCTTGTTTTTGTTTCTGTCCAACTTTGTTATCCTACCAGACTTCATTGTATCAGAATCGGCATAATTCAGCAGACTTACCCTGGCAGGACTTGCCAGCCTGGCAATGAGTCATGTGGTTCAGCACATTCTTCATGGTGCGGCAGTGCGGCAGGTTGCACTGTCGCACTTCGCCGTTGGCTTGCTCCCTCCGCTGGCACTTGTGCGCGTGGAGCAAGAGCACCAGCTGCTGTTGAATTAGCTTCCGCTTCTCAGGGTCTGCAGTAGGCGGCGCTGTGCCGGGACCTGCCCCTACAACATTGAGCCCAACCTGCGGCCCCCCCACTGCTGCTGCTGCTCCACCGACAGACACGCCGCCAACCGCTCCAGGTTGCTGCTGCTGAGAGGGCTTGTAATTGAGAAGAGAGAGGAGGCATGGCCATTAGACAACCATCAGGGGCTTCCAATTAATAATTTAGGAGGAGATTAATCAATTTAATGATCAATTCTTCCCAATATTTTGTACTTTTACAGCAGGAAAATACAGATACATGTATAGCAGATTTATTCCACTGAAAAGAATAATGCATAATTCAACAATCAAACACTTAAATGCTCTGTGAAGAAAGAAGCAAATATCTGTTTAAAAACGATTGCTTCAAGCAAAACTGTAATTAAAAACAGAACTATATGGAAGCTGCTCTCTGTGGAAAAAAAATTACATTAAGTCTGTGTTAAATTGAAGCCAAATAGCAATGAGCACAACATTATTTCCTAATGGGTTAAGACAACATGTTTGTTTAAATTCTTGCCCCCGCAAGAGTGCCACCTTCCGATGACGTCATAAAAGACAGCAAGGCGTGACTGGTGGCGGGGGGACCAACATGCAGTCTGTCACGTCTCTGCCATGATACATGATAAAAAAACACTGATTTTACAGTGTCAGTCATGGAAGGGGTCTGACTAATTTTCATCATTTGTCAACACTGTCATCAAAGAGCGGTACTACAATAGACATAAAGAGGAAAAAGTCTGGCATGAGGTTAAAATGCAAACAATCCATGATATAAATATACACATACACACAGGAGGCAGTAAATGACACATGACAGTCGTGCAGATGAGACAATATTATTCTTTTTCTGCACAGTGTTTACATCTTTTCAGGCTTTTGTTGGTACAGAAACTGGTTTGGCTACCTCTGTAATTCTCGCTCGCACACACATAACTAAACATGCCCCCAAATAAATTTAGTCTGAAAGCTGTATGTACAGACAGGTCTCCCAGTTAAAAGACTGCTGGCAAGACTAACCCCATAACATGTTGACATGTAGCTATTTATGGATAGGGTTGATTATTGTGATTGCCCACTGAACATGCACGCAGTAGTCTACGCCCTTGTGTCCACTATAAAGTTGTTAAACTTTATCTGGACCACTGACGCTGCAGGATTTGTCCTGGTGCTGCTGATGATTAGTCCCATTGACACAGACAATGTGTGAGAGAGAGTAAGAAACTGTAGTTTCCTTGTAACTGATCCAGGAATGCCAGTGGGTCATTCCCTTGATTTATCTGTGAACTGTGATTCCCTTTTGTTACCTCTGAATGTAAAAGGTATGGCTAGTCAAAAGGCGTGTGTGCGATGCTAAAATATGTATAGTTCTACGTTTAACCACTCAAGGGACTTCAGCTCAATTGTAAACTTAATCAACACTATTGTAAGACTGTATGGAGTTTGTCTACCTGTACAAAAGAGAAATAAAAACAAAAATATCCTACCATCCCAGGCATGCCTTGACCCGGTGGCCCCTTCTTGTCCATGTTGAACTGATTGGCCATATTGTTGGGCAGGCCTGTCTTATTCTGGAGCTGCGGGCCCAGCCCTGCTCCAGGCAGCCCCTGGCCAGCAGATTGGCCGTACGGACCACCATAGGGGCCCGCATTGGCCATCATATTCATCTGGAAAGGAGGGTGAGGGGAGGAGATAAGAGAACGAGAGAGATGGGAGGGGAATCAGTTAGGATGAGAGACAGTGAGCATGAAAGCACGATTTAAGCAGCCGATTTACAAACATTCAAGGAGGAAATGTCGGAGGTATTACAATGTCATCTGACACAAATTGGACTGTTTTAAAATGACTCACAATATCACCGAGAAAACGATTCTAGGACAACATCACTTTTGGTATTTATTCTTTCACAATTACTTCCCATTGTAGTCGTAAAATTACAATCTAACTTCTGTCTCGTCTCAACCTTACTTTGCTCTGTGCATTAACTTAAAGACACGATCTACAGGTCACCTTTTACAGGTCACCACCAGCTAAGGCCTTAGAGCCACGCCACAGTAATTTCAGAAGCTGAGAGAATCCAATATGGATGCTCCAACAGCAGCAACAACAGGAAGTGCTTTATTAACTGTTGCTCTAGGACCAAGAGACACTTTAAACAGTTCATTTCCGCGTCTGAAGGGAGAGAACTCTGAGCTTAAAACTACAACATTTCCTTTAAGCACAAAAATGTGGCCAATACTAATACTTCACTTGTGCTTTTCTTAACTATAGGACACCGCAAAACAAATAGTGTGGTTGCTGTTTTGTGATGCCAACCAGGGGTTAAAGCATCCATGCCATGCAGTCAGAGAAATATATAGCAATTCAACCAGTTAAAAGTTATTTTTTGTACCTCCTCACAACACACACACACACACACACACACACACACACACACACACACACACACACACACACACACACACACACACACACACACACACACACACACACACACACACACACACACACACACACACACACACACACACACACACACACACTTAAGTAGCAATATCCTTTCTCATGTTCTGCATCTACACACCGCAGTGGACTGTGACAAACAAGCACCCAATAATAAGCATTTTAAATAGATAATTATTACGTTTTCAGTTTAAAATGTGTTTTAACAGAACTGATAATTTGCCGTCATGTAGCTGCCTCTAAGAAGTGGAAAGTGTGTGTTGGCTGCTGCTTTGAGTGTAATTACCTTGTTCAGTGCTCCAGGCTGCTGTGGTCTCATCCCTGCTTGACCCCCTGGTCCCATTGGCCCCTGCTGCAGGGTTTCCGCCAACAGGTTACTACTGTTACCCATGCCTGCATTGCCAGGGTAACCCATTCTCGGCGAGCCATTCATCACCTGCCCCCCCATCAGCCCCTGCTGTCCAGTGTTACCCTTCTGGTTACCCATCATGGAAGCTGCTCGATTGTGAGCTGCCATCCCTCCAACCATCCCAACCTGCTGCATTAATCCAGGTTGCTGCTGCTGGCCCTGGGGGGGCATGGCTTGAGGTCCACCCGGGGAAACGCTGACGCCCCCCATCATCCCCATGGAAGCCCCAGGTGCTGTGCTGTTGGAAGTAGGGCCACCCTGCTGTGCTGGGGCTCCAGCTCGCAAGAGTTCAGACAGCTGTTTGTGTTTGGCAGCTGCATCCTGGCCTCCCAAACCAATACCTCCGAGAGTGGTATGGAGTTGGCTGGCATCCCCTCCGTTGGTCAGACCCAGGTCCGACGAGCTGATTAGCTCATCTGGGAGGTCGTGCTCCAGGTCAAAGAATGAACCAAAATCTAGACACGGGGGGGAAGACGTATTAAAATCCTACCAACTAGAAAAATTAAGATTTGGTTCACAGACTTCACAACTCAGGAATAGGAAAGCATCTACTATCTGTACTACAAATGATACTTTGCCAAGATTTATTGAATATACAGCTCAGATATTAGTTTGAAAACTATCAACCACCAATCTGGAGCCCATAGATAGGACAGCCAGTGGATAAGTAACTGCCTCAAACAGCCTCCTGTGCATCAGTCTGTGGTTTGATATGGTGCCAAACATGTAGAGTGAATGCAGTAGGGTCAGGGTGAGAAGCCACAGAGGGGTAAACACTACAGCACCTAGGGAGGTGTGTGCATTGGATGGACTGAACAGCTAAGTTGTAGAGCAAGACACAAACACAGGAATGAGAAGTCCTTCCCACAAATTAAAAGGGGAAAAGCCATTTGGGAGTACGCTCAAACGGTCAATCAGAGTGCCGCAGAAAGTTGTTAATACATTGGATGCATGTTTGATTTTTATTTGTTAATGAAGGCGTCTGACATGTCTCACTAAATTCTCCTGAAAACCACCTCTCATCCCTCCGAGGTCCATGTTTTCGCTGCATTGGACTTGAAGATATTGAGGGAAATCAAACACTTATCAAGCATGAAATTCCCACTCATGCGTTTCCTCACACAGTTGAGTCAGTGGTGTGGTTGTGGCTACCAATCTCTACAGAGTCCACAATTCTATGAACTTTTCTGTTCTGCCATTTTATATATAGAGAGAGTGTGATTTACAGCTTCGGCCCAAAACACCCTGCTCATTGGCTCAGTTTCTACTTACAACAGGATGCAACTAAAGGGGATGGTGGCAGGAGTTTTACAGCTTCTTGCTCAACATGTGCAAACGCATTGGTTTGCAGTAATACTTTATTTCACAATCCAGATGAGAGGCGTTCGCGTGCTCTGCCTTGGCGGAGAGTTTTTAAAAAAGTAAACTCGCAGCGCAGGGTCGACGTGCAGCTCCAGACAATGGAGGCTGAGAGAGAGAATGGGCTTCGACGGGGGAACAATACTGAGAAAGTAGAAGCTGTCGATCGAAACAACCGAAAGACCACGTTTCGGAAAGTCGACGGTTGAATTGAATTTGCGTTTCGGGTTTAAAAGCAGAAACACTTTGAATTAACACGCAGCCGCACGTTAAGCTGTGCGACGTTTAGCGCAACTTATAACGAAAGTGTCGAACAATAGCTAGCTGGTTTCACAATCGTTCACTGAAACGGAGCATTTTTTTTTTTACTGTTTACAACACGTTAAGTACACGGAACTGGTGACCCCCCCCCCCGCACATATTTAGCTTCACGGCCACCGAAGGAGTCACTAGCACGTAAGAAAATGTCGTGGTAGTGATCAGGGTTAAGCTAATCGTCACTTATTTCCTTTGCTAGCAGCTACCGAGCTCAGCTGAGCCGGTCCAGCAAGGAAACTAGCTCGTTAGCTAGCTCGCTCCGTTACTTTCTCCTAAAGCTGGTCTGGAAATAGCATTTTGTCCCTTTGTTCGCGGAGCGTGTGTAGAACCGGACTTTCGACGTGTTCGCGCCCTCGTGCTCCCACTTAATTTACTTTCGAGGCAGCGGGGGAAGTTGAGGCAAACTGGGGTGACTCGACTCTTCCATTGTTTGGAGGTGGATGTTGTAGTTCGGAGCTAGTTAGCCTGTTGATGCTAACGCATCAAAACACCGCTGCCGGAAAGTTGCTGCTAGCACCGAGCCCCACATCGTGTTTTTTCTCTTAGTGATCGACATGTCGACGCTGATCTTTAACCACACGACTCGGTTTTTTTTTAACCAAACCACGAATTCACTCACGTTTAGATGCATTAATTATGTAGCATCTCTGTTTCACAAGTTGCAGGGAAACTCTGCAGGCTCCTCGGACACTGAGCAGCAATTCATGCACAAGCACACACTTAAGTTAGTTTTTTAGTTTTTTTTTTTAATGCATGCAATATATTTACCATTTCCATCACTGGCAGACACGGAGAGAGCCGGAGAGGACAGCTTGGGCCTCTTAGCTGAAGGCGGGCCGGACTCCAGGACATTATCGGCCATATTTTTGACGAATTAAAAATGCAGTAGGTCCACGGAGGGCAAACGTATTTCCCTAATTTGCGTCTCCTTGTGCCTTTAAAGAAGATCTTCTGATCGTTCCCCCACCGCTCGGGGGACGGTAGGGGAGAAGACAGCGGGACTGGGACTCCTTCCCTCTCGGTTTAGTCCTCTCTGCAGATATCAGTCCCCCTCCCCTGGCGGAGATTTCGTTTCTTCACAGATTTGAGGTGGAGGAGGTGGGAACGTGGAGTCGGCAAAAAGGCAAGCGTGCGGCCCTCTGACAACCTCATGTAGCCTCCTCTACGACGCTAGACTGTCCCAAGATCCGTCCTCCATGGTGCACGCAGTCCTGCCCGCCATCGTCGGCGGAGAAACCCTCTACTTCACACCTGAAACGCTCCAGGAGTGTGTCGCTGCAAAATGGAAACTGTGATCCAAAAAAAAAAAAAAAGCCCAGGAGTTGTCCCGTGTTAACTTCTGGAGGCAGATATCTCATGCAACAGTTACGAGATCCTCTGTGAGCTTTTCTTTACCTGAGCAGACATCTCCCTGCCACAGATTCCTTTATGTCCCCAAACCAAGAAGGCAGTCGGTCTGTTTGGAGGAGACCACAGTTAAAATACAGTTAAAAGTGTAAGCGGCGTTCTCATGTGCAACACCGAGAAACAAGTCATTACATTGGTTTGGCAAAGAGATGGAAAAGAAGAAAAAAAAAAAAACACACAGCGGAGTCCCACGCGTTGCGATCACTCAGATAAAAAGGAGCATCTATTGCAGATGTCTACTCCCGAACGTGGAGTTTTTCAGTTGCATGTGCATGCAGACTAGAATGTGCACTTAGTGTTTGACCATGCAAGGCACTGGGTCAGGGAGAACACACTCGTATTGCACACTTGGTTGTTGCAACCCCTTTGCAGTCCGCGGGGGTTGGAAATAGAAAATCTTGCACACACACACACAAACACACAAAAAAAGATATATAAGAAATCACTGCTCCTGTGCAGTTGATGCAATAATGTGAAAATAAATCAAAGCGCTAATTGGCAATCAGTGGCCAGTCAGATTGATCCAATTAGTTGTATTTTGCAGAGGACTGCGTGTGGGGGGGCTCCAGATGAGGTTCCTCCTCCGCTCGATGTAAAACTCCCAGTTATTATTAAAAAAAAAACCCAGTTAAACACCCCCCCCCCTCCGGAGCACAAACATGGGTCTATATACTTGTCGGTCGCTGGAGGTCTTGGTCATGCAGCCGAAGAGGAAACAGAAAAGCGCGTAATAAAAAAATAAAAAAAAAAAAAAAAACAGGAGCGCGGCGGAGGCGACGGGAGAAAAAATGTGATAAAATGTGGCGGCGAGAGGTGATGGCTGTTTCGGAAGCGGAAAGCTCCGGATCGGCACGATGATGTTGACACCCCCGGAAAATCTCTCCAAATCCTCGGGTTGACTCTTTGTGATGGAGACTGCCCCCCTTCTCTTTAAACCCGTCTTTCTTTCCACCTCTCCCTCCTGCCCGGCAGCAATTTATTTATATAATTGTCTATGCGGACTCTTCGCTTCCTCCGCCACGGACACATAATGATTTTTCATGTCGCTGCTTTCCCCCCCGTTTCCCGCAGGTTTTTCCTGGTTCTAACACACGGCTCTCTTCCGCCTCCCCTCTCCGCACAAACACCCCCTTCCTCGGATTTCTCGGAGTATTTCCTTCTCATGCAGACATACATGTAGATACTGATATTTATTTATCACCCGCTGGCTTTTCCCTCCGCCGCCGTCTTCTTGTCGTCCTCCTCGGCGATGCTTCGTCGCTCTCCCCGGTAACACGGACGGGATCTCGCCGCGCTTTCCCTCCACCGGCGGTTCCCGGAGCGGCAGACCTCGGTAGCCGGAGTCGCTCCTTCTCTCGGTTATCTCCTCCTGTTTCTGTCCGCACAAACAAAATGGCGGCTTGTTGTTTCTACTCCTCTGATACGGGGGGAGGGTTGAAGGTACGGCAACATTAGGCGTGAAGGGGAGGGGGAGGGGGAGGGAGGAGGAGGGAGTCTTCGGAGGTGCTCGGGATTGTCCGGAAACAGATTCCGTAGATTTGAGTCTTCATGATGCTCGGTCAAAGTAACTCTGTGTTTTACTGCAACTCACTCATCCAAATACTACACATACTGTCCGGAGGAGTATTCACAAATACTACACATACAGTCAGAGGGAGTATTCACAAATACTACACATACAGTCAGGAAGAGTATTCACAAATACTACACATACTGTCAGGAGGAGTATTCACAAATACTACACATACTGTCCGGAGGAGTATTCACAAATACTACACATACAGTCAGAGGGAGTATTCACAAATACTGCACATACAATCAGGAAGAGTATTCACAAATACTACACATACTGTCAGGAAGAGTATTCACAAATACTACACATACAGTCAGAGGGAGTAGTTACAAATACTACACATACTGTCAGGAGTATTCACAAATACTACACATACAGTCAGGAAGAGTATTCACAAATACTACGCATACAGTCAGGAAGAGTATTCACAAATACTACACATACAGTCAGGAGGAGTATTTACAAATACTACACATACAGGCAGGAGGAGTATTAACAAATACTACATATACTGTCAGGAGGAGTATTCACAAATACTACACATACAGCCAGGAAGAGTATTTACATATACTACACATACAGCCAGGAGGAGTATTTACAATTTACAAATACTCCTCATACAGTCAGGATGAGTATTCACAACTTACCTCAACTGTAGTTAGAGATATGTTTACTACCATCATCATCATTATTAATGTCCAATAACTCTTGCATCTGTTTACCTGCCTCTGTACTTTCTCACTCACCTCTGGAAACTGCAATACCTTGTACTTATACAGTTTAAAGTTGTCACCACACGTGCATCCTCGGATGTTGCACTGCGTCCTATAGTATCGATTTGACTCGTTCTCTATATGAACCTCTTCTCACTTTGTTTTATTTAAATTTGATTATTGCGCTCATCGCACTGCTGAGCTGACCCGTGCTTCTCGTCCAACACTTTTCATTGTACTACTGACCCTGTGTTAACTTACACATGACAAATAAAACTTGAAACTTTAACGTGAAACTTGAACAATAATTATACAGTATATATTATATTTTAACATACTATTGTATTGCAAAATATCCTTTTGCCAGAGAAGTAATCCAAATACACCATATTGAGGGAGACTTTCCTTCCATATCAGCACTGGGATCTTTGTCTATGTGACCTTGTAACCATGAGGAGATACGTTCATATTATTTTGCGTCACAGTCAAGGTTTTGTAACTTGATTCAGTGCAGACACTATTATCATTAGCATCATCTTTTCCATCGTGCTGTCCATCATTAGTGACCTGAGTCAAACCAACAAAAGTGATAAGTTATGAAAGAAAGATCTTTTTAATATACATATATATATATATATAAACACAATTTCCTTAAAGGATATCACATTTTTCTCTCTGCTAAAAAAAAAGACACAATTCCCACACACACACATACGTACACACACATTGTCATATTTCTGTGCATTGGCGTAATAGTGAGAATCATTCCTGATTCATAAGGAGCAGCAGTTTTCAACAGGTTCTTCTTCATCAATCTCATGATGGTGTTGTATTGATTTGATATCCTCGGGTCCTTCCTGACCCTCCTACAGTACAATGAAAGCATGTTCAACATTTGGTGTTTTCATTTTCTGAAGTGCAGCATCAAAATGATGCATATTTGGGTGTAGCAGAAAAATAAAGTGTGTGTATTTGAGTAAGACGACAAATGAAAGTGTTTAACCTGGCGTGCTATGATGGAAGCTATTCTGAAATAAAATAGAAATATGAAGGTTTTAAGAATGAAAAACACTTCCATGGTTGACACCTGCTGATAGCCCCACAACAATACTGGATAAATCGGTTGTATATGATAAGGGTCGGTCTCCGTGTGGTATGCTGTGACCACTGTTGCCCTGCTGTGCAGTTACATTGAAGAGGAACTCATCAGTTACAGCATAGTTAACAGTTGTGGATTTAAAGTTTTAAATTTAGTGTAATCGTCTTCTTAAATTATGTTTTCACAGGACTTTCTGCAAAATCTAGGAGCTTCCACGACAGTTTCCAAAAGTGACTAAAACTGGAGACTTGCAGTGCACCCCCTCCTGTCATGTAGCGGGGCCCTGAGCCCAATGACGTCATCACTACGGGGATAGTTGAGAAGCACAGCACACAGACCTCCTGTCAACTCTGTGCCTTACTTGCTCACTTGTCTCTCCCTGCCCTATCTCTGGGCACAGGCCTGTTCTACATCAGCGATGGTCTTTGGCGCGTCAGAGGACAGAATCAGAGGGCCTCCCTTGTCTCGGATCACCACATCATCCTCAATTCTGATGCCCAGGCCACGGAAACGCTCTGGCGCCTGGTCACTGTCCTCGCTGATGTACAAACCTGTACAAAAAAAAGGAGAAAAGGGGGACATGTGTGAAAGCAGGAATAACATGAGCCAGATAGGAAGAGAGGGATTCATCATTTGAAATGGGAAGTTAGTACAGAAGATAATGTGAGTGTTTGGGTTTTTAAACCTGTTTCTACACAGATTATCGATCAACAGCCACATCTGCACATCTTGAGTAAGAATCAAGATGGTGAGAAAGTATGTAAAAGCCTAGTTTATCCGTACCTGGTTCTATAGTGATGGCCATTCCTGGCTGTAGAGGCTGTGAGCGGGACAGCTCAGAGGTGTCGTGGACATCCATGCCCAGGTAATGACCAACGTGGTGGGGGCAGTAACGCCGAGCAGCCTGGGACGAGCATGACAAGAAATATAAGGTCTTAAGAAGTTGTTGGAGCCTGCAATTAGTTCACTTCATCGATTACATTGGCAGAACTGACTGAAAACCACTGATGAGGACATGAATAAACTCATATACCAACTAGAATGGCCTTCACTGGAAGTAATACCTCTGCCAGTCCTACTCCTGTATAGCTCTTATGATAGAATAATAAAATCTCAAAACTATAATTGTCTGTTTTTTACAACAAGATCCATTCATCACTTCCTAAGAAATTGAAATTTCCCAAAAGGTCCCGTCTTACAATGTTGTGGAAAAGAACCTGAATCTACAACTTAACAAAACATAACCACCTTGTAGTAAAAATATTTTAAAATATATTTAATACCCAACTGACATGATAACAGTGTCTGTATCATTTCTGTCATGACTCTCTGGTGTGGGCGATGGACACTTCACTACACAATATGGGAAATTCTACTTTTTGAAACACATATTGAGACATTTTGTTACTTTCAGCTACAACTTTGTTCCCTAAAAGCTAAGAGCCGCTTTCAAACTGGTGTAAAGCACAGGAATAATCACCAAGAATCTATTATTGTTCAAACTGCAATTTGAAACACTGCATTATTTCTCTGATTATTACCTTTTGTACATCGGCATCACTGGTACTGGCCTTAACAATCCCGAGCCGCCTGAGCTGCCGTCCCAGCACAGCCAGCATGGTAGTGTAGATGTGATCTAGACTAACACCCGGGGAGCACAGAGACAAACAGGAGCGCTGGACCTCCAGGACGGCCTCGTACAGCTCCGCCTGGGCAGCGCTGAATCTGGCAGGAAGGAGGTGAGAGCAGCACATTACAGGTGTGTTTGTGTCTCTGTGTGAATACAAATGCGTCCTGAGCCACATATGAACGACGGCCTACTCAGCTGACGTCCACTGACCTGCTACAGTTTCTCAATGAATCGAAATGTTTTGTCCTTTTAACCTTTTGTCAAACTTACTTTCCATTTACCGGCCATGTCCGAGTGATGTCACTGACATAACCGAAGTATTCACAGCCACCATCAAGCAGCACCATTTCGCCGTCCTGATGCAGGAGAGCGGGAGAAAAGTACAAGGAGTGATTACTTCAAGTGTTTGTACCCTTTATCGTTTCCAGAGGACTAAGATTGCACCTGATATCTCATGACTGATCCTTTCACACCTGCAGCACCTTCCGTTACCTTTATTATCTGGTTGTTGTTTATGTAGTGAAGAGTATTGGCTCGATTTCCTCCAGCGACCACAGGAGGATACGCCAGGAAGTTGGCACCATGGATCCGATTCTCAAAATCAAACTGAAGGGGAGAATTTTATACTATTAATATGCTTTGACAAAACCTTTTTCATAGTATGAGTGTATCATTTATAATGGCTATAAGTAGTATATAGGATCATAACTGCACAGTCATTGACAAGTCTCTTTTAAATAAAAACTGAAATTACACATTACACAAAAAGGTCTATATATATGGATATATATATAGAATCAGTCTTTAAACTTTAAAGAAATAATAATGTGTCCTTCATCGTGATAAATACTAATATCGACTGATATGATTTCTTTTTGTATTTCTCATTAAAACTTCTCAAGCACTACTGTCCCTTTTATATATAATATGTTGCTGCGGTCAGTTTGTCAGTGCTAATGAGGAACAGTTATTAACATCTGCAGGTACTGAATAATCAATGTATGATACTTATGCCCCCGGTAATTATATTAAAGAGCCTGATCAATAAAAGACATGGACATCATTAAGGGGCCACACGTGATAGTGAGCCAGTAAAGTGCCACAGAAAGATTTTCAGTCACCTTCGCAAAGAGCACAGCTTCGTCTACGTCTCCGTGAGACAGAGCCATCGTCCTCCTAAAAGCCTGGAAGACAAGGATTTGTGTTGGTGCACTGCTTGTGTTGAAAAGAATCTCTACAAGTGTTACACAGCGTGGCTGAGGGACATCAATACATTACGATACTGGGAAATAGAAATACTGCAGGTATTTGGAAGTAATAATATTGACGGTGAAAACATACAACAAACAAATAGAGCAACAGCATAATGTACAGAAGTACTATTCATGGGCAGTTATTTATGTATAAGATGATTTTATTAAGAGTTGAGAACTAGAGATGAGGATATATTAAGTGGGTGTGTGTGTGTTCCAGGTAATACTCATGTTGTGGGGGATTAAATCTGTTTCAACAGTCACATTATGGGGACTTGTCTTCCTAATGAGGACAAAAATCACCTTCAATTTGAAGCTGAAAACATGTTTGTGAGTGTGAGAAATCAGTGTAATGTCCTCTGTGTGTGTGTTTGTGTCTGTGACCCTCAGAGTATTGAAAGTCATTTAAACACCGACCTGTGCTGTGATGCGACCTGCTTCTTGCATGAGCGCCACCTCTCCTGAGCTCTTGAGGGCCCTGAGCGAGTGTATGAGGGGCTTGAGAGAGCGTGGCATCGGCCCCGGCTCCAGCACAGGACACACGTGAGCCTGGTGGAGCCGAGGGTGGGCAGGCTGAGAGTTATCGTACCAAAGCACGGTGCCTGAAAGGGAGTAGACAGAAAACAGTTAACTATGAAGTTACGGTCCTAATGTTTGTGGTCTATCTCGTAACCTTAGTTCTGTTAAGAGGCTGGACATGCATCCTCACACCCCCATGCACCAACCTTTCAGGGCCTTGAGCACAACACCCAGCTCTTCAGTGCTGTGAACTCTCTCGATGCCGGTCAAAGCAGCTGCTCCATCCTTCCCTGAGCGGGGCCCGTCCCACAACTCTCGCCCCGGGTCTCTGCGGGGGACGAATAAGATGGCCTGATCCGGTCGCCCTTTCCCGTAAAGAACCAAGGCGCTGTCAGGCTCCAAGATGCCACTGAGGTAGAGGAAATCCTGGGGAACATATGACTCCTGGTTATTTGGGGAAGACTTGCCCACAGAGGCAGAAGATGATAAAAGTGAAGATGAAGAAATGCAACATGAAATCAAAAAGGCACCTGGTTCTGGTGGAAGTGATAAGGGATGTCGTTGGTCATGAAGCGGGTCGGATGGGACAAAACGATGACCACATGGTTGCTGGAGGACGCAGATGGTCCCAGCCTGTCTGCCTGGGCCTCGATCAGCGATGCCAGTCGATGTCTGCGGAGCTCATACTCTGTCTGGCTCAAGCCTGGGGTCACGTCACCTGAGGGGAAGAGATCAGCTTTCAGGTTGAATACATCAAGAAATATGTTCACAATCAATGTTTTGGAGTTAAATATTGAACTGAAAAGTGTTTCTACAAAATCATCACGTCACATTAAAGCTGACTTTTTGACCTTTCAGATAAAGAAATGCCGTCCAAGGCCAAAATCACGTTTTGTGAGCTCAAAGTGATCTTGACTTTTGATCACCAGAATCTAATCAGTTCATTTGTGAATCCAAGTGAACGATTGTACTAAATTTGAAGATATTCTCTTGTAGAGTTTTTGAGATATTGTGACAAGATCATCACCAAGACATGTACTTCTATTTCTAAATGTGACATGACGCACAGTGCTTGGTGTGACTAATTGCAGGTTTTCCCTTAAAAGTGTAAATGTGTTGGTTCAGCACAGCTCTGAAAACAGTACTCACCATACTTAATGAGGTGTGGGTGGGTGAAAGGGCTCGGCTGGCCCAGGTACCGCGGTGGAACCGTCTTTGGTTTCAAACCTCCGGGTTTTAAAGAAACACTTCTGGTTGGGCACCAAATACATCCTGGAGACAGACACACAACACAAACACTCTTACACTGGTTCCCAGCATCCACTGGTTCCCAGCATCCACTGAGTCACAATCATGTCAGACAGGAACTTTACCGAAGGAGGATACAAGTTTCAGGTAAGAAAAAAGGAAAGGGAGACAAAGTTGCTAACTTTTCTTTTTCATGGTGACGCCCTCTGTCCGTGTGTCAAGTTTCATAAGTTTTGACTGTAGAAATGTGGGGGAAATTAAAGGGAAGTTGACAACTTTTTCATTGTATCACTCATATCTTGTTCCTATTAAATATTATTTTACAATAATCCAGAATAGGTGACACAGATATTTCTCTTCTCTCTTGTTCCTGTTGACTCCCACTGTCTGTATATCACGTTTCAAGACATTTTACTGTAGAAATTTGGAGAAAATCTGCTTCTTTTCCATTACATCACCCATAACTTGCTCTTATGAAATATCAGTGACCTGAGCATGCAAAGTTTCTTCCTGTGACTTCACCCCAATGGAACAGACCAGAGATCCCGAGGGCAGCAGCTGTCAGAACATGTGCATGAACCCACTGGAGCTTCTCACTGACCTGGAGTCCGTCTCCCCGGCGGCAGCAGCTGGACAGCCGAGCGGAACCAGGTTCTGCTGCTGGAGGGCAACATGGTCACAGCTCGAGGACACGGCTCAGTCACAGCATAGCGCCACAGTGTGGCCGTGGAGCGTCACCGACAGTCAACAACAGCGTCGTGCTCGCATGCGGAGACACGCAGCTGTGCGTTGCTGCGACTCACCGACGTGAAAACTCCTCTGTTTGTCTGTGGCTGTCAGCCGCTAGCGTTAGCTTCAGGTTAGCTCGCTGCTAGCTGACAGTTCCCCACGCTCATTGGTGCAGCGGGATACACTTCCCCCTGAGTTTGGCTTCCCAGGCAGAGGCGCTTAACCCCGCCTCCTTTTGGCTTAAAGGGATAGTTCAACCAAAAATGACCTTTTTGGAGTTTCAGGGCTAAAAAAGCGTTGCAGCAGAATCCAATACAATTATAGTGAATGGTGACCACTTCTTCAAATGTAAAAAACCCAACATCCCCCCATACTGCTCCTGTGGTGTCATCCAAGTGTCCGTAAACCCAGACATTCATATCCTTCTGCCTGGAGCCGCGTTCATGTGGCTAACAATGGCTAGCTGGCTAACGTAAACATTGTTCCCATGCAACTGGAACATTATCAACTCAGGTTATTCGGGTGTGACGTCATTCCGAGGTGTAATGGAAAACGACAAATGTTCACAACAGCAACATATTCTCCAAAGTGTTCACATGAGGGGGGGGTGCAGCAGGCAGAGGCAACAATGACAACATGTTAAATTAAATTTTCAATACTCTATACAGTGGTCAACAATATTGTGAAAAGAAGTGTACAATCGATGGTCACTCACCGAGCAATATACCATCATGCACTGCGCCCGCCCTTTCCTACCAATTTAAATAAGAGCAGAGCCAAAAAGGTGGATGATTTCATACACAGACATGATCCCTGTATCGGAATTCATTCGTTATGTCTCATTATGTCGGATCGCAGAGGAATCTTGTAAAATCAGGGGTATTATTTGCTATTATGCATTTATGGGTGTGAAATCTTTCACACAGAATTAAGTTTATAATGTGGTAATATTCCACAGTCAAATTTCACATTAAGATTGATAAAACCCTAAGTATATATATATAATCCTTCAGTCCAAAGGTTGGGGGTCGGGGAGATTCCCTGTAAACTGAGCTGATCCTGACAGACTCACTGCAGGGCAACAAATGCTCGTGACCTCTCGGGCTGTCCCACAACTTGCCTGAATGAAAACCCGAAGCGACGCTGCCTCCAGAGAAGCGTAGCACTGCTGCAAGTCGACCGTCGCCGTCCTCTGTGGGGTTTCTTTCCGGCCGCCATCGGCGTAGATCTTCGAACAGGTGCGTTTCACTCGGATACGGGGATTCTGTGTGCCGCTGCTCCGCCGTGTTTTCCCGCTAATCTCGGTGCAGGCTGCAGCTAGCTCACGGGTGCTATCATGCGTCAAGCGGCCATGACATGACTGACGGATTCACATTTCCAGAAACTTCAGGCTGGTCGTCAGTGAATCAGGGGCTCGTGTTGTGTTATTGCACATTGTGGGTTTTCCAGGGGAGGGGGATCACGTTGAGGCGGTGGCGGACCTTCACTCGGCCCCGGCCGGGTTAGCGTAGCTAGCCGTAGTTAGCCGCTAGGAAACGCAAACAACACCAGGCTCGGTTAAGCTGTTTACGGGGTTTTCTCGCTTCTCTTTCCCCGCCTGCAGCGCGCCGTGTGCGGGACGTGACAGAGCAACATGGACCCAAGGAAAATGTCCGAGTTAAAGGGCTTCGTGCAGCGGTGCGAGTCCAACCCGGGGATCCTGCACCTTCCAGAGATGAACTTCTTCCGGACCTGGCTGCTGGGGTCAGTGCTGCTGCAGCACGTGAACACACACACACACACACTAAACAAGTGTCCGGGTTATTGAGCCCAACACCCACAGGGAATTTATTTATCTGTCACTGTGCCACATGTGTTCTTAGATTAAAGGGTTAGTTCAGCCAATCATTACGGTTCACTCATTATCCACTCACCACTATGATGGAGGAGGGAAGGGGGAGGGGGGGTGGGGTCGAAGTGTTTGAGTCCACAAAACACATCTGGAGTTTCAGGGGTGAACGACGTTGCAGACAAATCCAATCCAATTGAAGTAAATGGTGATTTTTCAAACGTTCAAAAACATCAAATGGCTCCAAACTGCTCCTGTGAATGGAAACGAGGTCATTTACACCGTGTTTCAGCCTAAATGTCTGTGATCCACACACGAACGCGGCTCTGGAGGAGGATAACAGGACATTCAGGCGAAAAACATGGTGTAAATGACCTTATTTCCATTCACAGTCACGTCTTCCATTCACAGGAGCAGTATGGAGACGTTGGACGGCAAAGAAGTTCTTTGGAAAGACACTAAAGATTAAAAAAAGCATCTGTTTTGACTAATCCAGTAAACTGAGAACTTGAAAAATCATGGGACTTGGGCTTCTGGCTGAATTACTCATGATTTTTGTTTTGCAGCATGGGAGCAACGATCCCTCCTCCACCCCCGACTGAGGAGTCATGCCACGTGAGATGCTATTTATTTTTTATTTGTGATGATTAGATGTTATTCTCGTGTATGTTATTCTTATACTCTGATTAATAGTATTGGCAGTTATGTGTTCGTGATGGTCACATCATGCTGTAACTCTCTGACCTGTAGGGTGGATGTCCCTGTGGACCTCCCCCTGCATCAGCTCCTCCTCCTGAGCCCAAGCCTCCTACACTGTCCGAGAGCGAGGAGAGTGAAATAGGTTTGTCCATCCAAACCTTCAACAGTTTCTTTAACCACACCTCTGGACACAGGAGTTTAGCTGAGTCTGTAAATGTTTGGAAACCCAATCCTACCAGCACCACTCCATCTCACTTATTAATGCTAACTGTGCTGTTTGTGTAATCTTGAGGAAAACCAAAGCAGGCCAGTAAACCCCCCGACACTTAAACCCGAGCAAAGAACTTGAAGTGAAGCGAAGTTTATTATAAACATTGTGTTCATCTGTCGGCCTTTTCAGAAATCAGCGACGAGGGAGTGATCGAGCCAGACACCGATGAACCACAGGAGATGGGAGACTTTGAAAATGCTGAGGTAAAACATCTACTAATCATGAACACATTTACTCTGATGCAAACCCCCGTCCTCTCGAGGAAACCAATCAGTTTATAAAGGAGATTCAAGGCAATTTCAACCATTGAAACAGGATTCGTTAGATTATCTTGTCTATAAATGTCCTCAGGTCACAGAGGAGGTGATGGACCAGGCCGATGAGATGAAGATGGAGGCCATTAATGCTCTGGGAGAAGGTAGGTGGAGATTCAGAATATCGGGCCTGTGAAGACACACTTCCTGTGAAGATGAGGTAAACAGTACTGAACTAAATTAGATTAATCATCTCTTACACATTTTTCTTTTACAGGTGATCTACAGAAAGCTCTGGATCTTTTCACTGGAGCCATCAAGCTGAATCCCTGCTTAGCCATCCTGTACGCCAAGAGGGCAAGGTGAGAGCCGCAGGTGTATTTTATTCCGGTTATTCATAGCAGAGTCTCGTTCATCCTGGTCACTGTTCGATTCCTGAAAATAATAACTTTTAAAGGCTCAGACTTTAGCTGTGACACAAACACTGTCTGCTTTGTAACTACTCTTTTGTTCTGAATGAGTGTAATCGGTTGTCCTCTTGTGTGTTTAGTGTCTACATCAAGATGCAGAAACCAAACGCAGCCATCAGAGATTGCGACAGAGCCATCAGCATCAACCCAGACTCTGCACAGCCTTACAAGTGGAGGGGGAAAGCTCACAGGTACGTTCCTATTGAAAGACTCTACTATAGGCCAGATACTTCCCAGTGTGTGCTGTGAACAAACACCTGGCAGAGAGGTTGAACCTTCACATCCACATGACATGACCAAACCTTCAGTGTAAACACTCCCAGGATTAACACACCTCATCTTTGGCAACTAGGATTATATCAATAACTAATCATGGGGCCAGTGATGGAATCAGTGTGACTCTCAATAAAACATTTAAACTGTCACTTAGTATGTAATTATGGAGTGATTACATTAATTATTTGTTATAGTTATTGCCATTGATCTATGTGGGCTGCTTGCCAAAGTAAGGTCTGTTTGTGGGGGAACACTGCGTCCACGCTGCTCCTGCCATCTGCTCGCTGATTTGACGGTAGCGTATTGTGCGTGTGTGTGGCTGCAGGCTGCTGGGGCACTGGGAGGAGGCAGCCAGAGACCTGGCCACAGCCTGTAAACTGGACTACGACGAGGACGCCAGTGCGATGCTGAAGGAGGTCCAGCCTAAGGTAAATTACCCGAGAAGAGAGGGAATTTAAAAAAAACACGTTGCAGGCTTTTTAAAAATAATTAGTGTGTAGTAACTTTAATGCAGGTATGTTATTTTTATGTGTGCATGCTCAGAATAGAGGGGGGGATCTCAGTAACAGTTTGATCAGAGGTCTTTAGAAACCTGCACTGACAGAGAGGGAATCAAGTTTGTCTTATGTGTCTTTCTTACCTTTCTTTCCAGGCGAACAAGCTCATTGAGCACAGACGCAAATATGAGCGCAAGAGAGAAGAAACGGAGGTCAAGGAGAAACAAGAGCGGGTAAAGAAAGCAAGAGAGGAGCACGCAAAGGCTCAGAGGGTGAGTTGCTCTGGAGGATTTCATATCTGGAAAAGCTAATAAATGATCCTAAGTTGAACTGCAATGTAGAACTAGTAATGCCCACGGAGGCTCAAAGGCACATCTGCAGGCCGCAAGAGCTGCAATGGGTCCGCTTGGTAGCATTGCATTTCCGGCAGACAGTATTTCCGGAATCTCCTGCTTCACCTTACACTTACTCTTCTTGTCTTCGTTGCCTTTCTTTAAGAAAAAGTAAATCCTCTTCAACATCTATCAGCACAACTATGAATGCGACTCATTCTCGTGTTCTGCATACTGAGTCCAGCAGCAGGTCTTTATTTGCCACAGCTTAATTCCTGCGGCTCACTTGTACAGTTTCAGAAAAGGCCAAGAAAACGGCCCATTCGAAACAGGCACTGCACTAGTTTTCACAATAAGAGTTTTCTGTAGGCCCCTTTTTAAAGCAACAGAAGAAACCACTGGTGACTC
Organism: Hippoglossus stenolepis; assembly: GCF_022539355.2. Lineage (NCBI taxonomy): Eukaryota > Metazoa > Chordata > Actinopteri > Pleuronectiformes > Pleuronectidae > Hippoglossus > Hippoglossus stenolepis. The sequence continues at coordinate 3,634,427 of NC_061498.1, read as the reverse complement.
CTGAATGCCTCCTGAAACGTGTCCCATTCTTTTGTCTCAACAGGAGGAAGAAGCACGACAGGCTGGAGGAGGATTCTTTCCAGGTAGGAGATTGGAACCGAGCTGGTTCATTGCATGATGGGATAAGCTACACACTCAAAATACCATTATAGGAGACATGGGAACATGGTACCCTTTGGGGGGGGGAAAGCATTAGTCACATCATGTAGTTAAAAGGTGAATCTTTTCATTGTTATTCAGCGGGTGCTGCTGGATTCCCAGGTGGAGCCCCTCCTGGCATGGCCGGTCTTGGTGACCTCCTGAAGGATCCTGAGCTTCTCAACGCCATGAAGGTATGACGGGAACACTAAAGGGATAGTTCACCCCAAAATCTCAAAGATATATGTTGTTATTTTGGAAAGTTTAGTTCTTTGTGTTGGATGAGAAGGTGATGGTCTGTGGAGGTGGAGTTAAGAAGAAGGCAGGAGGCAAGATATGAAGGGACGTGTGTTGATTCCACAAACAGGATCATGTGTATTTGAGCCTTTGACAGCGCAGCACAGACAAGGACTTAGATGTGGTTCACTAAAAGAGATTAAAAAGATGGAGGGGGGAATTTATTTTCATTTTTGCCTTTATTTATGTGAGAGATAGAGAAGAAGAGATGGGAAACAAAACAAAAACTGTGGATATTTAATCACTTAAACTGACAGCAAGCCTTTTCACCTGATTTTGGAAATGCACTGCGTGAATAAAGATGACATTTTCCATATTCAACTCTAGGACCCTGAGGTGATGACTGCCTTCCAGGATGTGGCGCAGAATCCAGCCAACATCTCCAAGTATCAGAGCAACCCCAAAATCATGGCACTCGTCACCAAGCTAAGTGCCAAATTTGGAGCCCCACCACAACCATAAACAGGAAACACACCAAAGGAGTGGAGAGGAGAAGGGGAGAGTGAATACGTTGTGAAACGATCTAGGGAGCCAACAATTATTCCACTGTGTGCAGATCAAACGTGGGGAGCGGGTGGCAGTTTATTTGGTGTAATGTCCAGAAAGTGGGGCTACTTTTTTAATGTTCTGCATCAGCCGTTCAGCACTTAGTGATGTCTCAACCAAGCAAGCGAACGGTTAGGAGTCAGGTCTCTGACGCTTCTCAGTTGGGACGTCACTTAACCACAGTTTGATATTTCTTAACCTGTATCTGGAGAAGCTAAACTGGAAAGCCCTGCTTTTTGACGCTAGCTCACGAACCTTTTTACAGGCATTTAATACATGGTAATGGTTTAGCTATTGTGTTTTTTCTTTCTCTGAACAGAGAAACGTTTTGTTAACAGATCTATTATAAATGCAAAAAAAGTGCTGTTCTTGATTTCTCACCCTATTGGGAAAATGATTCACGATAATAAAATACTGAAACCTCTGTTCCTGCAAACTGGTTGGACATTCCTTTCACTTGATCTCTGTTTATGTTTCATGTTGTATACATAACCGCTTGTATGCCTCTGTGCCCTCGACAGCCAGTGGCCGGAGGCATTGTGTTTTCGGGTTGTCCGGCCGTCCTATTCTCGTTAACTTGATATCTCAAGAACCTAATAAATAGAATGACGCGCTGTTCCAGAAAAATCACTGCAATCAGTGAGCATAAAACCTGTCTGATCCCCCACTGAGACCTGAAAGCGTCCAGGTTACTGGTCAGGGTGTAGAAGGCGTGTTCTACTCTCTGCTACCAAACACTTCACCACATCAGTCCAGCCTTCACCCAACATCTGGCTCTTCCTGCTCTTCCAGGTGGCCGGTTTGGAGGACAAGGGTTGCTCTATATAGACTCAGTGGCACAGACAGGGACTGCAACACTTCCTCCACAGTCCTCTTCAGCACTGTGGAGGACCTGATGCTGGTGATGTCGCGGAGTGTTTCCCGGGATGCCTTGGTGAGATGGCCCAGCCTCAACAAACTTAGTTCTTAATGTTGCAGAGGGAAATGTGGTGTTTTTCAAGAAGTCATTGAGGAAGAGCGGCTCCCTCAAACGGCTACATCCTCGGTCTGAGGTCAGGAGTCCATTTATCCTCCAGCGTCTGCCAGGCGTTAACCCCCGAGCTGTAAAAAGGTGTCGGTGTCGGTCAGGTCAGCTTCAGATGATCTCATCAGAAAGAGTTTCCCTGTTCCTGCAGTTCCCCTGAAGCCGGTCAACAAATCCTCGCAGGGGAAGTAACTCAGTGACAGCGGATGTAGCTGAGACGGCATCAAGGGTCGACCAATCACATTCGATTTTTAAAAAAAGAAAACGAATACTTATTGGCTGTTGGAGTGTCCATTTTGCTGGCGCCCCACATCTTGGAGTATATGTGTTTAGACCAGTGGTTCTCAAACTTTTTCTGTCATGCCCTGCCCCAACAAAATTATGACAAAATGGGCCAAGTTTAACATGTGTATTTACATAACATACACATGAACATTAAATTCACATTACTTTCAGGAATTTCTGATGTGCAAATAAAAAACCTTTTTCAAACTACTTTTTGTGACATTTGCCACTTTTTTCAAAGAATAGTGGAATAACTTTGCTTAAATTCAACTTAATTGAAGTACTTTTGGTGACATTTATCACTACATTCCTCCATCAGTCTGTCTGTACTTTTTCAAAAATAGAGAAAAAATAAATTAAATTATAATCACTTTGTTACAACGATGATAAAGCTCAACCAAAAAGAGATGCGGAAGTCAAAACATTAGTTCCGCCTCACACGTCCCCCTCCCGGTCCTTATGCCCACCAGTGGGGGGCGCCACACAGTTTGAGAATCACTGATTTAGACAGAAATGAACCAAATACAATTTGAAAACTTATTTTGAATGCTGGCAGGTGCTTAAGGTCTACCAGGCGCATTGTAAACTATATTATCTAATGAAATTATGTGAAACATTTTTATACAGACTATTTTGTGTCAGGATGTTTGTACTACCCATACAAACAAACCAAACTCTGCATTGTGACAACATTTATGTTTATTTTGAACTTGCAACATTGACAACAGTGAGGGTTAAAAGTGGGAGGGATCAGAGAGGAAAGAAATGATGCCTACTGAAGCACATAAAGGGCCATTTGATGGTAATACATCTAGCATGGCCACACATTTAAAGTGAAAACACCCTGATTTGTCTCAAAGGCCATTTGAGGGAATTCCTTTGACATTTCCCCTCTATGCAAGGGAACCAAGGAAATCAGCTTGGGATGAAAGGCTTTGAACTATAGATACAGAGCAGTCAGCTTATATTAGAACAGGTCAATGCACCTTGACATTGGTTGCCACCTGCCAATAAACCGAACTGAGAACAATTAAGAAGATGACGAACGCATCGGAGTTAACGCAGAACGCACCTGAAACAGAGACGATGCCGGACAAACCAGATAAAGACATGGTGGAGTTTACCGAGGCCGAGAAACACTTGCACACGTATGTCAGCTTGGTGATCCTGCAGGTCTTCCAGAAGTGCGATGCCTACAAGGGCGAAAAAGAGGAGGTTATGGCCAGAGACACAAAGCGTCTGCTAAACCTGATCACGGACGGACTCCCGAAGGACCTTGTTCCCAACATGAAGTTCGACAAAATGGCTCAGTCTGTGTACAAGGAGCTTGTGCGTGTGTTCGGCAGGAAGCTGAAAAGCAAGATTCGTGAACAAGACCCAGATGAGGAGACTTCCATAATTGTGTCCTTTCAGACGAAGCTGAAAAAGCACACAGGAAAGCTCCCCGCCACCTTTGGCTGTACTTCCTTCTCGGCCATCTGCGGGGGCTTTGTTGTGGGAGTAATCGTTATGGTTGCAATTCTGGTCCTTGCCATCACTTTTATGTAATAGAAGTTGTGTGCGTGTGCGCATATCTATCTATGGTTATGAGGGCCAATTTTGGATGATCTAGGGCAGAGGTCACTAACAGGCGGTCCGGGTCCGGATCCAGAAGCCGTCCCGTACGGACCCGGACCTAGAAACCGTCCCGTACGGACCCGGACCTACAGCCAAAACAGAAGGTTATGATTTAAAACCTGACGGGGCGCTTCTATTTGTAACCGGCGCAGCTTTTGTAGTCTTTACGGTAGTGGTTTAGCGGATGAGGAAACGCACAGACCAATTGCATGCGAGTTAAGCCATCCCACGTGATACCACTCAGCCAATCAAGTCTGTGCATTCCAGGCGGTAAACATTGCGACTCTACAGTGCAGACAGATGAGTTAGAGGCAAGTTACAGAGGAGTGAGACGGTAGAAAGAAAAAGACAGATAGAGAAACAGGTAGAGAAAACAAAGGGAGAAAAAACAGGAGTGAGACGGAGAAAGGGAGAAAAAACAGGAGTGAGACGGAGAAAGGGAGAAAAAAACAGGAGTGAGACGGAGAAAGGAGAAAAACAGGAGTGAGACGGAGAAAAAGGGAGAAAAAACAGGAGTGAGACGGAGAAAGGGAGAAAACAGGAGTGAGACGGAGAAAGGGAGAAAAACAGGAGTGAGACGGAGAAAGGGAGAAAAACAGGAGTGAGACGGAAAAAGAGAAACAGGAGTGAGACGGAGAAAGGAGAAAACAGGAGTGAGACGGAGAAAGGAAGAAAAACAGGAGTGAGACGGAGAAAGGAGAAAAACAGGAGTGAGACGGAGAAGGAGGAAACAGGAGTAGCGGAGAAAGGGAGAAAAACAGGAGTGAGACGGAGAAAGGGAGAAAACAGGAGTGAGACGGAGAAAGGGAGAAAACAGGAGTGAGACGGAGAAAGGAGAAAAACAGGAGTGAGACGGAGAAAGGAGAAAAAACAGGAGTGAGACGGAGAAAGGGAGAAAAAACAGGAGTGAGACGGAGAAAGGGAGAAAAAACAGGAGTGAGACGGAGAAAGGGAGAAAAACAGGAGTGAGACGGAGAAAGGGAGAAAAAACAGGAGTGAGACGGAGAAAGGGAGAGAAACAGGAGTGAGACGGAGAAAGGAGAGAAAACAGGAGTGAGAAGGAGAAAGGGAGAGAAAACAGGAGTGAGACGGAGAAAGGGAGAGAAAACAGGAGTGAGACGGAGAAAGGGAGAGAAACAGGAGTGAGACGGAGAAAGGGAGAAAAACAGGAGTGAGACGGAGAAAGGGAGAAAAACAGGAGTGAGACGGAGAAAGGGAGAGAAACAGAAGAGTGAGTGAGACGGAGAAAGGGAGAAAACAGGAGTGAGACGGAGAAAGGGAGAGAAACAGGAGTGAGACAGAGAAAGGGAGAAAAAACAGGAGTGAGACGGAGAAAGGGAGAAAAAACAGGAGTGAGACGGAGAAAGGGAGAAACAGAAGAGTGAGACGGAGAAAGGGAGAAAAAACAGGAGTGAGACGGAGAAAGGGAGAGAAACAGAAGAGTGAGACGGAGAAAGGGAGAAAAAACAGAAGAGTGAGACGGAGAAAGGGAGAAAAACAGGAGTGAGACGGAGAAAGGAGAAAAAACAGGAGTGAGACGGAGAAAGGAGAGAAACAGACGAACAAAGTGGGGGAGGATATAAGAGGGGAAGAAAGTGATTTAAAACTGTAATTGTTAAGATGTGTGAGATTATAGTAAAATTGGTTGAGACCGAGTCAAGATGTGAAACAGAAAAAGGGGAAATTAATGATGAAATGCAGCCCTACTTTTATTTAGTTCGTGCAGATGTTGATACAACTACTAGGCTACTTAAATATATATCACACTAAATAGTCAGACATTATGATCTTCCGGACCTTTAGTTCAAGACATTTTCTCGAACTGGACCTCTTTACATTTTAGTTGAATACCCCTGATCTAGGGAATCCATTATGTCAATGAGTGTCCTCACAACTGTAGTGAGCAAGTGTGTGTGTATGTATGTGTTGGTGCACTGTATGGACCAGATGGGTTTACTCTGGGTGCTCCAGTTTCCCCATAAAATAAATATATAAACGTAAAGTTCTGTCTTCACTTTATTTCACAATTAACTGAAATACATGCTTTGAAAACGTGTCAGGTGAAATGTAAAACTGGATAAGGGAGCTAAAGATCATTATTGTACCAATTTTGCCAACAAGCTTATGCTCCTTCACACATCGTGCTTTTTTTTTTTAAGCAATAGGACATGTGTTTATTAATTGGTGACACATCAGGTTCACACTACATGATTTTTTGTCTGATTTTCCACTCACTGCCCAATTTGGAACTCAGACAAAAGCCCAAATCAGAGATAAATCTGCGTTCAATCGACAATCACTAACTGTGAACTCATAATGTAAGTCATAAAAATGGCATCGTATAGCAAGTCAAGAAAGTCATATTATAAGTCATAAAAAACATTTTTAAATGCCATTGTAGAAGTCATAAAATGTTAAAGTATAATTAGTTGTAAAATGTTATATATAAGAGATAAAATAATAGTAGTAATAATAGTCCTGCGTGGTTACGGGGGACTGACAGGCCAGAGGGGGAATTCCTGCAAATCCAGGAGGTAGAACATTAAATGTTGTAGTATAAGTCATGGATTACTCCAGATGAGCGAAAACCTTTATTTTAAGTAAAAGCCCAGAGAAAGGGGTGCACATATGAACATACAGTAGATGCCTCATTGACCACTGCGATAGGTCTTCACCATTTGAGAACAGCGATGACAAGTTGGAACTGTTGAGGAAGTTCTGACCATCCTTACACATTACTGTATACGCCACTATATATTATGTATATTGTATATACAGTATATCTGTACAGGAGAATAGTGCCTGTCTCATTCCACAGATCCTCCCTCCTCTCTCTGAGCAGGACCAAGGTCAGGTTCTAGATAAAGGACCAACAGGACATTGTAGCGTCTACGCTCAGGGACGTTCGTATCTCACTCAGATGCTCCAGACAGAGAGACACCAACTTCAACTCTCACCTACTTCTACTCTTTTGTGTAATTCACCAGTGACCTGACGTAAGGACACAATGTGATTTAGGAATCAATACTTTAGACTTAACTGTCAAATAGGATGTGAAAACCTACATGTGACATAGAGAGACAGCTATTCTAGCCTTTCATGGATATGCTGTTAGAATGGGTGACACAAGTAGAGGGAGATATACTGGGAGGCTGTGGGAGACATCTTCAGACTTGTGGGTGACAATTGCTCGTGTTACTCTGTTGACGTTTGTATATTGTTGCACCTTCTGGTCTCCTTGATGTCACCTCGGTTTCTGCTTCACAAACCACACAGAATCATCAGAAGCCACTACTAACAGTGAGGGTTAAAAGTGGGAGGGATCAGAGAGGAAAGAAATGATGTTTACTGAAGATCCAAATAAGGGGGATCTAGATGTCATGGCAACACATTTAAAGCTGCGTCACCCTGATTTGTCTTAAAGGCGAATGAATGCCTTTAAGGGAATGCCCTCCACAGCATTGTGCAAGAGAGAACAAAGGAAATCAGTTTGGCCTTGATGAAAGTCTTGGGTGTTTAGATACAAAGAAAGTCAGCTTATATGAGACCAGGTCATTGCCAATAAACCGAAATGAGAACAATTAAGAAGACGAGGAACGCATCAGAGCTAATGCAGAACGTACCTGATACAGAGACGATGCAGGACAAACCAGATACAGACATGGTGTCTGACTACGAGTTTACTGAGGCAGAGAGAAACTTGAAGGAGTATGTCGGCATGGTGATCCTGCAGGTCTTCCAGAGGTGCAACGTCTACAGGGACAACCAAGAGCAGGACATGGCCTGGCACAAAGACCGTCTGCTAAACCTGATCATGGACGAACTCCCGAAGGACCTCGTTCCCAGCATTAAGTCCGACATAATGGCTCAGTCTGTGTACAAAGAGATGTGCCGTGCGTTTGTCAAGAACCCGAAACGTGTGATTTGTAGACATTACCCACATGTCCCCCCCGTGTGTGAGGTGTGTGCTCCCCTAGTCGAGTGCTTTCACTGCAAGCTCCAAGAGCACTCAGGATCGGGCCCCCCCAGCTTTCACTATCAATACTACGCTGCCGTCTGCGGGGGTATAGTTGTAGGAGTATTGATTATGGTTGGACTTGAGCTCCTCCACTTCAATTGGATTTCCTAGAACCAACTGTGCGCGTGTGTCTCTCTATGGTTACGAGGGCCAATTCTGGTTCAATACCATCATTGTGAGGGCATTTTGACTGGTCCTTACAAATTCAAAGGCTTGTAGGGTTAGGTTAGGGCTTTGGTTAGGCATTTAGTTATGATGGTTATGAAGGGCTTACCCTAACCATAACCCTAATGGAGCTAGGGAATCCATTATGTCAATGAGTGTCCTCACAACTAGTGAGCAAGTGTGTATGTATGTATGTTTGTATGTATATGCACTGGATGGGCTGAATGGGTTTACTCTGGGTGCTCCAGTTTCCCCATTTTTTGGGGGAATAAAATAGTGTGAAAAATAAATATATAAACATTAAGTTCTGTCTTCACTTTATTCCACAATTAACTGAATCACATGCTTTGAAAACGTGTCAGGTGAAATGTAAAACTGGATATGGGAACAACCTTAAGCTAATAACACTTCAACCCATACAAACCAACCAAGCTCTGTATCGTGACAACATTTACGTTTATTTTGAACTTACAACATTGTGAGGGTTAAAAGGGGGCGGGATCAGAGAGGAAAGAAATGAGGATGCCGGCTGAACGATGAATGATGCTAACTGAAGCAAATGGAGGTTTAGCAATAATACTGCTAGTGTCCATATCTGTGAAAACATGAAAGGAGAGAAAGAGAGAATTATTTCATCTTATTAAGAATTGCTTTTTTACATTGTTATTGTTCATATTTTATTTGTGATTTTTGCAACACATGAAGTTGTGAGGATGTGTTGTAAATACAGCTGTTCATTACAAACATTATAAACTACTTGTACAGTCCCAGGGCAACAATGAGCAACCAAACTAAGATTCAATGCAACGTTAGAATAATCTGCAGAGGTTTCCCCAGAGCCATACATCTGTACTAAGCTTTCAGGAAATACACCTGAATCTAAGATTGATGATACTCACTTCTGAAACTCCCACTCCCTGTTGTCCAGAGGGCAAACCTGTCTGGTTTTCAGCCAGCGAGAAATACAGTGGAAATGGAAGGCGTGCTGTAGATGGAAAAAGAAAAACAGGGTAGAAGGACACATGAATATACTGTATTCATTGTATGGTTTATCAGAGCCAGAACTTATTTTATGTTTTTAATTCACGATATCATACCCCCTTCAAAAATCTCACATGATTTGCATACAACTTATTAATATTTGTATTGGAAATGACCTCAACATGCTCAGCAATCACAGTGAATTACAATGAGATTTCTCATTTATAAAAATCAGCATTAGAGATATGTTCGAGGCAGGTATGGAAACTCACATTGCAGACACCCCAGGCTACAGTGCACTCCTCAGAGGTAGCAGAAGCCTGGTTGGCCTGGCACTCAATACCTGGTGGGGGAACGAGACAAATGTCAACAGATGCAATTTCACAAAACCGACACTTGGTTCCGAACTTATGTGAACCGCGGATTACGTCCAAAATGTTATATTTACTGTGGCTTTGTACAGTAATAATTGCTTAACTTACAATCCAGAGATGCAGTTAAATCAAAACGGTTGTGTTCACCTGGACTGTGCGTATTGAAAGTATCTGACGGTGAAAGCCATGGACACTGGAGGAGCGGAAGAATTGGAGAAGCCTCCTGCATCATTTAAGTCACATGAATGGGAGCATTTTTGGCTTCCCAGTTAAATTTAATGACAAAACAGCTACGGTAAATAGACATTGTTCCGCAGAACATCGAGCATGGCCACACATTGGAAACCAGAGCTACAGCTGAAACTATGAGGTCTGACTGTCTGTGTGGACAGTAACAACTTTATGGACCATGGCACGAGTCATTGTTGATTCCACAACTGTGACTGAAGGTGAACTCACAGAGATCCATGATGTGGTTCCGACAGATAGCGCAGTTATCCACCACGATGTCCCAAGCCCACAGCGCCACAGCATTCCACTGGTGGGACACAAGAAACAAGGAAAGTTACATCTCACACTTCAGACACAAACATGTCAGTGCTCGTGTTGAGCAGCACAGACAAACCACATGGAAATAGTAAGTGACCAGTGACCAATGCTGTTGTGACTTGTACAGCACGTAAAGCTTCAGAGATTAATGCCTATATCATATATTTATATGGATTTGAAGTGGGAGGGGTCCACCACAACACACAGTCATACACAAACACACAAACACAACAAAAAAACACGGCTCGTTCATTAAATCCTTCAAGTTCGTACACAAGAGAAACAAAAGTCATGATTTTAACAGACATTGGGCAAAACACAAGACTTCATTTGTAATACTTTGATATACATAACAAGTTTTCCCTTTTCTTTCACACAGTTAAGAGATACTTCTTAACACAGATTGACATCTTATTATGAGTTTGGTTTGTTTCCATTCTGCACAATTCCAAGGAAACAGGGTTGTTTTGACTCTTCGCCTGTTGGGAAATGCAGTTGAGCTAATAAGCTAGGTTAGCTAGCTTAGCTTCGGTGATCCATGACGTCAATACGGTTTAGCGGAGGCGCTCGTCTCCGGTCTCGGTTACACCGGGGTGGGGGGGGGGGGATCGGTGGTCTTCGTCACACCACGACGGGTTGCGGTTTTTAATCACGTTGCCCCCCCCCACACAACGAGATGTGCTAATTCATGCCGACAGCTAATCTGCGCTAGCGGCTAAACGCCATAATGAGTTAGCGCTAGCATGCTAGCGGCCGGCCCGTGTCATGGAGCCGTGTTAGCGGTCACCGGGCGCGGCGGACATGTTTTACTCGACCTCTCCGCCATCATACCTTCTTCACTTCGAACCGCTTCTTGCTGGCGCCGCTGTTGGTGCCGCTCGGTGTGTCTACATCCATAGCTGCCGCCATCATGAAAGCTGAGGTTTTAATGTGCTCAACCCGGAAGTAGAAACCCTGTGATTTCCGCCGGTATCAGCGGGTTAATGCCGGATCACAGCCACGATTGTGTCTTTCTAATCTGATCGTGGAGAAGAGTTGATGTTGATCTGATGTTAAAGGAAATTAATCTGTTTTTTAATGTTAAATGAAAGAAGCAGGGGAGAAAAATTCAGGTTCCACCGAGATTTGAACTCGGATCGCTGGATTCAGAGTCCAGAGTGCTAACCATTACACCATGGAACCGCTGCTCCACACGAAAATACTCACACTCCTTCAAGACACGTCACAGAACAGGGTGTGCCGAGGCATGAGTGGTAGAATTACACAAATTACACACTCAAGTCATGTTGTTTGTCATGTGAGAAAATGATGCGGTGAAATGAACTTCATCAATTTGACGACACACGCGCTGCAAAAAGTCTGTAGAGTTGGATATCAACCATCTTTACCGGTTGGATGTCAATATACATTAATAAAGTCACAGGACTAATGTCACTTCTCTCTTTTCCTTTCTTTTCCCTTTGCTTTGGGCTCTGCTGTGTTTGTTATGCTCATGTAGCAAACAGTGCACTTCACCTCCACACAGTTGTTATCTGAAGAGCTTTAATTAATAAAAACAACATGTTAACACTCAGTTGCAAGAACAAACTCATGAACACGTCTCCTGGGCAAACTGAACTAAGTCAGATTGTTTTAAGTTCTCTTATCGGTGCCTTCTTGGTCTTTTTGGCCACTTTTGTTGACGCAGGTTTCCTCTGAGGCTGGTTCTTGGTAGGTTTGGGTGCTTTGGCTTTGGGCTTGGCGGGTCTTGCTTTGACTCCCTTGGCCTTCAGGAGACTGGGTTTGGGTTTCTTCACTTTTGCAGCTCTGGCTGCCACGACGACCTGCTGGTGTGGGGGAGAGCTGCTTCCTGGGCACGACAGGAAGACCTGGACGTCCCTGACCTTCTGACCCCTGAGCTCAGGAGGGTGACCGCAGGTGGCCTTCACCTCCAAACTCACATTCTCCATCCACCTGAGGCACAGATACAAAGAGACAGAGGGAGACATGGGGTCAAATAATTATAGTGAGTAGGACAGCAGTTAGCTCTGTTGATGTTTATGCTCCCCTGATCCCTGTAGCAACTCTCCTGTTAGATTCAATCTGCTGCCTCAGAGCCGGTTGTGCCATATCTTTGCCGAAAGTGGCACTGGTATGTCAAACGAGAACGGGCCCACATTTGCTGCATTGCATCTCTCGGCTCACAGTGGTGGTGACTCTGCCCCATTTATACCTAAAGAGGCCCGATGCTGTTTTTGTATAACCGGGCCACATTTGCTGGATCATACATGGACAAAGTTTGCTTGACTCAACCAGATTATCCCTCATTGACTGAGCCAGATCTTTGCCAAAGGTGGCCCAAATTTGTTTTGTGTTATTTAGGCCATTTTCACCAGTTAAAAAGTGGCCCACTCTATAAAACATGTTACCACTACAGGCTCAAGTGCAGCATCATTTCCTGAAGTGGCCCACATCCGTATGTTATCTGTGACGTGGATCGCTCTACCAGTTGTGCCACCCCGCTGCAGTGACTAAAAAAAACATTTACTCACTTAATTTACCATTAAACAACTCAACACATATTTATAAGAGACTCTGCACTGACCTGCGCAGCGGCAGTAGAGCACAGTCACACATCAGGGGGTTGTCCTGCAGGTCGACCACCTCCAGCCCAGTGAGCGGCTTCAGCTCAGGAAGCTCCTCCAGCTGGTTTCCTCTTAAAGTCAGAGCCCTCAGCGCGGCGCCCAGTCCCACCAGAGCGTCCTGGGACATCTGGACCACGATACAGTTTAGAGAGCCGATCAATGATAAGTCCTGCTTTTTCAGCTGTTAGCATAAATATGGCTCCAGTGTTGTGGCTATTATTAATATATTTGTTTAAGTTAAAAAACTAAGAATTTTTTTAAGGTAAAAGTAAAAAAAAGTGCATTCAGAGATTGGAAAGACACAGACATGAAGCTAAGGACACTTGGGATTGAATGTTACGGTCTCTTGTACCTTCTCCAAGCCCATCTCATCCATGTAAAGCCTCTTCAGACTCTGGGACATGGGCCGGAACACGTTCGGTCCCACCCAGCGAATCGGGTTGCGAGATAAATTGAGCTCCTCCAGATTAGGGACCTCGGACAGAGCGCTGGTTGGCACCTCTGTCAGCTGATTTGAGTTCAGGTGGAGTGTAGCTAGGAAGGCGGAGTCCAGAGCACCCTTGGCAATGGCAGTAATGGTGTTATTGGTCAAGTAAAGTTCCTGCAGCTTAGGGGTCACTGAAGACAGCAAACCAGTGGGCTCGAGTTTAGAGATGGCATTTCGTTCCAGGTGTAACACAATCAGACTCGGTAACAGTCTCACTGCTACAAGAGAAACACAAAGAGACAGACAATATCCTCATCTGAGCTTCCAGCGTTTATCTACCATGTAATTCTTGATTTGCCAAACCACTGACCTGATCCAGGGAACTGTGCCAGGCGGTTCCCCTCCAGGTAAAGGTAGGTCAGCTCGGGGGCTCCAGCGAAGGCTCCAGGGTCCAAGGATGTGAGGCCATTGTCAGCCAGATACAAATAAAACAGTTTCTTCATCCCCCGAAAGGCGCCGCTCTCGATCTCGTGGATTTTGCAGAGATCCAGGTGAAGGGAAACGACTTGGCTGGAGCCGGGGAAGCTGTTGGCAGGAAGGTAGTGGAAGTGGTTGCTGCGGAGGTCGAGCAGCTGCGTCTTGGCGGGGAAGCCTCTCGGGACTTTGGTGTGACCCTGACCCTCACATGTGGCATGCTGGGATTCAATCTGGCAAAGGTGCATGGAACATAAGAACAACAAAGATTTCAGATATTTTATATTTTTATACCTGAACCCTAACTGGATTTCCTTGGGCACTTGGGGGCAGAGAGTTGTGATTTGCACTCACATCACAGTCGCAGTTGGCTGGACACTTGGAGGTCTGCTTCGGCTTGGCTGTGGGCGGAGAGCTTCCTGTGCTGTCACTCTCCTCCTCAAACTCGTCCTTCAGCATCTCTGCCCGGCTGCGGCAGCGCAGAACCAGAAGAGCCACCGTCTGCAGCGGCTCGTCTGAGAGGTGAGGAGGTCCGGCACAAGCTCCCAGCAGCTTCACACCCCCAACACGCGCCCACTGCTTCAGGGGCCGCATGTAGCAGTTACAGTAGATTGGGTTGCCTTCAAGAAAATTGATGATCAGGATGTGTTAAAGATGTTAAAGCATGTTCGTCCCTACATTTCTTGATTAAGATTTCATGTCAGGATGTAATGAAAAGCAGGATTTGTGTTAATGAAAAATGTCTGAACACAGTTGTACCAGTCAGGTTGAGGCTGCCCAGTTTCTTCGGGCCTGACAGCGGCTCCAAGTTACGCAGCTGATTGTGGCTGAGGTCCAAGTGGGAGAGGAGGGGGACGCGGGACAAAGCCTGGTCGGACAGGTCCTGCAGGGACATGTGGTTCAGGTAGAGATGTGTGAGCTTTGCCATGGAGACGGATTCTTCCCCGAGGTAAGTCATGGGGTTGTGGCTCATGTCCAGACGCTTGACCTCGCTGAGTCTTTACAGGGGGAAGAGAGAAAGGTAAAAACCAGAGGGACACATTCGCCCTTTGACAAATCAATGCTGTTGGGTATTTCATTATGTGTCATTTCTTTCTTTCACTCTCTTGAATGGAGTGTTATGTTCTCTGTTACTGGACATATTGGTACTAATAACCAAAACCAAACATTTAGAACAAAATAAAACAATTATTTAAGTTCATGTGCCTTTATAAGCGATATCAAGGCCGGATTACCAACCAGGCAAAGCAAAATGCTGTCATAAGGTAAAGTTCCGTACACAATGAACATAACAATCCTTCAGACTGTCCCACCTGGTCATTGTCTGAGTGGGAAAGAACTGCAGCTCATTGTGGTCCAGGCTGAGGCGGCTGAGGGTGAACAGGCCAGCGAACGCCTCAGGGGCCAAGTTGTTCAGGGAGTTGTGACTCAGACGAAGCCACTTGATGTTGAGCAGGCCCTAGAAGAGAAGCACTGTGGGATCATGTTGCTCTATTAACCGTGAAAACCCTGTCCGTGTTTGTGATTATAAAATAAGCACCAGTGTGAGTACCTGGAAGGCCATGTTGGGGATGTACACCAGCTGGTTGTGGGTGAGGGCCAGCAGGTTGAGGAAGCCGAGCTGTGTGAAGGCTCCAGGCTGAATCTCCTCAATTCGGTTATGGTCCAGATGCAGCTCCTTCAGGGACGAGAGGCCGTCGAAAGACTCCTGCAACAATCAGATCCAAATGAGAGAAGCTCTCAGCTTTATCGTTTTGCTAAGAAAATGTCGGACATGCAGTTTTTCACAGTGTCAGTCTTGTTCTGTCACCTGGTAAAGGATGTCAATTTTATTGAAGGCCAGGTTCAGGGAGACCACGCGGCCCAGGGTCCGGAAAGCTCCTTCTTTCACCTTGATGATGTTGCAGCGCTGCAGGTTGAGGTGGGTGAGGTAGGGTGTGAGCACAAACGCGCCCCTGGGCAGCACCTGCAGGTTGTTATTCTTCAGGTCGAGTTTCAGTGTAATCTGTGAGGGAGACGCAGCTGAATGGAGGATGTATCGGAGACAGAGGTGGAAACCATTCTTCTCTGAGAGAGGTACGTATGAAGGGCATTTCATAAAAAGTTAATAAAGTCATTTACCAGCTTCTGCTTGGATGGGTAAAGATTTAAATATAAGAAACATTTGAAATCGTCCTCAAAAAGCCGTGTGGAGTGAAAAGGAGGCACTGCACTTTACTTCTGAATTCCTCACCTCGTCTATAGTTGGGGGAACCGTTGTTAGGTTCTTGCCAACGCAGGCGACCGTGAGTTTGGCTCCGTCACAGCTGCAAACCCTGGGACATTTCCCTGCTTCAGCGGGTAAACTCTGTGCTAAAACCAGCAGGACGATGGCAGCAGAGAAGAAACGCATCTGTGCCAGGAAAATACAAACCTCACAAGTTAAAATGGATGTTGTACTGTTCAAACTACAATTTACTAACGTTACTTTTAAAAACTCATCCTTGAATTTGACACTGGCTTTGTTTATACACTCAAAATTCCCCAAATAAATGGCTGTATAAATGAAAACATGTAGGATAACACTGGATCTGTACTCTATACTCAATATCTCAAGAACCACAAGTGTCAGCTCTTCTGGTGAAAAACCATGTCACGACAGTTACATTAAAACACACACACACTTTACCTTCCAGCAGAACGTCACAGCCGCAGCTCGGTTAGATTTTATGTGAATCGGTCAGTTTACCCTCCAGTTATCCACCAGTGACTGTTTTAACTTCACTCGGTGTGTCCAGTGCTTCGGTTGCATGAGGCAAACAAACGAGGCTCTGAAAGATTCTTCAGCGGTGACCCCTGATCCCTGTGCCCCCCCCACTGCAAATTAACACCTTGGCTTTACATTTTCTCTCCAGTTGGAGGCAGAAACCCTGGGGGGAGGCGACTGCACTGCATTTGTAAATTTAAGACATTTAACGGACTATTCTTGGTTTGTGCGTCGGTGCTTTTCACATCTTTGGCTTCCAGATATTTCTTCTTCAAAGCTCACCTTTACTTTTGTAATAAAAATATAATAAACTAGAGCACGTCTCCGCCCAGGTCCAACAATCCTCTTTAGTTCAATCAAGCATGCATGATTTTCATTATCAAGAATGAATGATTCCCTGGGAAATCAGTGAAAAGTGGAAAATAAAAAACTCCTGTTTGCACCCCCGATCCAGATCTGCACCAAAATGTAAATTGTGTAATCCTTCACACACTCAAACAAACCAAATGACGGACAGAGGAGAAAACACAACCTGCCTGGTCGAGGTTATTACAAATTCTACGCAGTTAATAATGTACACAGACATCAAGCATTCAAAAAAAGTTTTATTTTGAAACAACTCCCAACAACTCAGCCTCATTCAAGGCAGAAGAAACTTTTAAAGCCATCTAATCCCTTTTGATGGTTAAAGTTACTTTTACAGTCATTTCTATATTCACCACTCAATAGATATTTAATAATACCATTGTTTGTACATATTTCTATCGAATTTCAAAATCATTTGATATATATATATAAAAAACAGCCCAGTGAAGGTAGATATGAAATAGAAAATGTACAACGGCTGATGCTTCAAGTCCAGATCAATCCAGCGCAGAACGTTTTTAGTTCGCAGTAAAGTCAAATGTGCTTCAGTCACGTGTCACAAACCAGGACACGGCACACAGACGTTAGATTAGCCTCCTCTTCTTCACCAGAAAACAAAGAGAGGGTGAACTCCAGGTTGTCGCTGCTGTCCTGTGGTTATACGAGGATACTTGAAGTACTTCAATGCCATAAGAGTGTCCTCGAAGGGTGAGCTGATGAAGAACAAGTGGAGTCTTCTTCACATGTGCTGCTCTGCATCAGATTGGGATCCATCATGTCAAAGTTCAGTCCGTGAATGAATGTGTGTGTGTGTGCGTCCTCAATCCTCAGCCCCGACTCTATGCAGTGTTGATTGGAGGCCGTTTCTTGCGTTGCCACATGAGTCCAGGACTTTGTCGTTTCTGTGAATGATAAACACACAATGAATTAAAGGGTTCAGTGTGTAAGATTTAGATGAAAGGATCTATCGGCAGAAGCTGAAGCTATGATTTGTTGTTGTCTTTACCCTAGAATGGGCCTTTTATATTTAAATACTTTATATTTACATCAGGAGCGGATCCTCTCTCTGGAGGCGGCCATGTTTGTTTTTAGAGTAGCCCAAACTGGAGGGTGAGGTGAGGGGTATTCAGCTGCAACATGCAACTTCACCACTAGATGTCACTAAACACTAAACCATTACCTTATTTTTCTAATAGTTACAGAGACTTCAACATTGTTAACAAACCTATTCAACCACCACAGTGTTTCCACCACCGACACCATGTGCACCAAGTGTAAGAAACATTCGTGTTTGTGCTTCTCTCCTAATGATGGGATGAATAATCCTGGCATTTGGTACCTGCAAGCTGCTTCCTGATTGGCTCATTCGTTCACGTCCTTACCGGGACATGAAGGCCTCGAGGACGGCCACGTTCTCTTTGGGGAAGTAGTCCTGTCGGACGACGTGCTCCAAGGTGTGGAGGTGGCCGGGAACCACGAGCACAGGCTTCACTTTGTCCTCACTCTGTGCAGCCGAGTCCACAGGAACAAGAGGAAGCACCGATGGGGGAGGTCAGGAAACAGATGTTAGAAAGCAAAGAAAAATGTAATGAAACAAAAGTGAGGAATACATGTTAAAATACAGCGTACCTTGATAAGTCCAAGCAGCACTAACAGAGATGACACAAAGCTGTAGCCTTGGAAGGAAGGAGTGGAGAACGCTTTCTTCATAAGAGCATCTGGGACGAAACAGATCGAGTTACACACAAACGTATAAAAAAAATCATATTCATCTATACATAGACACAGAAGGCAGAAATTCATATGTCACACACGTAACAGTGGGTAAAGTGTCTCACCGATACTGTCCAGCACTGCGTTCTTAACGTCATTATTCTCCTCCTTGTACACAGACGCTATCTTGAGGAAAGCTTCAGCTGTTTTTGTTGCATCGCTAACATCCACCTACAGAGAAAAGAAGACAGATTAATTCCTGTATCACCAAGATTATTTTTATTCTTAACATTCAAACCCTAAACCCTGGTGTTGATGGGTTTGTGGAATCATCCCTGTGTTTACCTGCTGCTCGATCAGCAACGCTCTCTTGGCCCCAAGTTTGAGCAGTTTGTCCGGGGACGGAAAGCTGAGGAAGGACGACACATCCGGTGGCCGAGGCGCCGACACAGGAGTAGACAGCTTAGAACGACAGGGGAGAGAAAAGAAAGTCACACAAACAACCACATGTACTTTGAATCGGCCGATACAGAAAGTCCAGGCATCACAATCTCAATTATTATGCTCAACAGATTTAACTTTATGTATCAGGTGGAATTTCCAACTTGACTCAACACATGTTTGTGCAAACAATCATTATACCTGATGAGGTTATTATCTTACCTTGTTGTCAATGCTTTCCTCTTCCTCCTCCTCCTCCTCTTCTTCCTCTAATTCCTCCTCATCCACTTCCTCATCATCGTCGTCATCCTTCTCCTCATCGTCATCTTCGTCCTTGTCGTCATCGTCTTGGTCACCCTCGTCATCACTGAGGCAAATTAAAAATCACAGCTCATTAGTGAGGTTTTACGCTGGAACACAACTCATGAACCACAGGGAAGGTTGTGGTGGAGCAAAGACACGTGAGACTAACTGATCTGTCCTGCCAGTCCTCCACTCGAGGACAGAGAGGTGCAGAGACAGGACAGACTGAGTTTATTAACACCACAGGAGCTAAAAGGTAGAACAGGATTACCTGAGGGATCCAAGGAGCTCCCCCATGTTCATATCTTCCATGGCGTCTCTCAGAGCTTTGCAGCCATCCTCTCCGAGACAGTTACCTGAAACCCAAAGAGATAATTTTATACAGCGCAGTCAGATGAGTCAAATTAAAGAATAATAAAGGTTAATAGCATCTTAATTAAAAGTGCATCATCCAAATGAATATTTACTAGTGTTGGAAGAGTGTCAACATTTTCAAATGGTTCACACTGTACTGTTATACCACATTTTATCACTGGGTGTCGCACTGAGTACAGGCCGATGGCATAGGCCACTTTTTAATTTGTCATAATGACGAATGTTTCACTGATTCACATAAAATCAAACCGATTTGAGCTCCTACACCAGTTAAGATCGACCCAACTCTGACATAAACAGGCAGATATGTGTAAAGCTAAAATGTTCTTCACAGTTTTGTACCATTTAAGTCCAGTTTCACCAGCTGATCTTTGTTCGTCACTGCTTGTGCCACAGCCAGAGCAGCTTCCTCTGTGATCTCGCAAAAAGACAGATTGAGTTCCTGTAAAAGGAAACAAAAAGGGAAGAATATAAACGAAACAGAGAGAACAAGATGAGGACATGTACGTGTAGTTTGGCTTCTTCTGCCAACACATGATTGTTCCGAGGGTCAGTGACAGCCCAGTTCTGAAGCACTCCCTCACCTTGAGGATTGGAAGTCCCTCTGATACGGTTTCTGCGATCGCTGCGGCCCCCGCCGGCCGCACCAGGCAGTCTCCAAAGTTTATCACCTGGATACTGCGGAGGTGTTTCAGGGCCTGTGAAGGACACAGACATTAACTGCTACAGCCTCACATACATCAAACCTTAAAAAGATCAATATTTGTCGAAGCAAGAATGATCGAGAAGGACAAAGTGGTGGATGATCTTTCTAAAACTTATTCTGCTGTTGAACCCAATGTACTGACTATTTCCTAGTGTGGAGGAGAACAAGCCACAGTATGTAAATGTTGGCGATCTCATTCACCAGCAGTCATGGTAGTAATCCCAGTTGTCTCTGTACCTGAGCCATGGCGATAGCCCCCTTCTCAGTGAAGGTGTTGTCATTGAGGTTGAGGATGCGGAGTCCTGCGTTGTGTTGCATGGCTGTGGCCAGGGCCGTCACTCCTGGGTGATTGATGCCGTTCTGGGGCATGTGAACCTCCTCCATGCTGCCCATCAACTGGGAACAAAAGTGTCAGTTGTAAGATTACTGTGCCAACAGTCACACAGCAGCTCTACACAGAGAAAGGCAGAAGCTGACAATAACAACTTTTAACATCTCTGAAGAAGAACAATGGTCAAGCAGGATAAATAACTGTCTGACAATATGAGCTGTGGTGGAAGCTCATCCATGGGTTGAAAGCTTCTTCTGATGGAATAAAAAATGTAGCCTGACATGTGGTATTTTATGTTTTCCCAGATCGCTCTGTCAGTTTACAAGTAAAGGGTTCAAAAGGTCAAGAAGGAGTTAAATCTGTACCTGGAAAGCTTGAGCGAGGGCAGTGGCTCCATCGTTCTCCAGCCGGTTCCTCCCAGCTACAAACACCTTCAGGCTGAGGGGGGTGCCGTCGGCACTGGATTTTTTATGACACTGGATCAATGAGGCGGCCAAGATCTGAGGAATCCAGAAAAAGATGCGTTCAGCATCCAACTTTGTATCTTCATCCCTTATGTTAATTTTTACAGCTAATGATGACAAATGACGTCCTTGTGACTTCCTACCTTCCCCTCCGATGCCCATGCCACAGTTATTGAGCCGTAGCTCCTGCAGTGTGTAGCAGGCGGTGCTTTTAAGCAAATTCTCGATGCCCTTCACCCCATCCGGCCCAAAGGCATTGTCACTGAGGTCTAAAACAGTCAGCCTGGCGCCTGCCAGCATCAGAGCGTCACCAAGTGAATTCTACAGAACGAGAGAAAGGGACAAAATGAACATCAGGTACGTCAGGCAGCGGACCACAACAAAGCTCCCACTGGGCTGCAAGTTACAGATATGTAATAACTCAGGAGATGGAAAGTGTTCAACACAGCAACAGGCTCTGGAAGCTTCAACTTGCTTTGACAGTAATGTAGTGGAACAAGTGCTTTACCAGGGCAGGAGGGATCTCACAGCGCAGACGACCTGTGAACATGTCACTCCAGTAACAGCGCTGAAGGACACAGATTAAAAACAGTGTCAGTGTCGACCAAGAGACAATCAGGAACATATTCCATTAAAAAAAAGCCACATCAACACTAATCTTGTTCAATCAAGTGGAGATTGTGTAAGTAAATTAAATATCTAAGTATAATATCGAAAACAAATAGATAAGATCTGAAGGGTCTGGACAAAAAAAAAGATCTTTTACTTTAAACATTTTTAATGTCACTTTGGATTTAAGAGAATAATGTTGGGCAGTGTAACTGTGTATTAACTATGTTTATATTTACAGAACACAGTTAATGTTTTCTATATAAATCACAAATTGACTTGGTATTGATAGATGAACTTGACTGTGAGATTCAAAACGAGACAGTTGAGACTTCAGACCTGGAACTGGCTCTTTGTCTCCAGGGCCTTGGCGATGGCCTGTGCAGCCTCCACCCCGAACGTGTTTCCCTCCAACCTCAGGGCCTGTAGACCCTCAAACTCCTGGATCTCCTTCACTATCTCCTCCACTGGAGAGGATGGAAACAGGGCGAGCGGATCAATGTCAAGCTTTGGATTTCGATCACATGTTCTTGTTCACAGCAAATCGACACCGACAGCTGACACTCACCTGACTGGGCGTCATCCAGCTTCCTCCCCTGGCCTTTGTAGCTCAGCTCTCCGTCCTCCACTCCGGCCTTGGCCAGAGAGTCGGCCAACTGTGCAACAATGTCTGACGCCATCTGGACACACGAGGAAGAAACATGTTTTACTATTTATTCTGCGTTGAAATAATCTTTGTTCAGTTCTGCTGAAGGACAGAGATGCCCCACTAAATTCCAATAATAATAACCTCACCCGTGTGAGATTTCCGATTTTAAAAAGGTCCAGTGTGTAAGATTTAGGTGAAAGGGATCTATTGACAGAAATTGAATATGAAATAATCCTAGTGATGTTTTTACTTGTGCGTTTTATACAAATTGTTGTTTACATTACCCTCAAATGGGCCTTTTATATTTAAATACTTAATATTTACATCGGGAGTGGGTCCTCTCTACGGAGGCCGCCATGTTTTTGTTTTTTACAGTAATGCAGACTGGAGGGTGAGGTGAGGGGTATTCAGCTGCAACACGCAACTTCACCACTAGATGTCACTAAATTCTACACACTGCCCCTTTAAATAGTTTTCTTGCAACTCTATCTGTGTTATTCTTCTTCCCTGTTCAGCACCTTGAATCTACTGAAGTGAATGAAAGGCCATTATTACTTATACACAACATTAGTCTCAGCTCATGTACGTGTTTTAATCCATGTTGTATGTTAGTTTATCTGGATCCTGAGCCTGAATAATAAAAGTCATCATGTCGACAGAGAATAATAAATATTAAAAACAGTTATCTTTCGGTTTTCCAGGTGGAGGCAGTCACGCAGGGGGGGTTTCGAACCTGCACCCAGCGGAGGGTGCGTGTTGTTCTAGTTGCTCCACAGTGTAACACTGGATTTACCCTCGTCAGCAGCAGTTAGCATTAGCCACGAGCGCTCCTGACATTATCCTGCACCTTTAACAGCGTGACGCCTCGGGTCATCACACACAACAGCAGCTACACGCGACACGCGACACGGGGCCTGGAACCTAAAACCCCCCCCGTTAGTCCCGGGGGGCACCGGGCGTTACACGTGACAGCCCGCTAGCTAGCGCGGGCAACATGACACGGAGCGTGGCCGAGCTCTCGGCCTCTCCGCTCGGTCCACGGTGAACCGCCGCCCCGCTGTTAGCATTAGCTCCCGCTGCGCCGTTAAAGGTGGTTAAACAGAGACACGCCGCGGTGCGTTGATTAGTCTGATCCCGACGGACGGAACCACCGACGTTACCTGAGCTTCTGTCCGGTCTCACGCTCCCGCTCGTCCCCGACGTTCAAACACCGAAGCAGCGGCTCACTGCCCCGAGCTGACGAGCCCACCGCGGGGGGACAAGGGAGCTGTAGTCCGGGGAGACTACAACGGTGCGTTCACGGGCCTGCTGCTGCTTCTTCTGTGGGAATTTACAGACTTCCCTAGAAACGCGCTGTGGTTGATAACAGTAATTTCACTGGGTTTATATTTGAGTTAAACAAATATATATCAAGACTCTACAACTTATAGAAAAATCAACAAAACAGTGCAAATTTACGATGAAAATCATTTTATATCTCCTTTATATTTATGCTATATATAATTTGTTTCCAATATGTATGTATGTACTGTTTTATTTTTTGCTAAATCTGTATTTATCAACAGTTTATTTAACTGTAGTGTGTTGCAGCTTGTAATACAACAATAATATAACGCTAATAATAATAATGTTATTATATGTCTATTCCATTTGGTGAATGGGTCTTAATTTTAATTCTTTTTAAAGTTTTCTACAACATTTAAAAAAAGTATTATTTATTTGTTGATGCACTAAATGTAAACATGATTTATTCAGTTTAGTTTACCCGCGTATATGTAGACTAATTATTGATTAAGTTAGTCAGTTGTTTATCAATAGGGTATTTGTATTGTTACAGATGATACCTCTTTATGGATGCTATTGTTGACACACAACAATAATAATAATGTATTTTAATCAAATATATTTCAATTTAATTGATTTCGTTCACGTGTTTATTATTATTTTTAATTATAACTCTGTTTGTTTATGAATGGGGGGTGGGGGGGGGTTGTGTTGTCAGTGAGGATGAGAAGTGCTTAGTTCCCATAACAGTCGGTGTCAGACAAAGTTCAGTCTGTGTTTGAACCTGAACTCATTGTAGGTGGAGTTGATCTGTGCCTGTCAGACCTCACTCAGGGTGTAAAGTTCTCCCACAGTATGGACATACATTAAACCTGCAGGACTCTGCGCCTGTCAGACCTGACTCCGGGCTGCAGGTCCGCCTCTTAAAGGGCCAGTGTAGATATTTGTGGACAGGAGCGGTTGCTGAGAATCGAAACTTAAACTCACTCTGGTCCTGTCGCTTCACTTCCTTCCTGTGTTTGTCAGCTCGGCTCTAACTTCTCTCTGTCCTCGTCTTTTCCTCCTCGCACTGTGCACGAAGCTGCTCTGAACGTCCCGGCTCCATGGTTCCTCCTCTTCCTCAGGTAGGTGTGTTTGAAAGCGGCCCGGTCCGGGGGGAGACGTGCGGGGTCAGGGGCTGCAGAGCTCAGCCCTGGATGGTCCTGAGGCCCCGTCCCTGTCCTGGAGGGTTGATTATTATGTGACACAGAGGTTGTTGTTGTTTTCTTGTTTTCTTCTTCAGGAGGAATCTTCTGTCAACATGTCTTCAGTGTGTGTTACTCATCTACTTGTGCTCTTTAATCTTCCTCCTCCTCCTCCTCCTCCCAGTGAACCAGCATGGACCCTGACAGACACAACCGCAGGCAGGAGATAAGCAAGGCACTGACGTTTATACAGTGAGTTTCTTTCATCATTTTCATTTCAGCCTCAGTGAAAGTGAAACCAGCCTAAAGATAAAAACAAAACGTGTGTAAATATATGTATAATATGTCAATATGTGCTTTATTTCATCATCACACATTAAAGTAAATAGAGTTTGCTAAGTAAATACATTTTGTTTTTAATTGCCTCTTTATGGATGCTAGTGCACATAACAACACCAATAATAATAATAATAATAATAATAAATTCTATGTCGGTCTCCTTTATTCTAATTTGGTGAATGGGTCTTGATTTGGAAAGTGAAACCGGCCTAAAAGTAAACGAAAAACATATATGTCCTCATTCATTAAAGTAAATAAAAAAATAATTGTAGTTATTGCTTACACAATAATAATTTCTACTCTATGTCTTTTTGGGAAGGACTCCTTCTAATTTGGTAAATGGGTCTTCTTTTGCTCCAACGTTTAAAAAAAGTATTTTAATTAGTTTGTTTGTGTATCCAAGAGATTTACTTGTGTTGAAAGTTATAATAATAATAATTCCTTAAATGTCCATGTCTTTTTGGGGAAGGATTTCTTTGTCCTTTCAGTTTGGTGAATGAGTCTTTATTTCTAAAGTGAAACTAGGCTTTTATTCGGTAATGACTCATATCTTTGGTAACTCTGCCGTGTCACCTCCACCTCTAAGCATCGTTCCCTCTCTCGTTGAAGGTCTTCCTTGGCTTATCCCGAGCCTGAGGGCTACCAGGTACTGGCTGTCATCATCACACACATTGTCATGTCTGTCTCCACTGACTTCCTCCCTTTGCTCTCTGTCTTTCAAGCATTTTATCACTAAAAGTATCTCGGTCATAACTTGTCGCTGAACTCTTCCCAGTGTGCTCTCTGTTGTGTCTCTCCATGAAACTCAGTTCATGTTTACCACAAAGTGTAGACACTTATATCTTTGTCCTTATCCTTCCCCACATAAATTTGTAATATTATGAGAATAAAAACATTATTCTAGGCTACGTGTCATTTTAGAGTGGGAATATCAGAAGACCAGTCTGTATTAAAATGAGGAATATTCAGTGTCTTGTGGAGTTATACTGCAGTATAAGTTTCACAGAGGATATTTTGAAGAAATAAACACACGGATATGGAGAAGGTTGCCTCCAGGCTGTTTGTCTGAGCCAGTTCAGACTGGTTCTGTAGACACAGTTTGAGACAGGAATCAAAACACAGAAAACTGATTTACATATGTTTCCTTTGGAGATAGAGCAGACATACATTCAGTTCTTTGGAGAGTAAATAAGTGATTTAAAGGTCATAAAAGTTTAAGGTCATAAAAGTTCGGATCATAAACAGTTCAGGTCATAAAAGTATTTAGACAGGTCTGCAAAAACTTACTTTTCAACTACAAAATAGGTTTCTACCACACTTAGTTATTTTTCCACTACATTATTCAAACAGACTTCGTAGTTTCTCAAGAAGCAATGAGATTAGAAATCAAGATAACGGCGTCAGAAAGAATGAAACTATCTTTTTGTTTTAACGATATAAGGTAAAGAACATATTCCTTCTTTCATTTTCCTCCCTCCAGGACTTCCTGACCCAGTTGGTGTGCAACCTGCTCCATGAGGGCAACACCTGGTTCAGAGATGGAGAGTGGGCGGAGGCGATGAAAGAGTTCAGCGAAGGCCTGAACGTCTCGTGCTACGCCGCAGGAGAGGACATCCCGATCCCCGAAGCTCTGCTGCAGAGCCTGTATGTCAACCGGGCGGCCGCTTACCACAGAATGGTGAGATACATTCAGCATCAGGGCGACTCCTCCACACTCCTCCACACAGGATGTCTGAGTTTATCTTTGGTTCATTTAGCTGATGTCCATGAAAGCAAGTATGTATTTCAGTTCACTGGAGCTTGGAAAACTAGAACTTTCACCTGGAACAGTTATGAGCAGTCTCCAAAGTACCGAATGACAAATACATTTAGAAATAAAAGTGGGAGTAACACGGCAACAAATGACCCCTCTGACCACCTGGAAAAGAATGTGACCAGCACTAAATCATCCGGACGTGTTTATCAGCAGCACAAGGCCACTGAGCGTAAACCTGCATACCGAGCAAACACTCCTCGCATTATCTGTCTCGACCGAATGCACCGATTCCCTTGTAGAATTCAAATAACATGCATGTACTTTATTTCCCTGCCTGTCGTTTGATCTATTCTCACGTCCGTGTTCTCCACAGGGGGAGTTTGATCGAGGCGTGACGGACTGCGACAGCGCCCTACTGTTGTGTAAGGAAAGCAGCAGGGCCCTGTACAGGAAGGCACTGTGTCTGAAGGGGCTTGGGAAATACAAAGAGGCCTACAGCTGCACCACGGACTGTCTGCTCATCTCTCGTCTGGTAAAAGAGAGGGAGAAGTGGGAACTAAATGTAATAGGAGAGAGCTGGTGGTCGTAATGGAGGGAAGTTGGTTTGAGGATGAACTCATCCTTTGGCCTTGGAAATATGTGAATTCATGTGATCGTGTTTGACTCTCAACAGGATAAAGATGTGAACGAGCTGGCTCAGGAGCTCACCGCCCACCTGGGACTAAAGAACCGAAAACCCTACATCAGCGCAAAGGTTAGTAAAATGATTCTTATTTAGTTCTGTTCACTGAGGAATCCGAGGCAAGGCAAGTCAATTCATTCATGTTCCTGAATTCACTTTGTTCTTTTATCTCTATTATTGTTATTATTATTATTACCATTATTATTTAAGTGCTTCCTTTTGCATTGCAACCATGTGTTTTCTTGTGCAGCGTCTTGTTGAAAAGTGCTTTATAAATAAAGTTATTAGAATGAAATTTAATACACAGAGTAAGAGACTGGTATCATCCACAGATATTAAAGAAACAGCTACTGTGAAGAAACACAATTTCTTCTTTCTCACACGATATGTTCATGTGGACTTGGTGCAGATATCCAGTTTCTTGTCTCCTCTCAGTTTGCTTTGTGTCTCACATCCCGTTTGTTTCCTTGTCTTTCTTAGGAACACAAACTTGTTGTTGGTGTCGCTAATGGCAACACGACTGCTGAAACCACCAAGGCAAGTTCCACACGCTCTCTAACGCTCACCACCATACTTCATAAAATACACAAGACATTATTCCAGTTTCAAGTGTCGTATATTTAAGCAGCAGTGATGTTGAAGATGATGATGAAGGAATCTCCGCGGACACCGTTCTTGTTTGTATAATAAGGTTTATTACACAGAAGTTACAGGTCAGGACAGGTACCTAGGTATACCTGGAGACGTTCTCGGCCAATGCAGAAGTCTACCTCGCCGGTGCCGGACAAGCCTTCATATAGGGAAGTTGTTTCCGCCCAGGAAATAAGATAAAATGACGTCATACATAGGGGCCTGTAATACAAAACATGCTTCCTACTTAAAGAGAGTTTCTCCAGGTCACAGAGAACTTAACGAGTATCATATCGAATAATAATTAGATTCATCTGAGAGTCAGGAAACGAGGGGCCCCCTAACCATGAACATGTCATTAACTAGGGGCCCCCTAATCATGAACATGTCATTAACAATCTATGTTAGCTGAATATACCACACAAGCAACATCTCAGATAGTTTTTTTTTTCCTTCTCACCTCCAGGTGTCTTTTGGGGATTTAAGCGATGGTGTGAATCCTCTCCGTGGTCTTGCACCAGGTGTGAAAAATTGCCTCTGACTTTATTTGGATACATCCACTCTGCTTCTTGCTTTTTTGTTTGAAAACGTTGATCCGGAGTCGTGAGGAGAATCTGGAGCATAGTTTTTCAAACAAAAACAGAGCCGTATGAACAATACAGGCAAAATGCATGTGTCCACATTTGTTTTTCATAATAAAGTTCTTAAAAATGTGTTCAAGATCAATTACAGGTGTGATCTAAATGAATTATTCTCTGCTTCAGTCTGTTTTCCCAGCATGCCTCTGTCCACCGTTCCCTCCATGTTTCCCAGCTTCCTCCAACCTGTCGTCCCCTCAATGCCTGACAGGGTTGAGACGGATACGGTGGAGGACTCCGAGCTGATTGGAGACGACTTGGACAGTCTGCTTGACGGCTTCTCCCCCGAACAGGAGGTAACTGAGGTAAAGATCTGTGCGTTTTCAGACAGATAACGTGGTAAAGAGTTGATCCTGGTAAAACCTTTGCTGCGATGGGAAGGAGCTGCGTTTGCTTGTTACATTAGGTACATGGAAAAAACTATTTTTTATTTTTCAGACAAGTATCCAGGCAGCATACTCGGTTTCCAGCAGGATGCCAACTTCCACACACTCAGTTCCTTCGGCCCTGCCTGCCCCGACACCCCGGCTGCCCCCGGCCTTCTTCAACTCGGCCGTCAGCCAACTCAAAGCCCTGGATTCATTTTCAGGCGGTGGGCACAGCACTACGTCCGCAGAACTGGACACCCTGGACACCCTCTTGACCTCTCAGGCTCTGTATGCCTTGGACGACTTCTCTGGAGTTGGTGTTGCAGGTGTTGCAAATTCAGGGGTCACCTCCCCTGCTCTACAAACCCTGAATGGCCTTGATTCCCTGGATGACTTCTCGGATGCATCACCATGTGCTGCTGCTGCTACTGAGGGAGCCAATCTATCCAAAACAGAGCTGGACACGGGGGAAAGGTCCCTTGATGATTTGCTGGATGAACTTGATGACCTGGAGACCGTGTGTGATCCAGTTGCTCGGCGCAATGATGTCCCGACATTTGGTGTGAAAGCTGTGGAGCGGCTCGACTCCCTCGATGTCCTGGACTCCTTCTCCTCAGTGGAAGGAGCTGGGGCGGCTCTGCCAGCAGTCAATGGAAGAACAGGCCTGGACTCGATCTCTGATTTCAGCCTGGCTGGTGATTATGTTTTTCTGGTGACTCATTATATAATTGGCCAAACAAGATGTTAGCAAATAGATACTGGAATTATAAATAGATATAGATACTGAAGGCCCAACAGTCCCCTTATGAAACCACATTCACACTGACTATGTTACAGGTACAGTTGGAAATTTGAAACCCACACAGTTGATTTACATTTCAAACAAATCCTGTGATCATTTCCTCTTTTTTAGAGATCAAACTGATGTCTGTGCATATTTTAGGCCATTTATCACAGCGTGTACATATAACACATAACTTTCTCTTCCTGCTCCTCATGTGTCCCAGGCTCTCACTCTGCTGTCGCTCCATCTCCAAAGAACAACTACATAGTAAGACTGATTGTCTGCCCTGTGTTCCAAGCTGTTTTTTAAATCTGTTTTTAAGAATTAACTGAACTCTTATTTTTTACTTTGGCACCAAAGAAGAGGAAAAGCACAGAACTGGTTTCCTGCTCGAACCCCCTCTCCTCCACCCATGAGTTCCTGCAGGCCTGCTCTGCCTGTTTCCCTCGGGAAGGTACGTGAGCGCCGCGGCTGAATCTGAAACTTTCTGTAACGGAAACAAATTCCAAGTCACGCTGCTTTGTTTTACAATATGCAAATATTCACTTTATTAAATGACAGAAACATCAACCCCTTCTGTTCCTATGAAATATCTTCATTTAAAACAAATGTGTTTGTTTTCAGGTCATGGGATTTACACCTTTGTTCACAAGCCGGATCTGGTTCACGGCTGCAACCGAGACATTCTGCTGTGCAGACGAAAGTCAGCTTCTCCTCCAGAGTGGACCAGAGTGCGGTCGATGCCTCCCTTCACGTCCTTCAAAGGGCGCTTCGTACTCTGCAGGGGTAAGAATCTCCACATCCAACAGTCGGGACAATAATCAGGATCTTCTGTTTGTTTGTACACAGCAAACCAGAAAGTGTTAATTAGATTCAGACATGTAGTGCAGTGCCTGTTCTAAACACGCCAGTACGGATCAGGGAAGAACCCATTAACCTTCTTTGTGATTGGATCATTCAGGAAAGATGTTAACACTAGTTCTGATGAGTCAGGCCACTTACTAACTGCTCAGATTCAAACCGCTGTTAAAGATTAAAGATGGAGCTTTGTCGTAAAGATGATTGATTGACATGCTCGTATTAATGTGAGTAACCTGTGTGTGTTTTCGTGCACGTGCAGAGGTGCAGAACTCAGAATCAGGCATGTGTAAGTACAGAGAACAATGCACGTTTGCCTACAACCAGCTGGAGATCGATGTTTGGACAGAGGAGAGAAAGGGAACGTTGGACAGAAACCTGCTGTTTGAGAAAGGACCCGTCAAACTGGATCCCGTCACCAGCGTCATTCACCTGCTGCAGGAACACAAGGGCACGTTCGTGTTCCTCTGCCAGGTTCGAGCTTTGATACACCGTCTTATTATCATCGGACAAACCTGCTCTCATATCATATCATATCATATCATTTGTTTTAATTATTTTAATGTTTCTGATATAAAAGCAGGTTTGTCAAATGATATAATATTAAATAATGTAATTGTTTTTATAAATAGCGATTTTTACTGTTTTATATTGTTCTGTATTTATTGTAGTTTATCATTTTTTCACATATTCACATCACCTTTAAATCCCATATATCTCATACTATTTTACTTTTAACAGTAAATAAACAAATGTGGGGGGGAAATATTGAAAGCCTTTATGTAGTCCAATGCAAAAGATTTGAACATTTAACAATTCTATATATGTTGTTGTTGTTGATATTATTATGCATAATATAATAAAATTATAACATTAGAAAATGAAATATGTATATCACAAGAATACAAGTGAAAATACAGAAATAAATACTTTGAGATCTATTGAAATGTAGAAATAAAGTAATGCTGACAGCAATATTATTCACATTTGTTTAGATTAATTGCCAATAATTATGTATTTAGTAATTAATAAACTAATTTAGTTTAATCAAACATGAAACTTAGTAAAAAACTCCGGCCCTGGTTGTGTATTTAATGCTTAACATCAGTTCTCAGTGTTTTCCTTAAATCTCTGTTACACACAAATCTGCCTCCTTCTGTAGATTTATTCCTTAAAATTAATTAACTGAGGAAAACATCCTCTTAATCTACAAATGTGTTCTTGGTTCTTTGTCCTGTGCTGTCGTTGATCTCTTTTCGCTCTCGTCTGTTTCTGTCTCTGCAGAAGTGCTTTGACGGTAAACCCAGAATCATCAGTAATCGCTGCAGAGACAACGTCTGCTCCAACCTGGAAGTCCACCACTGCTTTGATGCAAACAAGTGAGTTTGTTTACACCGTGCGTTTACACCTGCGAATTCAATGTTAAACACACACTGAGGTTTTCTTTCTCCCTCTGTGCCCGTCAGGTGCTTGGCATTTGTGTTGAGGACCCACAACGTGAACTACCGAAAGGTCCGTCCGCTGACTGGCCTGCGCCAATTGGATTTATGCTACCAAGCTGTACGGTACGGCTGCGAGAGAGAGGACAGCTGCCACCACGCCCACTCCCTCATCGAGCTCAAGACCTGGAGGGTGCAGCAAAAGACAGGTGCGGAAAAAAAACTTTGACACCAGCATCGGCCCCATTGTGTTATTTGGCCCACTCGCTCGCTCACATGCAGCCCCTCCGGAGAATGTCAGGAGATTATCTGGAGTTCAGTGCATGTCTGAAAGAATATAAGTTCCACGTCCATTTTAGTTTACTATATCGATGTTCTATTGTTTTAATATGTCAATCTGCTGCCCTCAAGTGGCCAAGAAGTTCCTGAGTACTGTTTATACTGCATGAGGGTATTTTTTTGTTGACAGTAATACTGTGTAGGTAAAAACCACAGGACAGAAGCAGCTTGTAGTGTTTCTCTCAATATGAATGGGAACTTAATATTAATGTTAATGTGTGTTTGTGTTATTTCCAGGTATCAGCCCTGATGAGATTGTGAAAGTAGCCACAAAGTTTCACAACAATCAGGAGCAAAACTCAAACTTACAGAAATGGAATAAAGTAAGAAAGCATTTTTATAATTTTTGTAGATTTTTAAAAATCATTTGTAATGACACACTGACGTTTACAACATTACGTCCCTCTACTTGTTTACACCTTAAACTTGAGCCTTTTATATTATTTGTTTTTGCACACGAGTGAAACGAGATGAAAAATGCTGTTAACTGACTTTCACTCTTGTTTGGTTTTTTTTAATCATTTAATTGAATCAGTCTCCTGGAAGTGACGGTATCAAACCTGGAGGAGGAGGAAAGAGTCTGAACATGAAGATCAAGTTGTCGTGCGCTCAGTGCTGGAGGGACGGTCTGATCAGTGAACCAGACAAAAACCTCAAGTACTGCACCGCTAAGGCCCGGCACATGTGAGTCCAAGGGATTTCTCTCCAAGTCTAGGAAATCGTTAACCGTAATCAAAGCCATGTCATATTATCAGATATCCAGTTGATAAAAATATTAAAACAAGCCTTAATGTTGGTTTTGTCATAGATCAAAAAAGACATGTAAGTATGAACTATCTCTTTTTCTGTCGTCCTCCCGTCCCCTGTCTTTCAGATGGACTAAAGACAGACGGGTGCTGCTGGTCAGATCCTTAATGAGACAAAAATGGGTTCAGGTCCGACCAATGCCGAACAACAAGAACATCCCTCTGCAGTATGAAGTAGGTGTGATTCCTCTGCTCTTTGGCACTTGAAGAGTACAACATGTACTTTTAGACAAGCTCTCGTCATCCATCACACACGTTTCCACATTTCTTGTCTTTTTATGGCTGCTGCTCGCTTTGTGTTGTCAGTGAGTGCAGCGTCACTGTTGTGACCTTTGTGATGCGTGTTCCAACTGCACAGAGCTTTGTCTTTGCAGATGTGTGCCCAGATTCTGAAGAAGAAGATCTGTAACTACATCGGGAACTGCAGCTTTGCTCACAGCGAAGAGGAGAGGGAGATCTGGACGTATATGAAGAATAATGACTGTGAGTTACTAAAGTAGAAACTAGGTAATGTGAACGGTGTGAATGTAGCTCTAGAGATCAGATGTTTTCCTTGTGTTCTGCAGTGCAGGACATTCAGCAGGTATATGACACATGGATGAGATCAAATGGCCAAAACCGGCAAGCAGATGGAGCTGCGGTCTCCCAGTCTGTCCCAGAAGAGAAATATATTGCCATGCCGACTGACTTTGCTGAACCCATGGTGAGTTTACAGTTGTTTTTCAGTAATAAAGTCATCAGCCAGACAAAGGGTTGTTGAGAATCCTTCCTCTTTGTCTTGTAGAGCGGCTTCCACTGCCGTCTGTGCGGTAAACACAGTAACAGTGAGCGGCAGTGGCAGACCCACATCTCGACTGAGAAGCACAAGGAGCGAGTGTTCAGTTGTGAAGGGGAAGACGAGGCTCTGACGTGGATCTACCGCTTTCCTGGAGCGAACTTTGAACTCTGCCCCAAGTAAGACCTTTCTCCTGGAATCCGTTTCCTGACATGTCTCTCAAGAGCTGGGGGAGAGCAAAATGAAAAAAAGTGAAGATGAAAATGATTAAATCTGATTAAACGTTTGACGCCCTGTTCATGACTGACAGGTGGGCTGGCGGCTGTGCTGACGGAGTGAGCTGTGACTTCGCCCACAGTGCGGAGGAGCTGAAGGAGTGGACCGAGAGACGGGCGTTCCTACGACAGAAGCTCGTCAAAGCCAGGGAAGATATGCTCGTCATGTTCGATGAGTTCGACTTTGGGATGTACAACTTTCTACTACTTAAGGACTGACAGGAATGATTTTGTTTTTTGTCTCCACTAGCCACAAAGTGAGTGTTTGTAACTGCCAAACTAACAAATACCACATATCAAGAGTTTTCAAATCCAAACCAAAAGGGAGGAGGTGACGTGATCGAACTAGAGACTTGTCCAATTTGCCAAATTTTCACTTTACAAATGACAGATATAAATCACATGTACCTTTTTACATGTGTAAATATGACTATAATTTCTTCATAGTATTTTCTGTTCAGCCAAAGGCTCAGGACAAATACGACTCAGTACTTATGTTGGTGCCATTGAAAAACACAGCAGTCACTAACACGTTGTTAAACACTGAACTTTCATGGATGGTTTGTATTTAACTTTACATGCAGCTTTTTGTCTTCTCTGATCCACGTGACGTTCCCACCGAGTTCCCTTCTGTTTGAGCACAGAGTGTTTTCAGAGTTAGAGAGAGGCTGTTTACATTATGACATTATTACATAAAGATACTCCCCACGAATGCTTTGTCAAAGTCTCAACCTGCAATACAAATAAAGGTGTTACCGTTCATTTCTGATTTACATACATGTCAATAAATTACATTTAGTATTCATATAAAAGAGAGATATGAAAAGGGGCAAAATCTGTTACTGCTCATGGAAGAGTTCATTGTACATTTGGACACTTGCTTGTTTTTTCAGTGTCTGTAAGTTGTGGAGTCTTGATCTGTTCTTTAAATTTGCATAGAAACCTTGTGAAATCAGGAATATTCTGCATTTATGGATGTGGAATTTACCAAACAGAATCAATAACTTTATGATTAATAGCAGATAGTCAGACTGAGATGAACAAAGGAACATGTGAGAGTATAGAAGTAGATCAAATAGTCGATCAAATAGTGGAAAATGGAAATATTATGTGTCAGAAATGTACCTGAGTAAATTGCAGTGTCACGGGATGATTGCATGAAGATGTAAACTGTATTTGTGCAATACTGCATTTATAATATATTCAAATGTATATACATACTGTAAGTATATAGGCAGGTATGAATACTTGTATAAAAATAGTACGTGCTATAAGTTTTATATACATTTTCATATCGTATACCACACTTGCCCATATAATACAGTATATATGCATATGTCTATTTCAATAAATCCTTATACATAATGCACAAATACATCCTCAGTGTATAGATTAGATAACACACAATAAATAATCACTTAATCAAATCCAGAAAGTGATTGAATCGATAAAATGAGAAAAAATGAAAAAGATTCTCGGGTTCATCAAGTTTGTTTTCAATCTGCTCCATCATCTTTTGGTGCAGTTCCTAATCGCGTCGTTAGGTGGCGCGCGCCTGCTCGTGCCTTCACTCCCCTCTGTCCCGCACGTGCTGCCGTGCGTGTGGCGCAATGTGCTGCACGCGCTTGTTGTTGTGGACCTGTACCAGAACCCGCCCACTTGCTCTGTGATTGGCTCCGCGGCGTGACTAACGTGTGCATCAGCCAATCAGCGAGGTGCGTGGGTTTATTAGAGTGCTTATTAGTGTTTGGACACATGCGAGAGTCCCCGTGAGGACAAGACCTGAGAAGTTAGAAACACAGAACTCACTCACACACAGGGACCCACACACACTGTCTCACACACAGAGACTCACACTCACTGTCTCACACACAGAGACTCACACTCACTGTCTCACACTCACTGTCTCACACTCACTGACACAGTTCGAGTCCTCCTCTCTCAGCTGGACAGGGACCTGCAGACACCAGGAGACACTTCCACAGCTCCACCGTCCATCATGTCCACAAACCAGATCTTCCTCGGGGACAGGGGCGACGTCCCCGACCTCCTCAAGTCTCTGGCGGATTATCCTTTCTCCTTCCCCGCGTTTGATGACACAGGTAAGAAGAAACTACTTGTTGACACTTGTTAGAATAAACTGTTATAATCAACAGTACAAGTACACTGATGTGAGTAGTTCTTCGAGAGCCCTTGAGGTACTTGTACATGTGTAGTATCACCTTTGTTATAACTTATTTGTACTTCAATACAGTATTATCTGACCAGTCAGACTATAAGGTACTTTATCAATCCTGAAGGAAGTTCTAAGAGTAACAGTACAATACACAATAGAGTACAACAAGTATTAAGTATACAAATAGAAGTGAAAATAACAATAAAATGCAACAATAAACTTTATTTGTACAGTTACAAGTTGCTTTACAAGTTCAAAATGAAAGAGAATACAATAGGAAACAGTTAAACATAAGTATTTTAAGTTAATAAGTTATATTTTTATGTTATACATAAATGTTATGTTATAACAAAGGATCAAATAATCTACAGAGGTAAATATTGCACTACATTTATGTGACTAGTTAATGTTCTACATGTAGATTTTACACTTGTACAGTACATGTAATACTGCAGATATATGTGTTTGTAATCCTAAAGAGGGGCCAAATGCATTTCCATGACACAGAAATACAAAATATATGTATACAGATTAAAATAATTGGTTATAAGTGAGGCTGATAGAAACATATAAAGATCTTTATAATGTAAAGATATTATACTAATAGCCTCATCAGCATTGGATTAAACTTTTACATCATTCACCTGTAGTCCACAGCACCGGTATGTTGAAGTGACCCAGTGTTCAGCAACATGTGCGACTGTCCTGACGAGCAGAAACGTGCTCAGACGCTGAGAAGCAGTGAGGTGCCTCATGTGTCTGCAGGGCTGTGTCTGTGCTGCTCCTCTGCACAGGCACAACACAGCAGCCTGATGCAACTGCACTGAAACAGTCCTCACTCAGGGTTTCATCACATCATTAGCTTCTCCGTGCTCTCGCTGCTTCACGCACACCGTCTGCCTCGCTTTCTCGTCTGGATCGGAGCCTTTTAGTGGAGAGCTGGGACATGAACGGACAGGAAACGTGAGGGAGGACGACGTGTTGGTCCTCGGCTGTGACCGGCTCGGAAACGAATCTGCACTCACATGTCTCTGCCTGCTTTGTGCAGGTGTCAACAGAAACACGTTTGCATTTGTGTCTGGTCGTGATGTATGCCAGGACTTTCAGTTATTCTAGTTTGGTCACAACCAGATTCTGTGCACAGCACCACATGTTGCTTACTTACTTTCATACGTTCTTTGGCTCTTTGTCACAACCCGGCTGGAGGCTGGATAAAGGAGGGAAGAACATACCTGAGTTTTAACTAACTCAGTTTATTCTGAAGAACTGAATGTAGACTTCAGATTATAACCAAATGCTGTGGAAGCTGTAAGAGAGAGAGAGAGATGGAGACAGGCTGAATGTCCTCAGCTCATATAGAGCAGCCAGAGCAGGTGAGATGAATCTACCTGATCATCAGGCTCCTGCAGGGAGACGCCTGCTCAGACTCACAATGTCGTCTGTTGTTTGTCGGATCACAAGTTGCGATAATTTGCTGTAGGAATTCAGTTTTTACCATTATCTTCACATAGCAAGGTCAAAGGTCAGGTTCAGCTTCAGAACAGCGGCTTATTATTATTGATGTGGACATGAACGTGCACGTACCTCTGGACTGACCGTTGAAACAGTTTTGCTCTTTGTGCTTTCCGATAACATGATGTGACACCAGCTTCCTGTCCCGGCCCTTTCCTTCAGCTGCGATCAATAACGTTCATATT